>NC_057825.1:8346036-8676036 GCF_910594005.1 Cervus elaphus | reverse complement strand
GGCCCAGCAGGGCTCTGTCTGGCTCGCTGTATTCCCTGAGCAGCGGCAGGGTGGCTGGAGACAAGCGAGCTTTCAGGCTGTGGGACGCACGTCACTTCGTATTCAGCACACTTTCAATTCCACATTTTGCATGGTTTTTTTTTTTCCTTCTCCTTTTTCTTCTTTTCTCTTTTGGCCAAAACCAACTTACCTTTTTATTTCTCCTTTAATTTCAACCCCACATTGCCGGACATGAATCTCATTCCTCTGACCAGGGGTTGGTGGGGTCATGGGGCAAAGGTCACAGGGTCATAGGCACAGAGTGGAGAAGTCACTGGTTGTGGGGGTCTGACCCCCAGGACTAAAAGCCCCCAGTCACACCCTGGAGGTATGTGGTGACCCCCTAGACGTTCTCACTGTGGGTGGTTCTGACCCACCAGGCCAGCTGTTCCCCTGGAGACCACAAGCAGGGACACCTCGAGGAAAAGGCACACTCATTTACCTGCTGTGTGTCCTTGGGCAAGTTACTTAATATCTCTGAGCCTCAGTTTCCTCGTCTGTGAAATGGAGACAGTAATACCTCCAACAGCAGAGGAGAAGCGATGGAAAAGACGCGTAAAAAGTGCATAGCACAGTCCTGGCGTGTGCCGTCTGAATAAACGTCAGTGACTAGGTTATTGTAACTGTAATTCAGT
This sequence comes from Cervus elaphus, assembly GCF_910594005.1. Lineage (NCBI taxonomy): Eukaryota > Metazoa > Chordata > Mammalia > Artiodactyla > Cervidae > Cervus > Cervus elaphus. The sequence goes on along the minus strand of NC_057825.1, from coordinate 8,675,362 downwards.
TCCTTCCGTTACCTTCTGCTCCCCTCTGTGTGCAGCTGTCTAGAGGAAGCAAGAGAACTGAACCGGCAAGAGGCTCTGAGAATTCCATATCTGTTCTTCACTCTGGCCCACACCTTGAAGGAAGCCCCTTCATCCCATGCACCTTGATGGGCACCCCCTCTGGGCCAGCCCTGTGCCCGGCTTTTGATCAGCAGTTCTGGCCAGGACAAGCACTCAGGCCCTTGAGATAACGAATTCTGTTTAAAGCCCCGCTGATAAGGTTTACCAGGTTCTCAGTCCCCTTCATTCCAGAGCCTCCCCCGAGCACCCACAGAAAGGATTCTTAGGTCCACTTGGCCATCCAGGAGCAGCAGCGCAGGGTTGAACCGTGGTTAATGTGAATTAAAAAACCCCTGTCTCGTCTTCTGTTTAGATTAAGTTAATAGAAACTGAGTTATTGCAGCTGACACAGCTGGAGTTAAAGAGGAAATCCCTGGACACAGAGGCACTGCAGGTATGTTTAGGGCTCCCTGGTCTGCCCTGTCCCCCCACTCTACCCCCACTGATGAGACCTCCCGCTGGTGCCCCCACCCCTCTCAGCTGCCCTCCTGCAGACAAGGCGGTGATGCTGGAGGATGCTGCGACCCCAGAAGGCTCATGGGGGCCCAGCGCAGGCCCAGGTTAGGGGTGGGTCAACCTGTTGCTAGGCAGGAAGGTCAGAGGAAGGAGGGTTTCATTGCCAAGGCTCACCAGGCTGCATTTCCATCTCCGTGTTGTCTTTGTTTTAGAGCCGGGTCACTGTTGAGCTCCCTGCCTCTCTTAAGCCATGCTTCTGGGGCACTGGTTCTCACGGCTAACACCCCCAAGGGGACAGCATTCTTGGTAATCCCAGGATGTCTGGAGGAGAGGGCATAGCGGGGACCATGTCACTCCCTGCAGGCAGTTCCTCTGATCTCTGGCCCTTGCTGTGTGCCCTGGGCCTGGAGGGGCAGAGGGACGGCCCTTTCCCTATTCTATGCCTTGGTCTCCCCAGTCGCTCACAGAGGGTCTGGGTCCACGGTGTGAGAGGGCCTGTGCCCCGTACCAGGGTTTCAAGCAGAGCCTTCTGTCTGTCCCCGTCCCTGTGTCTGTCCTCAGCAGACAAGTCTTTGTTTATCCTGTGGGCTTCTCAATGTAGAAGAGAGCTAGGGTCTGGAGTCCTGGTCACAGCTCTGCCACTGTGTGACCTTAGGCAGGTTGCTTCCCCTCCCCGGGCCTCCAGGTTGCCCCTGCATAAAATAGAAGGAGTCTTCTAGACCCACCCTGTGTCATGGGGCCATCGGAGATCAGTGGGACAGGCCTCAGCCATGCAGAGGTTAGGGGCGCTCAACGCCCAACATAGGCACCCACCAAGCACGGTGGTTATCTCCTACCTGTTGGAGCTGTGGGGCTCCCATTTTTGGGGTCTCCATGGGATATTCCAAGAGGAGTGGAACGTGGACACAGACAGGGCTCTCTGGGGTGTGCCCATTCCGCCATGCTGGCTGGCGTGGGTCCCTCACCCCTCTCTCTTGCCCTTTGCTTCTGCCCAGGTGCTCTGTCGTCAGTGAGCCCGAAGTCAGGGTCCCTGCTGCTTGTCATTCCCTTTGTTTGATGTTTCTCATCACTGCACTGTCATTGGTCACTAGATCCCATGCCCGGCCTTAACCCCCTGCCGAAGGGAGGTGCAGGCTGGGGAGAAGGGCACCTCCACTCTCTCCCCCCGGTCCTCAGCCAGAGATCAGAGACAGAGCCTTGATGGGGGTCAGGCCCACCGCGGCCCCCAGCTGAGAACCAGTTGGTGGGGTGTCCTGCTGCCGCGCCGTGGGGACCTCGGGGGCCGGGGTGCCGTGAGCTCCCAGCACTGGCCATGGTCTTGTATCACAGGAGATGATCTCGGAGCAACGCTGGGCCCTGAGCTCACTGCTCCAGCAGCTGCTCAAGGAGAAGACGCAGCGAGAAGAGGAGCTCCGGGAGATCCTGGTACGTGCGGCATCCACGTGGTGTGTGGGGTTGCTTTACATCCGTGCTTGTGCGTCCACACTGTGCGCCGGTTGCTTTCTCTCTGCACTCGCGCTGTTCTTAGACCCACGTCATACGCCGGATTGCTTTCCCTCCGAGCTCACTGTTCTTAGAAACACTTCATTATCCTAGACATCCCCTGAGCTCCACCGTAGGCTGCGCCCTGTGCCAGGAACAGACAACAGTGAGGCCAGTCTCTCCCCAAGCCCCGCATGAGCCCGGGTGGTACATTTGTGCCATTGGGCACAGGCCACGTTAACATGTGCTGTGCGGGGCCAGACTTGTGGCCAGGCTGCTGCCCGCAGGGACCTTGGGGACTCGCTGTCCACCCCAGCAGGACATGACCATCAGGGCCACAGGCTCCTGAAGGGAGGAGTCCAGAGTGTCCACAGTCCAGAGAGGGCCAGGCCAGTCACTTAGCCAGGTCCAAGAGGGACCACCCAGGGGGCTGGGGGACACCCAGGTTGCAGTCCCAAAGCCCAGCGTGCAGCCACTGTCCTGGCTGGGCAGCTTGGTGGCTCAGAGCATAGGCTCCAAACCCTGGGCTGAATCTGGCTCTGACTCGGGGCGGCGCTTGGATCTTGGGCAGCCTGCTCATCAATCTACCAGTCGCTCAGTCTCCTCACCTGTGATGTCGAGATTGCCTCCCAGAGTTGTGAGAACTGAGTAAAATGGCATCTCGCAGCAGGCAGCACAGACTGGCGTGAAGCACCCTGACGTTACTGCTGCCATGACAGGACGTGCCACATGTTCACTGCTCCATCCCTAGCAGCTAGAATGGTGCCTGGCCCAGAACAACGCTCGGGTTGTTTGTTGAGTGACGGGACGGAGGAATCAGTGTGAAAATAGCTGACTTCCTCGTGTATTTGTCTCTATGCCCGAGTCCTGTGTGGGCACGCCTGTCTCCTGTTCTCAGTGCTCCGGCTCTGTGGGTGAAGGTGGGTGACGTGCCCTCCAGAGCTGAAGGTGCCCCTCGGGTCCCAGCTCTCTCCCTGCTGGCTCCCAGAGGACGCACTGAGCCTCGGGGAAGGACACGGCTGCTGACTGCTTTGTTCTTCCCACAGGGAGGTGAGAAGGTGTCTCCCCTCCAAGTCATGATGCCCAGGGCGGCGGGGGGCAGGGGCCCCAAGTGTCAGCCGCCCAGGTTTCTGCAGATGAAACAGACTTATTGGAGAGGGATGTTCTTTGTAAAACACCAAGTCCATCCACATGCTGTTCACAGCCATCCGTGCCATCATCGTTGCTATTCCCTGACTCGTAACTAACAGTGTCTGCTTCCTTCTTGGCAGACAGAGTTAGAAGCCCAAAGCGAAACCAAGCAGGAGAATTACTGGCTGATTCAGTATCAGCGGCTCTTGAACCAGAAACCCTTATCCTTGAAGCTGCAGGTGAGAGTTGTGGGCACGCCAACCCCACGGGAGCCCTGGGCCCCGGCAGCACCAGCTCGCTGGTCCGTCTGACGGAATTCCCTTCCCATCTCTGGTGATGGGTGCACTGGGGCCTGTGCGCTCACCACTGCAGGGGCTCGGACAAGACAGGGGTGGTCCCTTCTCCCTCCTCACATGCACTTTTTTTTCTTTAAAAATGGAGCCTCAACAGTAGTGTTCTCCAGCCCCGGGCGTGTAGATCTCCTTGTGTGTCTGGATCTGGTGATTTAGGATCTGGATGATTTCATTTGCTTCAACAGTTCCCCTGCCTTTGATGGGCACTTAAGTTGCTCTCGTTGTCAGGTCTACCGTGTGGCAGTGAACTAAGTTCTTCACGCATCTGTTGCTATGCCCTTACATAGCCATCTTGGTAGAAAAAGTCCCAAGAATATGTTTTCCCTGTTACGCTACATGTGTCTGAACTCTTTGTGTGCTGTCCCGGCCTCGTGGTTTTTCCTGGTCCATCATGCCCTCAGCTTCTCCCACGGGTGTGTCTTGCAGGAAGAAGGCCTGGAGCGCCCGCTGGTGGCCCTCCTGGTGGAGCTGTCGGCCGAGCACTACCTGCCTATCTTCGCCCACCACCGCCTCTCACTGGCCATGCTGAGCCGAATGGGCCCTGCGGACCTGGCCAAGGTGAACAGCGGCGGCCCCTCGGGGGAGGTTGGGGAGGCGAGCAGGGCCCTGACCCGATGGCCAAGGGGGGGACTTGCTCTTCATGCAGTTCTTGGCATGGCTTGTCATCTGCAGATGTCCTGGGGCTGCCTTGCTCCCAGCAGGCCAGAACACCTGCCCCGTCTGCCCCCAGTCACCTGGCTACGAAAGCCAGAGCTGGGGGTGCTGCGGACCCCAGATTGTCCCCTTCGCCAACCCCTTTCAGATGGGATCTTCACATCATAGGCTGGGCAGGTCCTTGGAGGTCATCTGGACCATCCTTTCCCCACACCATGGGTTGACAGTTGTATCGGCGGCACTGCCTGCACCTGGTACATTCTGTGTGAACTCATTTGCTCTTCAGAAGAGACAGAGACCGACTCTAGCGAATACTTAACAGTGCTTGACACTATTCTAAGCATGTTTTACATATAAGTTCATTGAATCCTCATAATAACCTGGGCTTCCCAGGTAAGCACAGTGGTAAAGAATCTGCCTGCCAGTGCAGGAGACACAAGAACGTAGGTTTGATCCCTGGGTCAGGAAGATTCCCCTGGAGAAGAAAATGGCAACCCACTTTAGCATTCTTGCCTGGAGAATCCCTGGATGGAGGAGCCTAGCCGGCTGCAGTCCACGGACTCGCAGAGGGTCAGACACAGCTGAGCGCACACACACGCTAACCCTGGGTAGGCAGGTAGGGTCATCATCATTTTCCAGATGAGGACGTGGAGACACAGCAAGGTAGCAGTTTGCCTGAGGTCACATGGCAGAGCCCCGTCCAGCCCAGGCGGCTGGTGTGGTGCGGGGGCCGTGCTGTCGGCCCCTCTGCTGAGCTGCCTGGTCCCTCGACAAGAAGCAGACGCAGACACTGGGGCTCAGAAGGACTGTGTGGGCCACATTGCCCAAGTTCAGGAGCGCTTGCTCTGAGGCTGAGGGACTGTGAGCGTCTGGTGCGGCCACTTTTCAGCAGGTCGGCCTCGGCGTGAACCACCTGACTGTGGGCTGTGAGAGCCCACAGCTGTCGGCCCAGCCCCTGCGCTCGCTGGACCCGTTCTGTCACCAGCGCCGATTTCCCTCTCCTTCCGCCACACTGCTTGCCGGCCAGTCAGCCTCCACGTGTCCAGTCGAAGGTGCCAGAAGTCAGGAAGGAGGCGGTCCTGGCGGCTCTGTGCTGCGCCGTGGGCCCCTGCCCGGCCGTGCCCAGGCCCTGACCCACCCCCTCGGTCCTCGCAGGTGGGCGTCTCGGAGGCCGGCCTGCAGCGCGAGATCCTGCGCAGAGCCCAGGAGCTGCTGGGCGCGGCCAGGACCCAGCCAGGTACCAGCGCCGCGCCTCTCCTAGCAGAGCCCTCATGCGGGGGCGTGGCTGGGGCGTCACCTGCTCACCTTTCAGGACGAGTCCCAAGGGCCACTTCCAACCCCCTGCCAGTCCTTAAGCTTCCCTCCTAAAGGAGCCATTTGTAAATGAGAAAAATAGGCCCCCAAATGGAAAACATGAGCTTTTCCTACGGTGGTGGAGGGACCCTCCCGGCTTCCCTAAACCCTCCCTGCTGACATCAGGAACCACATACTCGGGGTCCCTGGAGTAGTGGGAGAAACCCGCCAGACCCGGTGCCCGGCTCTGCGCCCGGGGCAGGCGTGTGGTGTGGACTGGGGTGGGGAGGGGCTGTGGCTGAGTTGGAGGCAGGAGGGATTGTGGGCGGGGGTTGGGGGGTTGGGAAGGAGTCGGGGTCTCCTGCGGGCCTAGCAGGACAGTGTCAGGCATTTGACACAGTCACCATGTTGGGTCTCCTGTCGCCGCTGCTACCCTCCTTTGAGGGGTGAGGAAACTGAGGCAGAGAGAGGTTAACCCTAACCCCGAGGGCTCCTCCCTGACCCTGGCCGCCCTCTGGGGAGGGGCTGGGGCGGGATAGCTCCTTCTTAGCTCAGGGCCAGCAGATCCTCAGGCATCTTCCTGACAGTTCTCCAAATCCCAGGACTCAACATGTGTTCCATGAGATATAGACGCGCCCTGGCCACTCCACCCCGACCCCCCGGCCTACCCTTAGAAGGTCTAGGGTGGTTGTGACAGGCTTTAAAAAAAAAAATCATAATTTTTTTTTCCAATTATTAAGAAATACTACTTATTTCTTAAGCCGTAGACTAAATGGACAACGTGTGCTGTGAGGGGAGGGGGCTCAGGGGTGACGAGACTCGGGCGTCTCTGCTGTGATGAGAGACAGATTCTCACGTCCTGCTTTGGGCGGCTGGGACCCGGGCAGAGCATGCTGATTCCAGGGCAGAGCAGTGGGTGTGCTGGGGGCTCTCCCAGGGCGGGGACCAGGGGGAGCAGCCTTGAGAGCTATTTCGTCCTCTCTGCTCCTCTGGGCCCCCCTGCACCTGGGCCCCTGGTGGAGAATCTGTGCTCAAGGTCGGGTTCTCCCCAGAGCCCCTCACCCAGGGTCCTGGCCTGCCGGCTCCACCATCAGGCGGCCCTCTGGCCTTAGGCAAGCGGCTTTCCCTCCCTGCTTTCTCATCTCTGACAGTGGTGAGCCCTGTTTGCAGGGTGGCCCAGAGGGGTTCAGGGTGTGTTGGGGTAAGAGGCCCCAGCCCTCCCGCTTTATAGATGTGGAATGAGGCTCAGCAAAGAGAAACAAGAGGGTATGTGGGAGCACCGCCCCCCCCCCCACCTCCAACTCTCTGTCCACTTAGGGCAGGCTGAGCCGGGGAAGGACCGGATCAGATGGTCAGGACCCTGGCTTAGCCGCTGTGTGTCCCCACAGAGCTGCTGAAGGCACCCGAGGGCAGGATCTTGCCCACAGCCCCTGAGGAGCTGCCTGAGGCAGTGAGGCCCTCGGCTCCCCCGGCAGAGCTGCTGGAGGTGCAGACCTCAGAGTGTGTGGTGTGCCTGGAACGGGAGGTAAGTCTAGGGGTGACGGGCCCAACCCCTGGGGCCACCATCCCCACCCCCACCCACCTGCCCAGAGCCTGCCACCCTCCTGAGCCGCACAGGCACGGGTGATTCATTCTGCAGAGAGTTTAGAAATATGTTGGGTTCATTAGAAATTTTGGAAAATAAAGGAAATTAAAATGACCCATGATCCCAGGACCCAAAACATGAGTAACGCTGACAGCATTTGCTGGGCTTTTTTTTTTAAAACAGAAGTTTTTTTTAAATTCATGCAGGGAAATTTCCTAAGTCATTAAATATCAACAAAATTTTCTCTGGAGAAGTTTTTTCCAAAACTCTTCATTTTAAGAACAAAATTAACAGCTGTTATAAAAAAAAATTAAACAACGTAGTACATAAAATAAACCCATTCCCTCCACCATGTGATCCTACTTAGAAAAGGCCACATGTTAACAGTTTGATTACCCCGTGGTCTTTGCTGGCCTGGGAGAATGCCATGATACGGGGATGGGGAAGGACTTGGTGGTTATAAATTTAACCAAACCCCTGCTCTGGGCCCCAGAGATGGCTTCCTGTCTCTCCTAAAAAGAGGAAATGCTGAGGCAAAGCATGGACACGTCCACGGCTTGTGATCCATAATGTTGGGGTCATTTTGAGGCAAAGTGCATAAAAATCCCTAAATTGGGAGCAACCTGCACATCCTGTAACAGCAGGGCTGGTGAGACAGGCTGTGGACCACTCCCACCCCCCCACCCGTCACCCCGAACAGCTGGTACACAGGGCCGGCCTCCTATGATGGACGGGGAGTGGAGTCTGACCACCACGCAGTCAGGTCTTCAGGGGGAAGGACGAGGGGCCGGGGCATCCTGTGATGGACGGGGAGTGGAGTCTGACCACCAAGCAGTCAGATCTTCAGCGGGAAGGACGAGGGGCCGGGGCATCCTGTGATGGACGGGGAGTGGGGTCTGACCACCACGCAGTCAGATCTTCAGCGGGAAGGACGAGGGGCCGGGGCTTCCTGTGATGGACGGGGAGTGGAGTCTGACCACCATGCAGTCAGATCTTCAGGGGGAAGGACGAGGGGCCGGGGTACCGGCCGGGGTGGGGCCCTGACGTTCCCGCTCTCCACCCACCAGGCCCAGATGATCTTCCTCAACTGCGGCCACGTCTGCTGCTGCCAGCAGTGCTGCCAGCCCCTGCGCATCTGCCCTCTGTGCCGCCAGGACATCGCCCAGCGCCTCCGCATCTACCACAGCAGCTGAGCACCGGCCTCTGCCACCCTCAGGCCCAGGGCTCCGGTTCCCTCCTGTTCCCCATGGGCTGGCCGGGCAGAGACGGGAGCGTTCCTGCCCAAGGACTGAGCAGTTTAAATCCTGTGGCGGGGCAGGGGGACCCCTCGCAGCAGGACGACAGGGTCTGGGGTGGGAGCAGCGGCAGTCACACCTCTGTCTGAGCAGGACCGAGGGTCCCAGCTGGCTGTGGCAATCCCAGCCCCTCCCGGAGCCTCAGTGCCCTCCTCAGGGGAACCCAGGCAGCGCTGTCCCACGCAGCAGGGGTGGTGGGAGCGCCGGAGGGCCCTGGCCCAGGGGAGGGGCTGCCACCACGGCCTGTCCTGGATCGACTGGCCAGAAGGTGTTCTGTCCAGGCCTGGTGCCCCGAGCAGTGTCAGCCCCTCCTGGCCTCCCTCCCTGTTGCCCCCCACCCACCCCCTGAGCTCTGGGCCCCTCTGCCCTGCAGACCTGCACCTCCTCTCCCCACATGGCTCAGAGGCAGACCCTGAGCTTCAAAGACCTGAAGCAGGAACGTCAATAAACGCATTTCCAGCCTGCTCCTCCCGAGTCATCACTGGGCTCTAGTGGAGCCCAGGGAGGGGGAAGTGGGTGTGAGGTGTGTGAAGTTGCCCACACCTCCCTTTTGTAGGTGGAAAGTCCTCGGAGCGGGTGGGGCCGCGTGGGCCGCCTGTGTGCTGTGTAACCATTGCCCCAGATCAGGGGCCCGAGGCCCTGTAGCCGGGACAGCAGCGTCTTAAGTCCGAGCCCGTGCAGCTGTGCAGGTCGCTCACTGCACAGGTCCAGAGGGAGCCATGCTCCTTGTGCGTGCAGCAGAGCTGAACTTGGTCATGCGTTTTGGGGCAGATCGTTTTGAGCCAAGGGCAGCTTTCTCTCTGGGCTAGCGGTGGGCCTGCTGGGGCGCCTGGGCTCTGCCTCTAGGTAACTCGGACCCGGGCCAGCCTTCCAGACCCTACGTCCCCACCTGTTCAGTGAGGGACATCGGGGGAACTGACCGAGGCTGGCAGCCACCAGGGGGCACTGCGCGCTCATCCCGGGCCCCGCGTTAGAGCCGGCAGGACACAGGGCCAGGCCCTCTCTCTCCCTGCCTCACTGAGCCAGTCAGTGAACCTGCTTTCCAGGTTCCCCGCCCCACACCCTCCTGAGCTCCGCTCCGCTGAGAGGGGAGATGGCGGCCTGAGATGGGCAGGACCACGTTGCAGAGCAGGGCGTTTGGCGGGTCTCCTTGAACCCTCACGAGGCCCTCTCTTATAGGTGAGCAGTTTGAGACTGGGTTCGGTGACTTGCCAAAGTCAACAGCAAGACCCGGCTGAGCCCTGGTTTTCTCACCTCCACCCTTGTTGACAGACCTTCAGTCACAGTTGCCCATCCCCCAAGATGCCCATTCAGCAGGGGCAGCCTGTCCCCACCAGCTGGCGGGGCGGGAGGTGTCCCCATGACCCAGAACCTCCACCCATCCTCCCCGCCCCCCCGGGCCTCAGTTTACATACTGGTGTGATGATGGTGCCTGTCCCCCAGGGGTTACCTCGTCCTGCAGGTAACGCACACAGCCCATGGTAAGCACTCAGGAGTGCTCGCCTTGTGAGCAGGAGTCTTAAACACTGGCATCACTGTTTGGATCCAGTGTGAGCCCGCCCACCATGGCCATAAAGCAGCTGCCCTTCCCACTGCCCGAAGCTGCCAGAGGCCCACCCTGCACAGACCCCCCCAGCAGAGGAAGCTGTCTGAGCTACCATCAGGCCAGTCACCTCCCTTCTGTGCCCCTCCTTACTGAGCCTGTTTTCTCCTCTGGAAAATGGGTTCATAGGAGCACTCTCTGGTCACATGCACCCGTAAGCAATGAGCCCCGAAAGTCAAGGTGCACAGGTCCATCTCCAGCCCAGGTCTCTCACCCAGCCAGCATCACACATGGGCCACTGGCTTTAAATAAAGCATTTTATTGATTAGTAGAAGCTTAAACAGTTTGCATAATATTTTCAATACAATATCTGGGAAGGATGATTGGAAAGTCCCAAGAGAAGGCACCAGAGGAGGAGAGCGTCTTCAGACGGAATGTATTGGTGGAAGAGGTTAGTTCGGCGTTGAGATTGGGGCTGGAGGGGACCCGAAGGGGTCCCTGAGCACCAGCCAGTGCCGCACGTCCTGTGGGTCCCAGGAAGCAGACCCAGGGGATGGGCGATCCAGGGTTGGGGCGCGGTGAGGACCCTGAAGGAGCGGGTTTCTGCCCTGCCTGCCCTCCCCTCAAAGCAGCAGAGGAGAGGGCCTGGGAAAACCAGGTGGCCCCAGCCCCCGGGGGTGACCTTGACTTAACCCTCACCCTCAGGAACAAGCGGCTGAGGAGGGGGAAACAGCAGGGCCATATGAACAGTCCTGGAGTTGTCAGGGTGCGGTGCATTAGGTGGGTCCCAGCCTGCCCCAAATGCTCGTTGTGTCCTGGGGGGCACCACAGCCCCTCCCCCAGCCCCTCCCGAGCCCCGCCAGCTCCCTTGGGGGACAGCGTGTACCTTGGAAGTGGACCGTGGAGAAGACAGCGTCCACACCCACCCAGCCCTGCCTCTGAGCAGTGTCTCCACACCCAGCCCAGCCGGACAGAGGGACTCCTAGAGACCAGACCCCAGCAAGTGGAGGCGAGCAGAGTCTCAGCTTCCAGCAACCCCCCCAAGGGTACCCCACCCACCCCGCCAGCAGTACCTCTGCAGAGGTCACCCCCTCCTTCCCTCAGACACGTCCTCGCCCCAGACCAGCACTTTCCAGGCCTTTCCTATTCCCACCCCACCTTGAGAGGCAGCCCTCCCCCAGCACCCCCAGCCTCAAGACCCGCTCCTTGCACGTCCCTTCACCCGGGGTGGGAGAGCCAGGCCAGAGTCCACTCCGAAACTGGCCTCAGGGGCCCAGAAACGGGCCTCAGCGCTCGGGCTTCCTGGTTCTAACAGGCCCCCTCCGTGACAGGAGAAGCCAGGCGGTGGACGTGGCTCTCACCACCCTCCTTCCGCGGGTGGCAAGACCCACCAGGGGAACGGGCCGCAGAGGCAGGCAGGGAGGGCAGACTCAGGGAGCCAGGGCTGCTGAGTGCTCCCAGCCCCGACCCCCGCTGTGCCCAGCCCCCCCCCCCTCCCCCCAGGAGCAGGAAAGCCGCGATCATCCCACAGAAGAGAAAACAGAGCAACCAAGTGTGACCAAACCCATAAAGTGACTCAAGTGGGCCCATCCCCTCCCAGCCCCTCGGTGCCACACCAGCCCTGCCCCCACCCCCTGCCCGGAAGGCACAGATCCTGTGCTCCCCGCCCAGAGCCGAGCCAGGGCCCCGGAGTGGGTGGCCTGTGTGCTGTGTCCAACAGAGGCTCCAGGGGGCGAGCAGCTTAGAACTCGGTCTGCACCCCCGCACTGTCCTCGATGGTGGTGTGGATGGGGGGGCAGCCGCCTGGGCCGGACACCTGCTCGCCGGTCTCCTGGTCGCTGGGCTTGGGAGGCTCGAGGCCCACGAGCTTTTCGGACGGGAGCTGCCGGAGGGGTGAGGCGGGCGGCGAGGTGGCCTCGGGGGCCAGCCCGGGCTGGGGGCTCTCCTGCACGGGGGCCCCGTTGAGCAGGGGGCCGGCCAGCAGGGGGCTCTCGGCCCGCAGATCCCCGGCCAGCAGGCCACGGAGCTCAGTGACGCCGTCCGGGGATGAGGGTGATGGCGGCTCAGGGGCGGCCTCGAAGGGCAGCCCGGCGTCCTCGTCCTGGACCACGGACACCACCTGCTTGGCACGCCGGCGCTTTTCTGAGAGGGGGGCTGGTTGCTGGATGCCGGGGTCCCCACTGCCGCCGCCGTCTCCATATTCCTCGCCCCAGTCGATGGGCGCGCCCTCGGCCAGCAGGTGCAGGTTGGGGTCGCTGTTGTGCATGACCACGCTGTCCCGGTACAGGTTGTGTTTCCTCTGCACGGCGGCTTCCTTCACGGCTGCGGGACAGAAGCAGTGACGGACACTGAGCGGGGGCGCTGACGGCCAGCAGCACTCCCTGCACTGCGCGACCCACATCACAAGCCCTCGGCCTGAGTGGGCACCGCGACCAGACAAGGCTTCTGAGGCCTCAGTGTGGGGAGCAGGCGGTGGGACCCTAACTCCCATCTCTCACCTAACACCAACACCCCCCAGAATGTACTCCCCTCAATGTAACTAAGGCACAGGGACGCAACGCTGCCCCCGGCCCATGCCATGAACAGTGGGCCCACCGCAGCCCACGGCCTGACTCTCCCCTTTGGAGCTTAGCTGAGCCCCCAGGAAGCCTCTGGGCGCCCACCTCCTCCACCCGCCAGCAGTGAGTCCTAACAGAGACCACACAGCCGGCAGCCCCACGCAGCTCTGCAGCCGCCCGCCCCCGGGGGCCGCGGCACTGACCCTGGAGGATGTCCTTCATGACCGTCTGCAGCACCACCTCCTCGTACGTGTTCTCCACCAGGATGAACCTGGCGAAGTCCTCGAAGATCAGCTCCTGGAACCGGGACAGCTCCTGCCGGCCGGGGCGGACGTGGGGGCAGAGAGAGGGGCGGTCAGGGCTGCGGGTCAGGCTCTGGGCGGGGGGCAGGGGGCGGGCGGGAGCGGAGGGCTGCTCACCGACTTGCAGGTAGGCGCCAGCTTCTTGAGCAGGAACGGGATGGTGATCTGCAGCAGCGCCTCCCGGAAGAAGCGCTTCCGCACAGTGCTGCTGTCGTAGTCGTATTTCTGCCGGGAAAGAGGGGCCGGGGTGCGGGGAGCTCCAGTCAGGGGGCTCCATCAGCCGCCCGTCTCCCCCGGGCCCCCATCTCCCCTCCGGGGTGGAGGGGCAGGGCCTGGCCGGGCGGCTCACCTTCAGCACGCGCTCCAGGATGCGCTGGATGGACTTGCACAGCTCCTCCTTGGTGGGCCCCTTCCCCAGCTCCTGGTGCAGGAGGGTCTCGAAGGTGTACACGGCGTTGTCCATTTGCTGGAGGCGGAGCGCAACACAGGGCACGTGAAGGCGTGCCCCCCCCAGGGAGGTGGGGTGTCCCCCTGGGGAGGTGGGGTGCCCCCGGGAGGAGGGGTGACCCCGGGGAGGTGGGGTGCCCCCTGGGAAGAGGGGTGACACCCCAGGGAGGTGGGGGGCCCCCAGGGATGAGGGGTGACTCCGGGGAGGTGGGGTGCCCCCTGAGGGAGGGGTGACCCCGGGGAGGTGGGGTGCCCCCTGGGAGGAGGGGTGACCCCCCCCAGGGAGGTGGGGTGCCCCCGGGGAGGAGGGGTGACTCCGGGGAGGAGGGGTGCCCCCTGGGAGGAGGGGTGACCCTAGGGAGGTGGGGTGTCCCCTGGGAGAAGGGGTGACCCTGGGGAGGTGGGGTGCCCCCTGAGGGAGGGGTGACTCTGGGGAGGAAGGGTGCCCCTGGGAGGAGGGGTGACTCTGGGGAGGAAGGGTGCCCCTGGGAGGAGGGGTGACCCTGGGGAGGTGGGGTGCCCCCTCAGAGGAGGGGTGCCCAGGCACTCAGACACCCCTTCACTAGCTCACTCCTCTGCTGAGTGTCTAGAGCGCTGGCTAACTGCCAGGCACCAGCGCCAGCCCCTCCCTGTCCCAGGTGAACAGAGGGTCTGGGCCCTGTGGGAAGAAGCTTAGGGAGTCAGGAGGGCTTCCTGGAGGAAGGAGTCTCTGAGACCCAAGAGGTGAGTCTGACTTAACCAGGGGGACAGAGGGACAGGCATCCAAACAGATCCAAGAGCATGTCCAAGAGACCGGAGCCAGGGAGAACATGCAGGATTGTGGGGCGACCTGAGGGGAGAACTGGGGTGCAGGCAAGCCCTGTGCCCACCTCACGCATGTGGATCTGGGCTCGCTGCTTGAACACAGACATGCTGGACACGTCAAAACGCTGCTGCAGTCCGTCAAGCCTCAGCGGCTCCATCTTCTCGTAGCAGCTATGCATCTTGAGGGGGTGGTACGCCAGCTGGGACAGCTTCTCCATGTACTGCAGGGAGGCAGGGACACACGAGGGACCTGAGCTGGGGCCGCCAGAGGGGCCAGGCAGCCCCCGCAGCCCCTGGGCCCTCAGAGTCCAGATTCCAGGCGTGGCACTGGCACCAGGGAAGGCCATCCGGGGGTGGGGATCACCAGGGAAAGCGCTGGAGGACCTGGGACAGGAAGGACGAGGATCTGCAGGCAGGAGAGCGGTACGGCAGCACAGCGCGTGGAGACAGGCCGGCCTGAGTGCTGGGCAACCCTGGGCAAATCGCTCACCATCTCTGAGCCTTGGTTTCCTCGGCCTCCAAATCTGGAGATGGGTTTTTGTGATCTTTAGGGTCCTCTACGGTTCTCAAAGTCTATGATTATTATTGTCAGTGGAACTCCTCGGTTTGGGGTGGAGAAGAGGCCCAGATTACAGGGCTAATTCTATCTGCCAGACCTGACAACTATGTGGGGCTCCAGGCAGTTGACTACCCCAGTATGGGGTCTGTAGAAGGCCGTTCAACCCGAGAACCAGCTAACTCAGAAGTGAGAGGGGCCGGCTCCATCTGTGAGGGGCACAAAAATGGCATCTATGGACATGCCCGGCTCCATGCCTCCTGCAGATCCTCTGTTCACAGGTTATGCCCAGGAGCGAAAGGGCCTGCCCTCATCACAGTGAGGGCCTGACGGGGGCCAGACCAGACCCAAAACCAAACCCGGGGCCTGTCTCACCTCGCCCAGCTTGTCGATGCCACCCTCGTTGATGACGTTCAGGTTCATGTCAGTGACTTCCTTGAAGAAGACGTCCCGCACTTCTGTGAAGCCCTGGCTGGTGGGTACCATGAGGGCCTCCAGGATGGACGGGATGTAGGGCTGGACGTGGTTCCGGACACAAACCTCCGCCTTGGGGAGGATGGAGGCTGCGCCAAGGGAGCTGGTTAGCGGACAGCACCCCCAGGGGCAACCCCCACCATCCCAGGTCTCTAGGCTAGAGGCAGGCGGCTGTGTCATTCTTTAAAGAAGACCACTGGTGACAACATGAGCAAAGGGAAGGGTTCTTGAGGAATGGTTAACAGTGGAGCACAGATAACAAGGCGATCTCAGATCAGCTTCTCAAATTCCTGAAACTATGACGTCAGGAAATGAAGAAAATGACCATGTAAAGGTCTCAAGGTCAGCAGTTTTTCTGTTTAGCTGGAGGAAGAGAAAGCTCATCTTTGGGGGCTGGGGCAGGGTCTTGCTCATTTGTTTTTTCAAAAAATGAAAAACACCCCAGTGAATTCAAAGAGCCTCTGGGTTGTGCAAACCCTGAACCCGAATCCTACTCTGGCTCAGCCTAAACTGTGGAAAAGGCAGCCTCCCCCTGGGCAGGGACCATCTCCAAGACGTTCCACCAACGCATTTTCACCCAGGGGTGTTCTGACGTCCCTCCTCTTCCCCTGTCTGGCTAATGCTGTTTGTTCCACACAATAAATGTCAACTCGGTGTCCTCGTCAGCTCACGCTGAGTACAACTGGTAGAGAGTAACCCTCGGGGAACTGATGACCACCACAACCATGAACAGGGTGTGGGGAGCAACAGCGAGCAAAAGGACCCCACCAGGCTCAGGACAGAAGGGGGCACCAGCTGACCCGGGAAAGACAGGCCGGTTCAACGTGGTTCACCCGAAGTCCAGATGATGTTGCTAAAATGGCCCGTGGTAAATCTGATTGACCGAAGATGAACAGAAGGCTGGAGCCTCCTAACATCACTTAGGTCACCAAGATCTGGGTCTACAGACATAAAACCCACCTGGGACTTCCCCGGTGATCCAGTGGTTAAGGCTTCCTGCAGTGGAAGCGCACATTCAATCCCTAAGCGGGGAACTAAGATCCCACTGGCCACACCATGAGGCCAAAGAAAAAAAATAACAGCCACCAAACAACTCACAGGGGTTAGAAGAACAAGGGCTCAGATTTGATTCTGGCTTTTAAAAACTAATGAATCAAGTCACCGTGACATGTACATGGACCCCTGAAAGAGGCAGGAGGGAGGCCCTGATCGCAAAGGGCGGGTGGTCCCAGCCTGCCCGCCCAGTGATGACAACCAGAGCAGGTGGTCTGCCTACCTCGGATCTTGCTGGCCAGGTGCTCCTTCGAGGTGATGATCTGGTCCATGTCGGTGCGGATGACTGCCTCCATGGCTGGCCGGGCCAGCTGCAGCTTGGACAGCACCGCCTCAAAGCGTGCCTTGGCCTGTTCGTACACCATGCGGTACACGGCATCCGAGATCTGTGGGCAGGGCGTCGGCATCAGCGTCAGGCTGGGGGCGCCAGGCAGCCGTGGGCCCCCCACCCCCACTCCTGAGCCCAGGCCACCCACCTGGATCCACTGCCGCTGTCGCTCCTGCGGTTTCCCCTTCAGCCGGGGGACCAGCTCTGCCTTCAGCTCAGGGCCCAGCTCCTCCATCACCAGGTTACTCAGGATCTGGGACCAGGAGGCACAGGCAGGGGCAGGGTTTGGAGCGTGCCCAGCCCCTCTCCACGTTCCGGCAAACCCGGCCACTCAAGCCCCCCTCAAAGCTGCCCTTTGCTTCACGTCTCCACTGCCCTGTCTCCTGAGCATCCTTCCCAGAGGCCGCGGATGATCCGCTTGACTGTCCTGCAGAATCCAGCAGGGTCCCCAGCTCAGGACCTCTGCATGCGCAGCCTCCCCATCTATAATACTCCCCCAGGCCCCCTTGCCGGCACATGCAAGTCAAATGTGTTTCTCCTGCTAGACAGAGAGCTCCTAGGGGCCGGGACTGTACCCCTCTTATTCTCAGCGGCACCAGCCCCTAGTCCAGGGTTGGTGCTTGGGTAACAACTGAACAAAAATAACCATCTGTGTGGCCCACCTCAGCCTCCCCCCATCCTCCCCAGCTTACCATCTGGGTCCAAACCTGCAGCCAGTACCCCGGGACCCCGCTGGCGTGCGCAGTCCAGCCCTGGGCCCCGGGTGGACTTCCGCAGCCTCCCCGGCCTCACCTGCACCTCGTTCCCACACAGCATCTCCCAGGTGCCGTACAGCTCCTTGGACTGGCGGTACATGCGGATGGCGTCTGTGAACGCGGGGCCCTCCACCTTGGAGTCTTCTGGGATCCCTGCCCGGGACAGGGACGGAGGGAGGAGGTTGGCAGGATGGCCCCCGCCCGAGGCCCCCACCGCTCTTGTAGTAACGGCGACGGGAGAGGTCGCAGTGACAGTTAACAGCAGTGACAATCCACCAGCAGCAGCAAGACATCCTCCTTCGTCCCCTCCTCATCGCCTTAAACCCTCCCACCGGCCCAAGACGTGGGCGCTGTCATTGCTTCTGCTTTCACAGATGAAGAATCAGGCTCCAGGGTGAGGCCACTGCTGAGGGGCCAAGGCCAGCGAGTGACAGAGTCAGGACCACTGGGGGAGCCCACCCTCCCCCCAACCAGGAGAGGCCTCGAAACACAGCAGAGGGGGTGCACAGAGACCCTCCTTCCATCAGGGGCCTGCACACTCCCCCCATAGAGGGCCAGATGGTAAATGTGCTCTGCTTTGCAGGCTGGTGACCTCCGCCCCAGCCATTCCACCCACTGCTGTAGCAGGAAAGCGCAGACAGGGTGTGAACGAATGGGCCAATAAAGCTGGATTTACTCAGACAGGTGATGGGCCCAGTTTGGTTCCCTGGCTGTCATTTGCCAAGCCCTGTGGAAGATCATCAAACCCTAAAGGGCCTCAATGTTCCCTTCTGAACAGTGGGAGCAATGACCAGCCTGGCCTCACACACCCATGGAGGGGCTGCAGGGACCACAGTGCGGACTGGGAAGGCCAGGGTCCGGCTGCAGGCCTGGTGGGCACTCTCTGTGTCAGGAACTGCAGCCCCGACCGGCTCCTGGGGCCCTGGGGCCACCGTGCCCACCACTGCGCACCCGGGAGACTGGGAACACCATTCCACTGCTTTTGTTAGAGGAGGTGGCAGAGGGGGCCCAGAGGAGTTTGCCCACCTCCCCCGTGCTGACCAGAGGGTTGCTGAACAAGATGTGGACCTCCGCCTGGGTGCTGGGGAGGCAGGCTACAGGAAGTTGCAACATCCGACTTCAGGAAGACGTGGTTAAACACCTCGGAGCCTGGCAGCGGGCAACCCCCCGCCTGGCCTTGTGCCTCTGACCGCTGTGTCTCCAGAGCCAAGGAGCAGCCGGGGCCTCTAAAATCCCAGCTCCCACTGTGATGACTATGGGCTGAGTCACCCCCACAGAGAAAAAGCCCCTCTCTGGCGTGGAGAGGGCCTCTCCTCCCACCATCCGGGTGACCCACGAATCACTGCCATTCAGGGTTGGAGCGGGGCTCAGCAGTGGACAAACGGGCCCGGAACCCAGCCTGGCAGTAGCAGCTCCCAGGACTGGGACGGGGCCGCGAGCATTTCAGAACCTGCATCCAGGAGGGTCCCACCGAGCCCTGGGGTGGGTGCTGCCCAGCTGGGCCGGGGGAGGAAGCAGGGTTAATTACGGAAGGGGACACTGTCTCCCAGAGACGAGGTTTTGCCTAGAAAATCTGGCTGTGTGTTATACACGCAGCCTCACTCGTGCATGGACATTTGCATTCTGCAGACAGCAAGCCGGGCGTGCTGGGCAGGGGCTGCTTTCCAGGTGGCAGGATGGGCTGGGCAGCGGCAAGGAGGCAGCTGAAATCCCAGGCTCTGGCGGGTCAGACGTGCAGCCTCAGACCCTCATGACATCCCTTCTCGGCACGCCGAGGGGCTGGGTCAAAAGTGAGGGTGGCCCCTCCCAAACCCTCCCCCCGAGCCTGGCTGCTGGGGACTGACTCATGTCCTGACAAAGTGCTGCGATGAAGTCCTGACCCCCAGCTGCTCAGAAGGGGACGTGTCTGGATGAGGAAACTTAGGTGCATGCGTGTGCGTGCTCAGTCACTTCAGTCGTGTCCGACTCTGCATGACCCCAGGCTCCTCTGTCCATGGGCTTCTCCAGGCAAGAATATTGGAGTGGGTTGCCATTTCCTCCTCCAGGGGACCTTCCCAACCCAGGGATTGAACCTACATCTCTTGCATCTCCTGCATTGGCAGGAGGGTTCTTTACCACTAGCGCCCCCTGAGAAGCCCAGGACTTAGGTAATTAAGTTAAAAGGAGGGGATTAGGCCGGGCCCTGATCTGATATGACTGGTGTCCTTATAAGAAGAAATCTGGACAAAGAAACAGGGCATACACAGAGCAGGGACTATGCGAGGACCCCAGGGAGACGCTGGCTGCCTGCTGGTCAAGGAGACTCAGAAGAAAACAACCCGGCTGACACCTGGATGCGGGGCTTCCAGGGTCCAGAACTGTGCAAAAGCTAACTTCTACTGTTGAAGCCACCCAGGCTGTGGCCCTTTGTCACGGCAGCCCCCAGCAGGCTGAGGCCGAGACCCCACATGCGTTCCCGCACGCAGCTCTCAGAGGGGCCGGCAGCTCTCAAGGCACGGGGAGGTAGTCACACAGTCGCTAGAGGGTGGCTGCCCCAGGCTGGAACCCGGGCCCAGAGACTCTAGCAAGACCTGGAGCCTTCCCGCCTGCCCGTGGGGTCCTCGGGGTCAGGCTGAGAAAGGAAGCGGCACTCCTCAGTCCCGCAGAGGAGGGGGGGACGGTGGGCAGACAGGAAGAGGCCTTGACCTCGGCACCCCCGGCCCACCCCGAAGCCCAGCTCAGCGCCCCTGCTGCCCCCAGCTGCTCCAGGAATGCAGGATGTGAGGGGGACCCTGGACGAGCTGGCGTCCACCCAGCTTGGCCTCCTCCCCCCTCCACTTCCTGGCAGCCCCCGGAATGAGCAATTCCAGGCCCCACAAATTCCAGACCCAGCCTCCAAGGAAGCTGAGAACTTTCCCACAGTTCTGGGGCGGGTGGGGGGCGGGGGAGGATCCTCTGAAACCGCCCCGTCAGCTCCTGACACGGAGTTGCGGGACGCCCCTGCTCCCCACCCGGCCCCAGCAGCTCTCCCCGGCCTCCCCGCCTGCCCATGGACCCACACCCACCCCATCAGCCTCCCAGCTGAGCGCTCACTATGTGCCAGGCACAGGGCCAAGAGCTCTACCCAGGACCCGCCCCTTGATTAATCCCCATAATCTAGCAATCTAGTTGATCACAACCGCCATTGTGCACGTGGGGAAATGAATGGCGCTCTTCTCCCTGCTGGTCGGTCCCCACCCAGCCTGGCCTGGGGTCACCTGGCCAGGTCTGCCATTAGCCTTGGAAACCTGGAGACCGAGGGGGCCTGGGCCAGGGATGAAGGGGAGGGAGGGAGTGGGGAGGAGGAAGGGAGAAAAGGTACCCCGGGCCAGGCGGTCAGAGCCCAGATCGCCCTGCCCAGTCCTGGCCCCTCAGCCCCCAGGGACCTGGAAACAGGAGGCCCTTTGTGGGCGGCAGGGGTTGGCCTGACTGAAGCCCTGGTTCCTGCCGCCCAGCAGATTCCAGCCGGGGCAGAGGCGGCCCTGGAGAGTGGAGAGGACAGAGGACAGAGGACAGGTGGGGTGAGCCAAGTCTCTGCACATCCTGCCTCTCGGCGTGGGTGCCCATGGTCCGGCCTCCAAGTGGAGCTGTGCCCGAGGTGCGCCGGCAGCCAGGGAGGGTAGAGCAGGGACGGGGCGGAGGCGGACCCAGTCACCAGGAGGGAAGTTCAGGGTCCAAGACAGGGCTGTTCCTCCCCCAGGGGCAGAAAGCCCCTCATCTTCCAACCCTCCCACCAAGAAACAATTAAGCCTTTCTAATCAAACTCCTCTGAGCCTCATGAGGCCCTCCAGACCTGACCCCAGTGCCCCGCCAGTCCCATTTCCGGGCACCCCCTCCCAAGTTCAGGCCTTCATGCGTCCTCCTCTAAACTGCCCCCATGCCAGGCCTCCCTTCATGCTCACTGTGACCTCTGTCTGGAACACGCCTCCCTCCGTTCTAGAATTATGCATCCTTCAGGTCTCAGCTGAACCATTGCCTCCTCGAGGATGCCGCCCTCATCAACCCCTCCCCCCATACAAGCTCAGCAACCCCCCAGTATATACACACCCTCCAAGCTCCCTGGGGGGCTCCCAGCCAACACCTAGCACAGTCCTGACTCATCACCCCCTGGTGTCCTCATCTGTTTAACATCTGTCCCCCCTGCCCCCAGGCTGCCGGCAGGGAGTGGGTAGGGACCAGGTCTTGCTTCCCTGTTGCATTCTCAGCACCCAGCCCTGGGTCTGGCTCAGAGAAACACTGAAAGGTTTGTTGAATGAATAAGTGAGCCGGAAGAGACCTTGTAACTTCACAGACGAGAACAAGGCCCTGAGGGAGGAAGGGAAGTTCCTATACTACCAGGCAGATCAGTGATAAGAAAGAAATGACACCATAAAAAAATCTTTACCAAGAACTGTGAATCCTCCCAAACCCTCTCAGATACAGGAGAAGATATTATCCCCATTTTACAGAGGCTCCCAGAGGTAAGTTGATCTCCTAAGATCATGTTGCTGGAAAGTGGCAGAATCAGGGTTTTTATTCTGTGATTCAGGAGCTCAACAACCGCATCCCTCTGGAAACAATTTCCTATATTTTTTTCTCAGCATCACAGAACAGTCTTCATCAAAGGAGAGGGTTAAGGACAGCATGACAATGGTTTCCAAAAACCAGAAGGAAAAGTGGTGGTTGGTGGTTCAGTTGCTAAGTCACGTCTGACTCTTTGTAACTCTACAGACTGTAGCCCTTCAGGCTCCTCTGTCCATGGGATTTTCCAGGCAAGAATACTGGAGTGGGTTGTCATTTCCTTCTCTAGGGGATCTTCCCCACCCGGGGATTGAACCTGGGTCTCCTGTATTGGAGGAAGATTCCTTCCCAACTGAGCCACCAGAGACATTAAGGGCAAAAGGTCCATCTAGGCAAGGCTATGGTTTTCCCAGTGGTCATGTATGGATGTGAGAGTTGGACTATAAAGAAAGCTGAGTGCCGAAGAACTGATGCTTTTGAATGGTGGTGTTGGAAAAGACTCTTGAGAGTCCCTTGGACTGCAAGGAGATCCAACCAGTCCATCCTAAAGGAGATCAGTCCTGGGTGTTCATTGGAAGGACTGATGTTGAAGCTGAAACTCCAATACTTTGGCCACCTGATGCAAAGAACTGACTCATTGGAAAAGACCCTGATGCTGGGAAAGATTGAAGGTGGGAGGAGAAGGGGATGACAGAGGATGAGATGGTTGGATGGCATCACCGACTCAATGGACATGGGTTTGAGTAAACTCCAGGAGTTGGTGATGGACAGGAGGCCTGGCGTGCTGCAGTCCATGAGATCGCAAAGAGTCAGACGTGACTGAGCGAGTGAACTGAACTGAACTGACCATGGTTTCTAAAACCCCAGAAGGAAAAGGAAAATGGCTCACAGAGCAGGGGGGCCACACCACAGTCGGCCACTAGGTGTCACCACTCAGCAAGGTGCCCGGTAACCCCGCTCCCAGCTCCCCGGGCCTCAAGGGGACAGCTCACCGTTGTTGCAGTGTCGGACACAGTCCTGCAGGACGGCCTGCCACTTGTCCTGCTCGGCTTCCGTCATCATGCAAAAGTAGTAGTGACGCGCCGAAGGATGCCAGAGGATGAGTGGGAACTGCGTGGGGCACTTGAGGATGGGGGCGGAGCCCGATTTCGGTGTGGTCCCTGTGGAGACAGCACCCGCTGAGCGGCTGCCCTCTGTGGCTTCCCTTGGCCAGAGGATGGCCAGCAGCTGACCCCTCGCCCTGCCCCTCCAGGACCAGAGAGGGCTGGCCTGTCCCGGAATGACCAGAGTCAGTGAGGAGGCTGCTTCCCTCAGGCTCCACAGCTTGGCTAAGAGAAGGCCTGCCTCCCCCAACCCCCCAGCACCAATTCTTTGAGTTAGTAATGCGTCCACTTCCCTGGGGTCAGGTTCCAAACTCTGTGCAGGAGGCACAAGTAACACAGGATTGGAGCCCTCAGGGTCAAGGGCCAAGCATTACTGTCTTGGGTTTCCCTTCAAATTTCAGCTGCAGAAGCCAAAGGGTGGCTTAAATGTCCAAAGTAGGAGGGAGGCGTGGGGGCAGGGGATACAG
This sequence comes from Cervus elaphus, assembly GCF_910594005.1. NCBI lineage: Eukaryota > Metazoa > Chordata > Mammalia > Artiodactyla > Cervidae > Cervus > Cervus elaphus. The sequence goes on along the minus strand of NC_057825.1, from coordinate 8,652,106 downwards.
AGTAAATAAAAGGGGATTTCTCTCTCTGTGTTTTGTCCTCATGGATATTCGAGATCCAGAGAGATAAGTGGTCCTGGGCTGTGACCTGGTCACTCCTGTTAATAACAGAACAATGGCAGTTCTTCTTTGGGTCCTGGCTCTGGGTCCCTGTGCTGGGCTCAACACACACAGAGCACCTCGTGGGGTCTCCACAACACCCCAAGGTCAGCCCTCCCAGTGCAAGGGCTGGAATCCAGGAAAATCAAACTCCAGCTGAGTCCTCAATCACCAAGTCCCACACAGGGGTATCTCACTACCCCTTGGTCTCCTTGGGATCAGCTAAGAGGCGGACGTGATCCCAAGAAAGTTTCTGGGTGTCTCTGATGGGGTGGGGTCGCCTGGGATGGCTCCCCACAAATGCAGTGTTGACTCAGTGGTTTACCAAGGGGGGCACCTGGATCATCTTCTCCCAGAACCTCTCAGGGCCCCAGGGAAGGAGCAGGGTACAGAATGAGCTCAGGAAGTGGGGGCTGGGTGGGACTCACACTGGTGCGGCCCCAATTCACTGGGTGACTTCAGGCAAACCCCTCTCAGGCCTCCCCTTGGAGGTTCAGGTTGTGCTGGGCGCTTGCCACCAGCTCTAGCCCAGCTGCTGGACATGGAGCTTGGAGTTCCAAAACCAGGGATGCCCCCCACCCTCTCCGGCCAAATCCCTGGGCACTTGGCCTGGGATGGGTGGTCCCTTTACCTGGTAAAGAGTTGCCAACGAGCTCCAGGTACTGGTCCAAGGAGGTGAGGATTTTGTAGCCCGCACTGTTGATGACCGCTCGGGGTGGGATCTGCCGCTCATAAGCCTGGGGGGAGGAGGCAAGAGAGATGGTGGAGGCAGCTACAGGTATGGCCAAGCCCAAACCCAATGTCTGTACCTGGCTCCAGGGCCCCACTCAGTGTTCCCTGCCCAAGACAGGGAGGAGGAGGGGTAGGGGAAGAGAAGAGAGAGGAAGGAGTTTGACCGTCATTGTGACTAGAGGCAACATGGTGTCCTGAGCAGGACCCAGGCTCGGGGCTCGAATCCTGGCTTCACTAAGTACTACGTGTGTGATGTTGAGGATAACACCTCTTGCGCTTTAGTTTGGGCGTCCCTGGTGGCTCAGGGGTAAAGAATCCACCTGCCAATGCAGGAGACGCCAGTTCAATCCCTGGGTCAGGAAGATTCCCCTGGAGAAGGAAATGGCAACCCATTCCAGGATTCCTGCCTGGAGAATCCCATGGACAGAGGAGCCTGGCAGGCTATGCACCACTTAGCAACTAAGTAACAACAACATGCTTTAGTTTCCTCATCTATAAAACCAGGTTGATAATAGTTCCTACCTCACAGGGCTCCCTAAGGACCCAGGGAGATAACTGGGTAACATTCAGCACAGTGCCTGCTACAGCAAGGGTCAGGAAGCACTGCTGATGTGATTATGGCTGGGTTTGTCAAAAAGTTCATTTGGGGTTTTCCATAACATCTTATGGGAAAAAAACCTGAAAAAAACTTTTTGGCCATCCTAATATTATCACCACTGCTACAACTGCCTCTACAAGGAGCAGTTATCACTAGCCTAGTGTTCGTTACCTACCAGGTACTGTGCTTTGGGCCCCAAATGCTTCATTTCACAGAATTGTCACAATCCAGAGGTGGGCACCATTACGAGCCCCAGGGTCACATAACTGTGACCTAGGACGTGAACCTGGCCTGTCAGCCTCTAGAGCCCAGGGTCTTTGATTACCCTGAACTGTCCACTAACTTCTAGGTCCTGAGCACCACACAAGGCCGCTTGGGAGGAGAATAATATATTCATTGGAAGGACTGATGCTGAAGCTTCAATACTTTGGCCAGCAGATGCAAAGGGCCGACTCACTGGAAAAGACCCTGATGCTGGGAAAGACTGAAGGCAGGAGAAGGGGGTGACAGAGGATGAGACAGTTGGATGGCACCATTGATTCAATGGACATGAACTTGGGCAAACTCCAGGAGATAGTAGAGGACAGGGAGGCCTGGCACACTGCAGTCCATGGGGCCACAAAGAATCGGACACGACTGAGCGACTGAACAGCAGCTGCTTTCTTACACCAGTGGGAAGAAAAAATAGTTCTGAGGCGGCGCTCATACAGCAGGGCTGCCATACTGCAGCCTGCCACTAGGTGTCACCACTCAACGTATCTCTTGAGAGCGGCAGAAACCTCCGAGGCAATGATTTTCAAAGTGGTCCCTGATGAGCAGCATTAAAGTCACATAAGAACTTGTCAGAAATGCATATTCTTAGCCCCACTGCAGACCTGAATCAAATTGAGGGTAGGCCCAGCAACCTGGTATGTTTGTTTGTTTGTTTGTTTTCATTTCTTTTGGAATTTATTTTTTAATTGAAGGATAATTGCTTTACAGGATTTTGTTGTTTTCTGTCAAACATCAACATGAATCAGCCACAGGCAGCAACCTGTTTTTACACCAGCCTTCCAGGTGATTCTGTGCACTGAGAACTGCTGCCCTGAGGCATCGGTTGCTCCTGACTCTGCTTCTGTTACTCTACTGCAAAGAGATCAAACCAGTCAACCCTAAAGGGAATCAACCCTGAATATTCACCGGAAGGACTGATGCTGAAACTGAAGCTCCAATACTTCGGCCACCTGATGTGAAGAGCCGACTCACTGGAAAAACCCCAAAGTTGGGAAAGACTGAAGGCAAGAGCAGAAGGGGGTGGCAGATGATGAAATGCTTAGATAGCATCACCAACTCAGTGGACGTGAATTGGAGCAAACTCCAGGAGATAGTGGAGGCCAGAGGAGCCTGGTGGCTGCAGTCCCATGAGGTCACAAAGAGTTGGACACGACTGAGCGACTGAACAACAACACTGATTTGCCTCAAAACAGAGTGCTCAAGCCTGCCCTTTGGCTGCTCTAGAGGAATGTGTGGCAGAAGAAGTTGGGTCTGTGGTTCAACCAGGTGGGACCTCCCTGAGGGCCCAAGGCAAAGGACACTCATCCCCAGACCGGTGGTCCAGTGGTTAAGAATCCACCTGCCAATGCAGGGGACGTGGGTTTGGTTCCTGGTCCAGGAAGATTCCACCTGCTGCTGGGCAACTGAGCCTGAGCACCCCAGAGCCTGTGTTCTGCAACAAGAGGAGCCACTGGAACGAGAAGCCCGAGGACCACAACGAGAAAAAAGCCCACACACAGCAACAAAGACCTAATGCGACCAAAAATAAATAAATTTTGAAAAAAAGGACAGTCATCCCCCCGCTTCCCTGCTTCAGGGCAGGGAGTTGCAAGCAGAGGCATTAGGAAGGAAAAAAGACAGGACCAGCACCCAGGGTGCTCTGAGGCAGGGGAATGGCCAGTTTGCTGTGGCTGTGGAAGCCCAAGGCAGGAAGGGGGCTGATGGGGGAGGAGGGCCCTGGATATGGAGAGATTGGGAGGGCCGTGGGGGTGGCCCGGAGCCAGTAACGGGCTGCTTCTGCGGGGGAGAGGCAGAGTGAAAGGGGACCCCCAGCGAGCTGGGTGCCTGGATGGGTGAAATGCCACTGAGAGGGGGCGCCCAGCTTTGGGCAGGCGGGAAAGGGTGAGGGGAAAGATGCTAAGGTTTGGCTTTGGCCCTGGTGACTGCAAGGCGGGTGCGGGTGGCCGGCTGAGGGTGGAGATGTGGGGTCTCACGTTCAGGAGTCAGGGGGCGTGTAGCATTAACAATCACAGAGTAGGGAGCTGTGGGGACGTGAAAGAAGCGCTGGGCCAGGCCTGGGAGGCCTGGGGGGAGCCTCACCACTTTGTTCTCGTAAAGCACCAGCCCATAGTTGTGTGGCACGAGGCTGAAGCGGTTCCTCCACTTCTTGTTGTCCTCCTGGTACTGGAAGAGGTTCCCCGAGAAGATGATGCGCTCCTCCAGGGGCACCTGTGGGCAGTGAGGGGCGGGGAGTGAGGCTGGGTGCCCTGATCTCACTCCTCACCGAGGCCTCTGAGGCAGCGTGGCGTCACACCCATTTAGCAGATGGGGAAAATGAGGCTGGGGAGCAGCGAAGTCCCCTCTACACTCCAGGTCCAGCCAGAGGCATGGTGATGCTGGGACTAGAACCCAGGCCAGGCACTGTGACAGGGGAGCCAGCCAGGACCCCACCCCGTCCTGGCCCCAGGCAGACACAGTGGCCTCCTCGGGAAGGTCTCCAGAGCCCGAAGCAGGCTGCGTCCCCATCCATTCCCCCTGCAGTGGGACTGCCACGGTCACTCCGGCCAGAGGGGACAGGCCGGGCACCTGAGCACATCTCTCTTCCTGCTCTGAGCCTGTTTCCCCTCAGGGCAACACAAACTTGACCAAGGTGGTGCCATAGAGCCTCCCCAGCTCTGACAGGTGACAAGATGGCCTCCACGAACCCGGATTGGGGAGGAGGGGACTTCAGCCCAAAGGGTTCCTGTCTGACAAACACCCTGGCAGACTCGGGGCCAGCGTGGGCAGCAGAAACACCGAGACCTCCCCGCAAAGCCTTAGCTTCGACTCTACTACAGGCTCGGTGTGACTTCAGGCCTGCCCCATCACCTCTCTGAGCCTCAGTTTCCTCATCTGTAAAATGGGACCGTGACAGCCCCCACGACAGGGGCAGGGATCATGCAGGCAGTCGGCACCGGGCAGGCAGTCCAATACACAGGAGCTGCCGTGACCACTGCTGGGGTTCTGTCTGCGTCAGTCTCCCGGCTCCTCAGACTGACATTTGGGGAGGGGGAAGGGAGAGTAAACAGACTTCTGGAAAGGAGATAACAGGAAGCCAAGAGGGAACAGCCCTGCTCCTGGGTGGGAGGAGCGCGGGAGTCAAGGGTTCCTGTCTCTCAGAGGCCTCCGTCAGCTCTAAAACAAATACGGGGCCTTCTGCAAAAAGCAACACGTATCCTGTGTAATAAAGGGAGAAGGTGTAATTTGACTGGTGCCTAACCTCTCCTAGCTTCCGAGCTCTGCAACTGCACTCAGAGGTGAGCGGCCCCTCCCAAGGCACCCCCCACCCCCAGGCCTGTCTCCTCACCGGGCCTCTTCTCCCCAGCAACCTCCCTGCCACTCTTCGAGGGGAAATGCCAAAACATTCCTGGAAAATGAGGGCCCATTGTACTCAAACAATAGGACCCCGAAGACTGCTTCCTACCCAGGGACAAAAATATTTACAGGAAAAGAAAATGGTTCCCCCCCCCACCAGGCACCCCCTCCCCACCACGACAGTGGGCTTTCCCCTGGGCTGCGTGGTCTATATTTAGACTGGGGCCTACTCTCACCCCAGCTCCTGAGTTCCCGTCTCCGCTAGAAAGAAAGCGCACAAAGAGCTCTCCAGACACCCCGGGCAGACCCTTGTTCTCCCTCGTCTGCAGCCGCCACTCTGGCTTAGAGCCGGAACCCAGGGCTCAGGCTTTCCCGGGTGAGTGGGGCTCGGCACCCTGCCCCCTAAAGTCCACCCTCAGATCCTGGACAGCCCGTAATGGCTGGTTGATTGCTTTTCAGATGTGGGTTTGGGTTTTATTTTTAAGACTTTCAAATGGCAGAGTCGTGTTTCCACTGGAAGGTCTGCAGGAAGCGGAACCCAGGAGACAGCCCAGGCCAAATATTTTGGACTCTGCAAAGCTCTCTTCTGCCGCCGACGGGCATCTTCGAGGGACCGTGAGAGCACAGGCCCCCAGGCTCCGACAGCCTACGCCTCGGGAGCCTGGACAAGCAACTCTCCCTCCCCGAGCCCCGGTGTCCACCTCTGGGAGGGGCGCCGGGTCATAATCACAGTCCCTCTGAGCCATGTCATGCCAGCTGGATGCAGCACCCGCACAGAAGAACTGTTGTTTTTATCACTACTATTATTATATTAATAGTAGTATTATTTCTAACAAAAACAATTTATGTGATGATGATAATGATAATGATTTCTATTATCATTGTTACCATGACTTAGCCTCATGATGGTCAGTTTCCTGAGTGGTGAATGGGACCCAAAATCCCTCCTCTTCTGAAACTGTGGGTGATTTCATATTACTCTTCCTGCTGACATGTTGCGTCTGTTTTCTGACCATGAACACTCAACCTGATGAGTGTGAAAGGCGTTTCTCATGCAGGATAAATGCTGAGTGCATCAGGTGACCCCGCTCCTGTCTTGGGTTGTTGGAATTCAGGCTGCCTGTGACATTTCCTTTCAAATAGGGGAGCAGCCCACAGGAAGCAGCTCCCTGAGGTGGGTCCAAAGCCCTCTCTGCTATCACATAGGTGTGCCCCTGCCAGACACCCAGGCCAGGCCACAGCTGCCCTCTGCTGAAAAAGGTCAGGAGGTTGCCATGACATCAGGAGACCAGACAGATTTTCCTGGGCCCCAAATCAAAGTGACAGGTGACGCTCTGACACACAGCACTGACCTTCCCTCCACCCAGGCAGACTGGGGGTCAAGGCAGAAAGAGGAACCAAGTCAGGAATCTGGAACCTGGCTTGAGTCCTGCCCTCCACCATCCCAAGCAAGCCATGGGCTCACCTCTGGGCCTCTGCACATGTCACTGCCTGGGTCTGATATTCCTTCTCCCATAAGGTCTTTAGCTGAGATGGCCCTTCTTCCGGGAAGCCCTCCCAGACCACCCAGACAAGGGCCCACTGCAGCACCCCAGAAACAGCAAGGCCTGGCTTCTCTCCCCAAGTGCTCAACTCCTCACTTCCTCAGTGCCATTCCCACCCTGATGCCAGGGGTGACCACAGGATCCCGTCCCTGGGAGGCTCTACTAGCCTCCTCTGGCCCATTCTGACCCCTCAGTGGTGAGCAGGCAAACCTGGACAAACCTTTACTGTGCAAACATAACCCTACCACTGGTAAGAGGAGTAATGACAAGGCCAGAAATGATGACACATCAGCCAAGCATCTGTCCAGCCCCAGGCACCCGGCCCACAGATCTTTAATCCTCACGGCCACCTGGCGCGGGAGGTGTGCCCATCCCCATTCACAGGTGAGTAAACTGAGGCCCCACGAGGTGAGGTCATTAGCTCGAGGGTGCGTAGACTCTAACAGGAGGAGCTGGGCTTGGACCAGGCCTGTCAAGATGACTCAGAGCCCCAGCCCAGTAGGAGGAGGGGCTGGCCTGGGGAGGAGGCGCCCACAGGGGCCTCGATGCCACCACCAGGTCACCTCCCTATTCAGAAGCCGGGGTGGGGCCCTCAGAGACCATCCAGCAACCGCGGGAAACCGAGGCCCAGAGAGGGAAGGATCCTTGCCCAGGCCCTCGGAGGCCGCCCCGCCCCTGCCCAGCACCTCTCACCTTGCGCCAGAGCAGCTGGGCCTGCGGCAACCCAGTGCCCTCGATCTCGTGCCGCATGCTGTTGAAGAGGGCCACGCCATACTGGTCTTCGTAGAATCGGAGGAACTCCGTCAGGATCTTCCCGGTCTTCTCTGAAAGGGAAGGACAAACAGGCTGTGAGGCTGGCATGACTGCTTCCCGGCAGTGACCTGAGCCAGGGAGGGGCATCCGCCTTGCCCCAAATCCCAGCTCCTAAAACGGTCCACACGGGCTCTGCAGGCGCATCTGCGTTGCATTTCTGGCCAGGGTGGGGCCTTTCCCACACACGGCTGGGCGAGCTTCTGGGCGGGAGAAGGGGCGATGACCGTGACGGTGAAGCCAACAGAGACGCAAGAGACCAACAGACAAGTGAAGAGAAGCTCAGTCTCGCCAGCCAGCAAATGAAGGCAAACGGAAGATTTCCTTTTCCCCATCAGACCAGCTGGGACGCAGAGAACAGGCACTTTAACCAGAGCTGGGGGAGTGGCAAGATGGGACTGCGTGTTTGGATGGGGAGGGTGGTCGTGTGCACGCGTGCCCTTGCTCCTGTAGGGATCCAGCCCGCAGAATGCACCAGAACTTGCCAGAAGCAAGCCAATTGTACACGGGGGTCGGGGGGGGAATGATTCAATACCCAACAGTTCACTCAGGTCAGGCAGAAGATGAAGGGGACCTCCGTACATGTAACAAAAGGAAGGTGTCCGCACTCTGCCGCATCAGGAGCTCTGCAGGCTCCCATGTTGAACAGCATCGCATTTAAGATTATTCCTGTAGGTGCATGTGATTTATTTACGCTTGAGGACCTCAAAGAAGAGGTCCAGGAGGCAGCACTCCAGGCTGTTAAGGGCGGCACATTTGAGCGTGGGAATGAGAAGCAGAGGGCGGGTTTCAGGTTCTGCTTTATTCATTTGTTTAGCATTTGAATTATTTTATGAGCATGACTCTTTTTACAATAAAAAAAAAAAAATCAACATTCTAAAATGAACTCATCTACCGGACTAACTACCACTTTGCAGTCACTGGCTATTGGCCTCTCTCTTGCTAAAGCAGATTTTAAACAGAGAAGGGGATGCCCCAGGGTGCAAAAGCAGGCCCAGCACTCGCTGCCCAGGCCTCCCCATTGACAGATTAATAAACTGAGGTCCAGAGAGGGTCATGACCCACACCAAGAGGACTCCTCCTTAGGCAAGACTTCCCCGTCCTAAGTAGCTGGACTTGGGGTCTGTGCTGGCCCGCTGTGCAGTTTCCGCTGTACACTGGGAGGACCAACTCAATCATGGACAGGCCCCACCACCTCTAACAGTCTCGGACTCAAGGTTCCAAAGACCTGGTCCTTTCTCAAATGAAAAGTGGCCGACATGACGCCATCCCTCCCACGGCTGGTCCCTAGATAGCAAAAGCACCCAGCAAGGACAGAGCTTCATTTAATTCTCTCAATAGCTCTATGACACTTCCCTGGTGGCTCAGTAGTAAAGAATCTGCCTGCAATGCAGGACTCACAGGAGACACAGGTTCAATCCCTGGGTCAGGAAGATCCCATGGAGGAGGGCATGACAACCCACTCCAGTATTCTTGCCTGGAGAATCCCAGGGACAGAGGACCCTGGCAGGCCATAGTCCAAAGGGGTTGCAAAGAGTCAGACGTGACTGAAGTGACTTAGCTTGCATACAATAGCTCTATGGGGTATGGTTGGTGTTATCCGCATTACGGAGGAGAACATTGAGACTCAAAGAGGTTAAGTCACTGACACAAGGTCATACAGATAGTGAGCGAGACCGCTGGAATGCAGTCCTGGAGCCCAGGCAGGAGGTGGTGGCTGGGGAAGAAGGCTGAGAGGGGGTGCCACACCCCACACCAAGGGTGTGTGGCAGACCCACTCCTCCCACCCCTTCCAGAGGCAGCTCAGCCCATGGGTCCCTCTTCACAGGCCTGTGCTTCCCTTCCTGGAACAAGCTCATGTCTGTTCAGATTCTGTTTTCAGGGGAGGAAGGGGAGAACAAATGAGGAATTTGCTTTGAATGCCTATTTTTTAAAAACCATAAACAACCAGAACTCTCTCAAAGGCCACGAGAATTGTTCTGAAAAAATGATGAGGTGGGAGGGGGTGGTGGGGGAAGAGATGGGGTGATGAACTGGGGCCAAATAGAGAAAATAGGATCGCAGACAAAGGTCCATGTAGTCAGAGCTATGGTTTTTTCAGTAGTCATGTACAACAGATGTGAGAGTTGGACCGTAAAGAAGGCTGAGTGCTGAAAAATTGATGCTTTTGAAGTGTGGTGCTGGAGAAGACTCTTGAGAGTCCCTTGGACTGCAAGATCAAACCAGTCCATCCTAAAGGAAATCAGTCTTGAATATTCATTGGAAGGACTGATGCTGAAACTGAAGTTCCAGTAATTTGGCCATCTGATGCAAAGAGCTGACTCATTAGAAAAGACCCTGATACTGGGAAAGATTGAGGGCAGGAGAAGAAGGGGACAACAGAGGATGAGATGATTGGATGGCATCATCGACTCAATGGACATGAGTTTGAGCAAACTCCAGGAGATGGTGAAGGACAGGGAAACCTGGCGTGCTGCAGTCCATGGGCTCGCAAAGAGTTGGACATGACTGAGTGACTGAACAACAAAGGAGAGCAGACAACAATAATATCGATAAAACATGTAGTCATCATCATAGTCGCTCCCTTTTATTAAGTGTTAACCCCTGTCGATGGGGTGGGAAGGTTTACATGCATGACCCCAAAGAATCGTCATGAAAACCCTAGGGAGTTGGTGCTATGGTTTGCCCATTTTAGGGATCAGGAGGGTGGCAGACCCAGGACAGGAGAACCAGGTTCTCAGCCTCCAGCGCAGGCTATGGTCCCAACCCTGCCTCAACAGACAGACACCCAGTAGGCACTTTCCCAACAGGCAGGATGGGTAGGTTTGGCCCTCGGATCTCAAGGGTCCTCCAGCCACGGCTCCAGGATGCCTGCCTCAGCCCTGGCGCACCCAGCCTGATACAGCATCATATCCAGAGGGGCCAGGAACTGCCCTGACCCTCAGGGAGACACCCCCAGGAGGAAACTCCCATCCTGTGCCAGGAACTCAAACCCAGGTCTGCCTGACTCATAGCATGCTCCCAGCTGCCGGGTCAGCAAAGCCCAGACATCACATCCAGGCAGGGAATGGTTGGGTGCAGAAGGCCCCAGGCTGGACTGGGGATGACAGGAAGGGGAGGGCCCAGCCAGGAGAAGGCCCAGGAATCACCCTTTCAAGGGGCATCGAGGCCCACGTCAGGTGGGGCTGTGGGTTGGAGAGGAAGCCAAGAAGTGAAAAAGAGAATGAGGTGACCCAGATGGAGCCAGAAGGCAAAGGTGAGCCCTGAAGCGCTGGAGCTGAGAGGGGCAGAGTAGGGGGAAGAAGGAAATTCATCTCTCGCGCTGGGATGCAGTTATCCAAGTGAGGCTGTGGGACCAGAGTCCAGGAGGGGAGGGCACGAGCAGCGGGGGCAGAGAAGTCACCTGGCAGAGGGCGGAGAGGGGAGAGGGCACAGGCAGAAACGAGGGGTGTCTCACTCCACTCAGAGGGAAGGAGAAGACGACCCCACGGGCCCTGGGCCCCATTTCACCCAGCTGCAATGACAGACGTGCCTTGCCACTGGAACTCGAGAACCGTACACACCTGGACCTGTTTTCAGATAAATTCTTTGCTACCTGAGATTCCAGAAGCAAACAGACCAGAGAACGTGGGATCTCTCAGTGGTCCAAATCTGCTCCCCAACTTGGGAGCCGAATGGATGGGGAGATGGAGGGAGGCTGGTCTCTAAGGACTGAGTACAAACCCCGGGGGGTGGGGGGCGCCTGGCACAGGCAGGAGCTGACCCAAGCAGTTACTGAGTGCCCACTCTGGGCCATATCCCGGGGGGCTGCGGACCGTGCTGGGCAAGAGGTCAGGGACTAGCAGGAGGGTCCCGACACAGTGCCAGGGAACTGGGGGGCTCAGCTGAAGTCTGGCAGCAAAGGGGGCTCTGGAAAGGGAAGACCGAAGGGGAAGAGGGCTGCGGGATGGCTTCTTGGCAGCCCGGAAGCCCGTTCCTGAGAGATGTCCTAAGACAACTTGGAGGAACTGCCACGTGCTGCTGCAGAGGATGAGGAGTTGGGGGCGAGGTGTCGAGGCTGGAAAGACCTCAGGGAGGAAGGTGGGGCAGGGGGTCCAGTCCCCTCCAGGGACAAACAGCTCCCAGGAAAGAGTCCTGAAAAGTGTCCCCAGCAGCCCCTCCAGCTGGATGCGGCTGGAAGAGCATGTAGGTAGGCATCCCGGCCCTGGAGAAGGCTCCTCCTGCCTGCTGAGCTCCAGCGGGGGTAGGGGGGTCACAGCCTGGGCAGCCCCCTCCCTGTAAGACCCACTCAGCACTGCACCCTCTCTCTCTCCTTGCCCCCCTGCAGCGGTGAGCTCCCTGGAGTCGCCAGAGGGTTTTATGACGCGGTGGCCCTTCCTGGTGTCTGCGAGTGGTCCCCGAGACCTGAGGCGTCCCTCTCTCCTCCACACCTGCCTGCACCAGCTCTTCCTGCTCTCCCCCCACAGCTTCTGGAGACACCACAGGCCAGGGATTCGGGGTCTCATCGCCCCAAAGGGCTTCTCCAATCACTCAGTGATAAAGAATCCACCTGCCATGAAGGAGACCCGGCTTTGATCCCTGGGTTGGGAAGATCACCTGGAGAAGGGAATGGCAACCCACTCCAGTATTCTTGCCTGGAGGATTCTGTCAGGCGAGTGTATGTTCCTCAGTTCTTTGTGTCGTCACAACAAAAATTTGGAGTGACGGACATTGAAGCCCCCTTGGAGGGTCACAGCTCTCGGGTCTTGGACAGACCGTGTTATAGCTCTTAAATAAATCAGTGTTACAGCTCTATTTTATTTAGATAATAGCAGGAAAATCCATCTTCGAGGAGGGCACGTCGATCTAAAGACGAGAAGAGAAGAGCGCCCCATCGTGCAGGAGAGAGAGAGAGCTAAGAGGGCTTTGGCTCCTCTTCTCGGTCCCTGGGCCTGTCTTATGTAAATTGGGCCAGCCAGGAGTGTTGTTTGTTTTACCTGAGGTTCTCACTCCGGTCCTCGGACCTTCCTTTGTTCTATTTTCGCGGGCTTTTCCCTTCCAGGTCTTTTAGCCACCGCCATTCTGGACTCCTTTTCCCTATTCTAACTACCTAACAACTCCATGGACAGAGGAGCCTGGCGGGCTACAGTTCACGGGGTCGCAAAGAGTCAGACACGACTGAGCGACTGAGCAGCAACACCCACAACGGGACTGTGAGCCAGAGACGGTGAGGGGCTCACCTGAGGTCACGCCCCCAGACCGAAGCAGTTAGGGTTCTGGTCCACAGCCCGCTGAGCCCCTCCTGAGGCCGGGCTCTGACCACTGCCCACAGGGCATCCCTCCCCCGAGAGGGCGGGGCAGGAGGGGTTGCCCAGCCACTGAGCTGCTGGGAGAGGCTGGAGGGGACAGAGTGCTGGCCTCACCCACCTTCGACACTTTCCCACACATCTCCTTCCTTTCCTGCACTGACTCAGGCCCAGGTGCTGTCAGATAAAGAGATATGAGGGTAATGACGGGGCCTGCCCTCCCGCCTCAGGCCCCACGAGGCGGCCAGAATCCCAGTCCTGAAGACCCCGGCCCCGTAAGCTACCCGGCTCTCTCAGAGCCTCAAGTTGCCCGTCTGTAAAATGAGCACACCCAGATTCCAGCTCCAGACCTCTACAAACGTGACTGCTATAATCGTAATCAACCCTGAATATTCATCGGAAGAATTGATGCTGAAGCTCCAACACTTTGGCTACCTGAGTCAAAGAGCCGACTCATGGAACAGACCCTGATGCTGGGGGAAGATTGAGGGCAGGAGGAGGAGGGGGTGACAGGGAATGAGACGGTTGGATGGCATCACTGACTCGATGGACGTGAGTTTGAGCAAACTCCAGGAGTTGGTGAAGGACAGGAGAGCCTGGCGTGCTGCAGCCCATGGGGTCGCAGAGTCAGACACGAATGAGCAGCCAAACAACCACAATCATGGTGCCCAGAGACTGCTTGGAAGTTTTTTTTTTTTTCTTTTTTTAAATTTAAATTTATAATTTATTTTAATTGGGGGCTAATTACTTTACAATATTGTAGTGGTTTTTGCCATACATTGACACGAATCAGCCATGGGTGTACATGTGTTCCCCATCCTGAACCCGCCTCCCACCTCGCTCCCAATCCCACCCCTCAGGGTCATCCCAGTGCACCAGCCCCGAGCACTTGTCTCATGCATCGAACCTGGACTGGCGATCTGTTTCACCTACGATAATGTACATGTTTCAGTGCTAGTCTCTCAAATCATCCCACCCTCGCCTTTGCTTGGAAGTTCTATTAGCAGGTATAGCTTTCATAGTTTGAAAAAATCCAATAACAACTTTAAAAAAAAGAAAAAAAAAGACCAGGAAGAGAATCACAAAATAATGATAAGGATCGGTAGGTCTTCAATAAACAAAAACCTGACAAAGGGAGGGCTCCCGAGGAAGAAGGAGCGGCTCAGGCAGAGGTGAGGGGTTGAGGATACTGGCCTTGTGCAAGGAACACGGGGGAACCCGGGCTCCCACCTGACCCTGGGGGGACTCTCGGGGCACCAGGGCCAATGGCTGGGCCCTCCTGGGACCCTCTCCCAGCACCTCCTGCCGAATAAGGAGCTAAGCTCTCCCCACTCAGACACAGGGCCCCACACACACCCCCAAAGTCTTCAAATGGCCTGGAGGTGAATATAGGTAAATAAACCCTCCATTTACAGGGGAGTAAACCAAGGCCCAGAAAGATTAATGGTTCACGAAAGGTCATGCCACTCATCAGTCCACAACAGCTCCTGAGCACCTTCCTGGGGTAGTCATGGGACCACCTGCAGGGGTCGTAATTTCTTTATGAGCCCAAGAGGACAGCCCCTGAATTCTGAGGATCTGAGCCCAGCCACCACTGTGCTCTGCGACCCCAGGGAGTCACTGCCCACCCAGGGCCTCTACCTCCAGGCAACGTCCATAGCATGAAGGCAGTGGGCCCCGCAGGGATCTGAAGAGGCCACTGCCCAGGACTTCGGGGCCAGGGTGAAATACACACAACTCTCTCCCCTGAACCAGAGGCTGTTTTGGAGTCAAGCCTTGAAGCAAGTTGGTTGCATCTGTATCTCTGATTCTTAGCAGGGCTGGAACCGTGGATTAATGTCTCTCGAAAGGCCATCTCACTCACAGTCAACAAAAGCTCCTTGAGCACCTCTGGGACCATTAAGGGTGACCCGGGGGACCCCTTTACCATCTAGTCTTCCTGACTCGGACCCTCAGCAATAACTCCCAGAGGAGACCAGGGTGCCTCGCCATGCAGGACTTCGGCACGTTCAACAGCTCAGGTGATGCTGAGAGATCCTGTCACCTCCACTTTATAGATAAGATAACTGAGGTGCAGGGAGACTTGGAGACCTTCTGAAAGACACTCAGCTGAGAAAGTGAGAGGTGGATTCTAAACCTAGTCTCACACCAAAGCCTGCACAAACCCCCATCTCGTAAAGCCTCTTCATTCCCAACACAATTTCCAAACTGGCTCTCCACCTGCTCCCAGAGGTGAGCAAGGCAGGTTTTACAGTCCCATTCTACAGATAAGGAAACCGAGGTTCAGAAAGGCAAGGTGACTTTTCCAAGGTCACGCAGCTGGCGACAATCAGAGCTGAGACTAGTCTGGGGGTCTCCAGTCCCTGTCTGGTGGAGCCAAAAGGGAACCTTCACACCTACTGGGAACTCACCTGTCCATCTTCTCTGGACCTCAACCTTCCTACTGGAAAAATGGGTGGGTGGGTTCCTGTCAGCTCAGCTGATCTAAAATCTCAACGACGATCTAATCGGTGCTGTGCTGGCCCCAGAAGCTGACTGGGGTGCTGGTCTCAGCGCGGTATCTGAGCTGCTGGTGAGTCAGCTCGGAGTGGGAGCTGACCACAGTCCCCTCAGGCTGGACTGGAGAACTGGGGTGAGGGGAGCAAGACTCAGCATCACCCCTTACTTGCCAACTCAGCACCATCTCCACTGGGCATGCAGGCTCTGGGCTCAAATTCTGCTCCCAACACGCTGTTTGGCTTGGTCATGGCACTTCCCCTCTCTGAGTCTTTGTTTCTCCCTCTGCAAACAGCACACCAGTATCTGCTTAGTCAATTTATAAGATCACTGGGTTAAAGAGTGCTTCCCAGGTGGCTCAGCGGTAAAGAATCTGCCTGCCATCGCAGGAGATGCAGATTCGATCCATGGGTTGGGAAGATTCCCCTGGAAGAGGAAATGGCAACCCACTCCAGTATTCTTGTCTGGAGAAATCCATGGAGAGAGGAGCCTCCCAGCTACAGTCCACAGGGTCACAAAGAGTCGGACACGACTGAACAGGCACTCATGGGCTAACGAGCAGAATATACTTCATCTTGGCGAGGGGGAGGCATGTCGCTAACAGGGGTCCCTTTTAAGCTCCTCCTGTCCAAGGTTCCTCTAAGCCAGGGAGAGGCCCTTGAAACAGGGGCTGGACAACCCTGGCCTGGCCCAACCTCAGGGCCAGCACCACCAGCAGGCAAGGCAGCCGGAAGCATGTTAATCTCTGATTTTCCAAACTGACAACATTAAGGATCACGCTATTTCCTGCACTCAGATAGCGGGGGCTAGGCAAGAAGTTGGGGAGGCCCCAAGGTGGCCTGAAGTCCCCTGGAAACTCTGGGGGCCATTGTGTTCAGAGAGAAGGGGCTTGCTGAGCTGACGATGGAAGGAAAGACTACAGGGGTCCGCCGAGAATGGGCCCAGGAAGGTGCAGCCCGAGAGCCTCCATGCCAAGCTCAGGAAATGCTTTGCCTTCTCATGGACCTCCCAAGCCCAGCACACGCCACACTTGTGCCACGTGGACCATCCCCCGGACCCTCAGCTCAGCCCTGGAGAGGTGGTGTCTGAACTGGAGGAATGTTTCAGACAAGGAGGCCCAGCCCCAGAGAACTGAGAGCCCTGCCCAGTTCCTCAGCTGGGGAGCAGCAGCGGCCGGATTTGAGCCCAGGTCTGGGACCCCCTCCACACTGAAAAGGCGCCAGGAGGAAGGGGACAATCACCAGCCAAGATTGCATCAGCCCTGGCCCAACCATGGGGGCCTCGTGCTGGACCCAGCCCTGGACTGGCCCAAGCTGAGGGCACCATGCCAGACCTGACCCTGGCTCATCCGGTCCCTCCAGTGGGTTCGGGGGACACACCTCACCCATGAGGCCGGCTGGGTTTCAGCGCTGAGATTTGTGGACTGAAACCAGCACCCTGTAGGGCGGGGCAGCCCACAACCTGCCTGCCTGGTTCCCAGAGCACTGGGGGGGGCGCTGGAGGGGGGGTGAGGGGAGCAGACCCAGGGTGGGGAGGTGGGCAGGCAGCCAGGGATACCAACTCCACCCACCCCAGAGCCAAAGGAACAGGAGAGGCAGAGTGGGGGCAGGGACCTAGCTTGCCTGCGTCACAGAATGCTCCAGAGTGCCTCCATCTCCATCACCAGGGAAAGAAGGAAAAGCGAGAGGTCCACAGCATTGGGGACACTCTCCAAAGGCCACACAGCAGGTCCCGGCAGAGCTGGGTTGGCATGCCAGCCCCCAGTGCCTGGCCCAGGGCTTCTCCACTCCATCACCCCTATTATCATTATTAACACATAACCACAGTGGCCACTTGCTCAGCAGCCTGGCTGCACCCAGGTTCACACGAGTCATTTGATGTGTTGCCCTCACTCTATATAGGAGAAAACTGAAATTCAGAGAGGTGAAGTGATTCCTCTGGGGACACACAGCTTGTCAGTTATATGGACCCAGAACAGTCTGAGTGTGAACAGGGAACCAAAGTTTGAGCGAATGCATCTCACCTCCACCTTGCACACTGCCAGCCCCTGCAGCTCCTCACCGCACGGGCCGGGTGGGTGGCCACGGTCAGAAAGGCTGACAAGGCTCCCACTCAGGACCTGTAATCAGGGGCAAAGCCAGGAAAAGGGGGGTAATGACAGGCTCCATCGGCCAGCAGGGGAGGGGGTCTGGCAGCCCGCCCATGAGAAGGGCCTGAAACAGCAGCTAGAATCCTGCAGAGCAGAAGGCAGGAAGAGAGTAGGAAAACTGGGTACCCCCCCAAGGGGGACAGCTGAAACCCCTGAAGGGGACAGTGCCCAGAGAGGGCAGGGGACCGATCCAGGGTCATCCCACTTCCGGGTGCTTGTGCTCCCCAGCACGAGGCCATTAGGGTGACGGGCTTCCTAACTGACTCGGGGCTGGTCAAGAGGCCAGAACAACTCAACCCAGACTACACCACTACCCTCGCCCCAGCCCAGGCCCCTCCCAGCTTATTCCTGCCACAGCCTCCAAATTTCCCCCACCTCCACTCCTGGCTCGCTCCCTGTCCTTCCCACACACAGGAGCCACAGGGATCTTTTTGTTAGAACTCTCCCCCTGAAACTCCCCTGTTCAAACGTGTCCATGGCTCCCACTGCCTTTAGGACAAAGATCCAGCACCTCAGTGCACCCGCAGACCCCTGCACGCGCTTCCTCACCAAGGGGTTCCCCCAGGTCAGGAACACCCCTCCCTCCTCACTCTCCAATGCCCCTTCCCCCTGGGAGGTCCCCAGGCTGGATGGGACCTCCACCCTCTCCCGTAGCCTCCCCCGTACCCAGGGATCTCACAGTGGGTAAGGCCTGTTCCCTCTCTGATGCCCCCGGACAGCACCCACCACATCTAGAACTGACCTGGCACAAAGGAGGAACCAACGAGAAGGAAACCCAGAGGGAGCGGCCAGAGGCAGCGATCATGAGCCTGGTGGAGAGCTGCCACCCCATTGAGCAATACAGCTCCCCACACACGCCCCACAGATTTCTCACCGCAGAAAGGAATGCCCTACCCGGGGGCAGCGGCAGGGGTCCCAGGACCACGAGAGAGTGCCCAATGCCCTTCTTCTCCCCGGGGAAGGGGGCTGCCACCCTCGAGGCTTCCTCCTGACTGGCCTCAGGCGCCCCAAAAGGACCCTCTGCTGGGTGACCCCTTCCCTGCAGCCAGTTATGAACAAGGAAAAGCGTCTCCCCATAATCTGGCAGCCCGCGGCCCACCACGACCTGGGAATGACCGATCCCTGACCGTGTGCCGGCTCCGTGCCTCATGCAGAGATGAAAACGGCCCTGGGAGGGAGGGTCCTCACCACCCCTGCCCCGCCATGTTCAGAGAGGGAAACGGAAGCATGGGGGCAGTTAGGGGGCCCACCTGGCATCACACACCTGGTGAGGCATGATGCCGACTGGAGACACCCAGCACCCTGCAGGGGGACTTGTCACAGAGCCCTGGCCAAGCCCCGGGAGGTGGGGACCTCTGTCACTCTCCCCCGCCGAGGAAACAGAGGATGTGAGACCAGGTGGTTTGTCCCAGGTCAGCCAGCTGTCAAGCGCTGGAGCCCAACTCCAAGCTAGGACATGAACCCAGGCTCTCGGGGCTGTGGCAACACACAGGAAACAGTCACACCAAGCCCTTCTTAAAGGATCTCACTGGACGCCGGAGACCAAAGTTCATCCATCACTGAGCACCTGCACAGGGCCTGGAACACTGCCCCCAGCAAACACACCATGCCAAACTCGATCCAGGATCTCAGTCCTGCCTCCCTCCCCAATGCCTCATGCTGTGCCCTCTGCCTGAAGCTCCCTTACCCCTTGTTAATATAGTTCAACCTCAGCCAGACATCATTTCCTCCATCACAACGCTCTGCAGTTTCCCATTTGCATGTAATTATAATAACAAGTGGGGCATGAGCTAATGCATGTAACACTTAGCCCAGTGCCAGGCACAGAGGCAGCTTCCGTGTGTGTTAACAATTACCATCCACGTTATTTCCTTTAACCCTCACCCAGAGCTCCCCTGGTGGCTCAGAGGGTGAAGATTCTGCCGGCAACGCAGTAGACTTGGGTTCCATCCCTTGGTCAGGAATATATCCCGGAGAAGGAAATGGCAACCCACTTCGATATTCTTGCGTGGAGAATCCCACGGACAGAGGAGCCCGGCAGGCTACAGTACATGCGATCGCAAAGAGTTGGACACGACTGAGCGACTGACACTTTCACTTTCAGAGTTACCTGTTAAAGCCATTTTTAGAGGAGGACCGGGAGGCCCAGAGAGGTGAAGTGATTTCCCAGCACCACAGAGCTAAGAGGAAAACCAGGACACAAAGCCCAGCCAGGCGCCGCTCACCGCTCTACCCCGGCATCGAGCGCTGTGCGGGGCGTGAGAAGGCGCTCAGGGGTCCTCAGGGACTCTCTCTGGCACATTCCCCACCAGCAGCTCCCCGGGTCAGGCAGGCACCTCGGTCACGCCTGTAAGCCGGGTGCCCAGCACAGTGCCAGCGTCAGGAGAGGAGAGCGGCTTTCTCACAGAGGCAGGGGTGTTCCGGGCCCGAGCTCGAAGCGAGAAGCAAATCTGAGCTCCCAATAGCCTCTCTGGGCCTTAGTTTCCTCATCTGTAAACCCCATGGAAGGAGGAGCCTGGTGGGCTATAGTCCATAGCATCGCAAAGAGTCGGACACGATTTAGCGGCTAAACAACGACAACAACAAAACGGGCATAAGATGAGAGTCTTGCCCTCAGCTCACCTGGTGGCCTGGGGTCCTCAGGAGATGACAGTTTCTGTTAACAGTCAAAGGGCAAAGTTGGTGGCTATGATCATTACCTTCAGCACCTACGAAAGTCCTGCAGGGGATATTAGGTTTTGCTGCTAACAAAGGGCCACATGAGCCATGTGAAGGTTTGTGGCTGTATCATAACCTAACAAAGGGCCACGTGAGCCTCATGAAGGTTCGTGGCTGTATCATAACCTAACAAAGGGCCACGTGAGCCTCATGAAGGTTCGTGGCTGTATCGTAAACTTCAGCACCTGTGAAAGCCCCGCCCTGGCGTGTTCCCTCGCTAACGGGCCAGGCACATATGCTGATCAGGCCACTGGACTTGGGAAGGGTTCTGTAAAATCGAAGTCCAAGCTCTCCACTGGACAGATGGGGAAACTGAGGCTGCAGGAGCAGGGAAGAGGCAGCCAAGGCCCAGCTCCCCATGAGGGCAGTGAGGGAGTCAAATCCAGGGGCTTCAGTGCCCAGCGAGGAAAACTGCCTCTGGTCTTGGGTGGGGGTCTCTGGCCTGGAACGCTCTCCCAGAGCCCACCCTCTCTGCCTGGTCCTCGGGACCATCCCCCAGACAAGTCCAGTCCCCCGGAGACTCCACCACCACAGCCCCTGCTTCTCCTGGGGGCTTTTTGCAAGTGTCGTGACTGTATCACCACCCTGCCCAGAGACCCAGCACCAGGCTTATATCAGGGCCAGGTGGGTGCTCGACAAACACGTGCCGAAGGAACAGCCCCTGGTGGGAGGTCACCCGGTTTCAGATGCCAAAATGGTGGCCCAGGAGGCCTGGGAAGGAGGCTGGCTGGGTCTCCCATCACGAAGGCAGCTTTGGAGCAAGGCGGCGGCAGGGGGCAGGCCAGGAGGAGCCGGCCAGGAGCGCTCACAAAGCTGCCTTTACAGCTCTTCTCACTTAGCAAATATTTAACCACGGCTCAGCAACGCAGGTCTTCTGGTGGGAGAGTGTGTGTGCTGGGAGACCAGAGCTGGGAGTGGGGAGGGGGCTGAAGGCCCAGAGAAGCGTCCCTGACCCCAGAAAGGCAGAGCGCAGACCCGCCCACCGGGGACTGCCCTGACACCTCGAGGAGGAGGAGGCCGCCCCAGTGGGAGGCAGTCATTCCCATCTTGACACAGAGGGAAACAAAAGCTCTCTCATCCCCTCCGGCCCCTCCCTCGCTGCCTGGCAGAGCCCCGAGTCGGCTGCGGGCACCAGCCGACAGTTGGTGGCTTGTTCTGGGAGCCCAGACCCAGGAGTCTCTGCTCTCTAGAAGCACAGACCCAAGCAGGGTGGGTAAAGAAGGGGTGCCCAGAGCCCCCGCAGCACCCTCCACCCAGGGCAGGACTGGGAGGGGGGCCCCCTTCCACTCCGGGGAGCACGTCCGAGATTGGGCTCCCCAGGATGGTGTCCTGCACCAGGCCTGCCACGGCCAAGGCCACATCCCAGGCCAACAGAGCCACACAGGGAGAAAAGGAAGGTCAAAGGCCGCCTGGAGGACCAACCTCCTCACCCTGCCCGCCCGGCTCCACGTCCCCCATCCTCCTGCCCCAGAGACAGCCCTGGCTTTGGAGCCAGACAGACACAGGACAAGTCCTAGCCCCGTGGTCTGGGGCCTCGCCTGAGCCTCGGTATTCTCCTCTGTGGACTGGGGATAATTAGCTGTGGTCATCAGGCCGGGTACAGAGGCGGCTCATCTGTAATGGTGATTTTGTAAACACTAACCTCCACCCAGCCTCACGCCCAGCCCCCCGTTCCTACTGGCTTCTCAGCATCCCTCACCTCCATGCTCTTCTTTTCTTCCTCGCCATGCCCCCTGGAGCCTGAACCCTGTAACCTGGCCATTAGTCACAACTGCCCCGAAGCCGTGGTGCCCCTCGACACACGCCTGCTCTCAGCCCAAAGTGCAGAGCGCTGAGGCTGGAGAGGGCACCCAGGGCCCCCTGTCCCCTTAGCGCCCAGATTGGAGTTAGACCCTGAGGTGCCCAGGCAGAGCTCACTGCCCGAGCCCTTCCTTCACGACCAGCCTGGAGGCCAGCATCGCCGCCCAGCCCCTCCCTGCAGCCACCAAGCAGCAGTTCACATCCTCTGTCAACCAGCTCAGGGTCAACCAAAAGGGTGGTGGGGGCCAGAGCCAAGGACAGGTGAGGGTCTCGGGGCTCCATTGTGCTGGCCGAGAAAGGTTTCATGTCCTCATTCATTCATTCATTCAGCAACCGCGGGGCTCTGGGCATTCAGGAGTGAGTCAGACACACCCAGTCCCTGTTGTCCAAAGAAGGAGACAGACTGTCAACAAAACCTACAATGGGACATGGTAAATCCCCTGCTGGGTGTAGCAGAAGAACCCAGAGGGACGGCTAACCCAGCCTGCAGATCAGGGAAGACTTCCTGGAGGAGGTGGCCCCCGAGACATGAAGGGGTGCTGGTGAGGCGAAGGAGGATGGCTGGGCAGGGAGAGCGTGCCAAGCAGAAGACACAGGGAATGCACAGATTCAGACACACATTCAGCAAAAACATTCATCTGTTCCACACACATCTGTGAGTACCTTCCTGAGTCAAGAAGGGCACTTTCACAGAACAGCGGAGTGTCAAGGTTCTGGAATTCGATCTTGGTTCCAATACTAACCTCACTGGCTCATTAACTGTAGGACTTTGGACATGGGGCTTAATTCTCTCTGAATTTCAGTTTTCTGGGCTGTAAAGTGGGAGGAAGAGTAGTACCCACCGGGTTGAGTTTTCATAAGGATCCAGGGAAATGAGTGAAGCCACAGAACCTGAGCAAATGGGGGCCAGTGCAGTCAATGATGATGCCTGAATAACGGACAGGAGGACTTCCACCCGCTGGAGCGTGGGTGGCCACTGGAGGGGTGGTTAGGTGGGCAGTGGGGTCTTTCACAAGCTCAGGGGTCCCACAGTGTGTCCACCTGTGCTACTGGCTGTTTTCTGCGATGTGTTTCATGCCACGAAATGGGGACCAGAAAAGTAGAACCAAAATAGCAGCTACCTGGTCCCTCAGCGGGCCGCTCAGAGGATGGGAAGGTGACGTACTTGGGGTCCACTCGTTCTGGGCCCTGGGCCCTCAGAGGTTAACCACTCAGAAAGGGAAATTCCATCTATCTTCTTATCCATCACTCTATCCCTCCCGCCTCCCTCTCTGTCACACACAGCCTGCAGGGCTGGCTCCCTGGGTCCAGGGGGAAGGGGGTGGGGGCGGGGGAGAAGAAATCAAAGGCAGGGGGAAAGGGGAAGTGCACGGAGAAACGTCAATGAAGATTCAGAAAGCAAACACCCGACAAACCGCAAGCCACCAGACCGCGGGGGACCACGGCGCCTCTGCTCCTCACAATGCGGTTTGTTGAGCTCCCTGTCTCTCTGAGCCTCTGCTTCCCACAGTGGACTCACAGGTGGACAAGGCTAAGGGTGAGGCTAGCTGGGAAAGTGCTTTGAGCTCCCCCAGGGTGCAGCTGTGGTGTCTTGCTTTCCTGGTGTCTCGTAGTCATACCCCTCTCTCTGTTTTTCCTTTTTTGTCTTACTGAATTGACTAAGACATCCAGCTCAATGCTAACGAAAATACCTCTATAGTGTCAGCATCGAGTTTGCTCAGGCTTGTTCGGTATGTGACGAATGACACTGTAAGGGCTGAGTACCAGGTAAGGACTGCTATGGGCAAGGAGGGAGAACTTAGCTCATCTCCCACAACAAAAGGGTTGGAAAATTCCCAGGGAAAAGAAACGCTATGGGAAGTCAGCCACAGCCATGCCCCGGCCAAAATGGAGCCTGCTCTTGAGTGACCCACCACGGCAGACAGGATCCAGAAGGGCCTTTCTATCTCAGGTGCCCAGGGGTGGGACAGGTGACCCTACTAGAGTAGGGAGCTCCCTGTCCCTGGAGACATACAAGCAGGAGCTGGATGGCCAATTGGCAAGGAGGTTGCGGAGAAGATTCTATCCCAGGAGACAGGTTGGCAGTAAAAACACAGACAGACCCAGCTCTGCAACTGCCGGTGACCTTCCCAAACCTCAGTTTCTTTATCCATAAAATGGGGGTAAGAATAGCATGCACCTCACAGAGCTCTTATGAGGACTACATCAGAGAATGTGTGAGTGTCTAGCACTCTGCCTGGCCGTTGGAAGAGCCCGATGAATGCCAGCTGCCGTTCTAATAACAAGCAATCGCTAGTAAGTGCCAGTTACTGTAGCCAAAGCCTAACGGAAAAAGGGCTAAACACAGACACACATCCCACACATTTCATCAGCTGATGCCCTCTGACACTACCCTTTTCTCTAAGTCCAAGCCAAGCTGCTGCCCAAGCTGCCTCAGGACCCAGACCTCTCCCCTGTTCCACCTATCTACCATCCATCCATCCATCCTCCTATCTATCACTCTATCCCTCGCTTATACACACACACACACAGAGCTGCCTGCAGTGCTGGCTCCCTGGGTCCAGAGGGAAGTGGGGTGGGGGCCCGCAAAGGGAGACAAGCCCAGGGAAGGAGGGAGGAGGGAGAAGGAAGACGATCCACTCTGAAAATTCACTCATGAGCTTTGTTGCTGAGCCAGAAGGAAACCCAATCCCGGACTGGAATGCCAGCGACCCTCAGCACAGAGAGGCTTCATGCAGATGGAAAATGGAAAGTTTATTCAAATAATAAGACTCCCGTAGCCAGCAGAGGACACAGGCCCCGCCCCACCCAGCAGACGACACGGGCCCCGCCCCACCCTGGGGTCAGCAGCAGGTCTCCTCAGGCACCAGAGGACCCCACTTCATATGCCTCGTTACAGATGCCAGTGTGCCCCCCGCCTGTGGAAACTGCTCTCGGCCAACAGGCCCATGTTCTGTGTCTGTGAAGATGAGTGGGGAGGGGGTCCCCATCTCTCCCTGGGCAGTAACGATAGATTCTAAGCATGAGTTCCAGGCAGGGAAGCAGGCTTTAGATCGCTGGGGCCTCAGCCCGGGCACCTGACTGCCACCGGGTGACCCTGGCCCTCCAGCTCCTTGCTTGTCCAGTGAAGGAGCTGGATTCCATCTCCCTGGACCCTCAAGGCTTTCCTCCAACTGTGACCATCCCTGACAACCACACCCCTCATCCAGGGCAGAACCCCTTGAGTCAACAGCACAACTCAGTCTGGACAATTAACTGGTGTCTGTTACTCCCACGAGGGCAGGGACCCTGTCTGTCTCATTCGTGACCGATCCCCGGCACCAAGCAGGGCAACTGAGCACAAGAAGTCTTGTCCCTGACTGTGAGATGACTCCAGAGCGCTCCACTCGGCCTCCCGGGCATCTTCAGGCACAGGAAGAGGTTGGGGTTTTCCAGAAAAGTCAGCTCAGGCCTGGGGACAGACCCTTCCCAGCCCCGGGAGGAGTGTTTGCCAGCGGCTCTCCCATCCCAACAGGATGCTTCCTACAAAGGTGAGGCTGCATCTGGAGCCAGCCAGGCCAGTTCAAGGTCACACATCAGCGGCAGACGAGGTCACCACCCCGGCACGCAAACCGAGCCGTCACCTAAGCTCGGATCCTCAGTTTCCTCTTCTGGCAGATCTGTCAAATGATACAGCACCTGCACAGGGCCTGGGAAACTGGAGCTGAGCAGGCTCCGCCCTCGAGCCTGGGCGGTGAGGGCGCTGGGGGGGGTTGAGGGGGGTGTCTGCCAGCCTGTCACCAGGGGCAGGCATGTCACCCTGCTCCTGCGTCCCTCACGAGAACATCCCAGCCCCACAGAGGGACAGATGCCCCAGCACTTTGAAAAACGACCACCAAAAGGCAGTGCCCATGGAGGTGCTGCTACCATGGCCACAAGAACCATGGCCAAATCACCAGTTTCTGGAAAATTCCGGTTCCCTCAAATGCTGGCACTCTCTCAGCTCTGGGTCTCTGCAGAGATGACCCTCTGCCTATGACTCTTCTGCCTTCATCCCTTGGGTCTCACCTAGACACCCCCTCTCCTAACAAGCCTTCCCTGGTCCTCCAAGTCTGGGTCCCTGCTGCTCCCTGGGATCCCAGAGAGGCCTTCACCCCACCTCTAACCTTGGCTAGGGTTCCATGCTGAGTCCTTCCTCCCAGAAAAGGGTCTCTGTGAGGATGAGAAGCTGCCTCCCCACCTCGAGCACCCCAAGACCCACACAAGACCTGGCACTGATAGCAATGGTGGGATCGATGGATTAATCCCACAGAAATGATTAAGGCTGTCCAACAGAGCACTGTTTGCAACAGTGGAAAATAGAAACAACTCAAGTGTCCGGCAATAGGGGTTTGGCTGAGCAAGTTAAAAGGCAGGCTATTGGGTCCATAATGGAATGTTCTGGAGCCTTTCTACGTGCTGCAGGGGGATAGCCTGGGGCAGAAAGACTCTGTGCTGGGGAATCAATCCACCACAACTGGCCTGAACCCCTCCCCCACCCCAACTCATCCATCCCGGGCCACAGGTATCTCCCAGCTGGTCAGAGTTAACATTTGCTACTGTCCTTCCCCAGAGTAGCAGAAATAAAACCCTTTTTCTAAAGTCCAGCTAAGAAGTGTTGATGAGAAGGGGCTCCTTTCCCCCGATTCCTCTGCCAGGCTCTCAAGGCTGCACCAGGCGGGCTCCTGCCCCCTCTCTCTAGCCACAGTCCCCCTGCTCCCCTCCACAGACAGGCACCCGTCTGTACCCCAACTCTGGTGGCCAAAATCCAGCCTGTCCTTCGAGACCCAGCTTAACAACGCCCCACCCCCAGCACTTCCAGAACCTTCTCTGCCCCCCCCAGAACTTCCAGAACCTTCTCTACCCTCTCCCTTTTTCCAGACCCATTTTGTGCTTTGCAACCACCCCGTGGAGGCTCTCATTAGGCCAAGGTGGCTTTGATTCTGGAGTTAAGACAAAAGACTAAAATCTTCCCAAAAAATACAGCCAACAGAGCTATTCTTTTTTATTTGATATATTAACCACGCAAAAGACAAGAGAGAAGGAAGAAAAAAATTAAATAATCCATTATCCTACCAGCTCCGCCCCCCCTCCCACCAAATCTCTATTGACATGTTGATGAATTTCCTTTCATTTTTTTTCCTACACCTGCACAGACTTAGTATGCACTTGCAGATACCTGGCTCATCTTCACTTTCAACGGCCACATGTTACACCATTGAACATGACCTACTGATAGACATTGTTCTGAGCTTCCCGAGTGGCTCAGACAGTAAAGAATCCGCCTGCAATGCAGAAGACCAGGTTTGATCCCAACATTGGGAAAATCCCCTGCAGAAGGGAATAGCAACCTACTCCAGTATTCTTGCCTGGAGAATCCCAATGGACAGAGGAGCCTGGTGGGCTACAGTCCATGGGGTTGCAAAGAGCTGGACACGACAGAGTGACGAACACTTTCACAGATTGTTTCCTTCCTTTTTTTTTTTTTTTTCTGTTGTAACCCAGCTGTAATATAACCATCTGGTTGCATTCAGGTAAATTCGGGGTGTGGACTGGCCAGGCGGGTTTCACCAGGGGCTTTCAGCCACCTTTCTGCCATCACTCCCACTAGTGGTGGGAGATGGTGAGGACCACCCACCCTGGGCAGCCCTTTCCCACCCAGCCTATAGAAGCACCCAATACCAGCGGTCATTGTCCTAAACCCCAGATGACCACCCAAGCCCTGGGTGGGGTCAGCGACAAGACCCCAACCTGTCACAGTACCCATCCTGGAAGGGGCCATTTTTCTGACCAGGAACTGAGACACCAAGAGGGGAAGGGACTTGAGTCGTTTGAGGGACCCTGGGTGAGTCCCTGGGCCACCAGCGACAGGAGGGCAAATAACAGTTATTGCCAAGACAGCCCTCGGACAAGCACCTCCAGGGCCCACGCAGGTGAGCTCTCCAGCAGCGTGATCATCTCATCACAATGCGCCCTCCGATAATTATTTAATTAATGACTGGCTGGTCATGAATTGTATGCAGCAAGTGTATGCAGCACTTGAATGCTGCATCTCTCTGGCCGAGCCTTGAGCTCCAGGTGGGCAGGGCCCAGGCGTGCTTGGTTTGGGTGCCAAGCATACAGTGGATCCTCAAGGGGTGCAGGTGTGCTCCAGGGCCGGTCACACGGTGAGTCAGCAGGGGCACCAGGACCCAGCTGTCGCGTCCCCCACCTGTCACACCAGGGCTCAGTACCGGAGGCCCAGAGCACAGAGCGGTCAGGAGCTGGGGGAGGGTCAGCCCATCCTAGACTGAGTCCCTGGGCCCTGCCTCTCCAGGCCTCACCCCTGGGGCTCAAGGACAAGAACAAAAGACTCAAAGCCAGTGAGTCAGACAGAGAGGAATACACGCCGGGAGGAAGGAAGCTGTGTGCACGGCCGCACGCGCTCCAGGCCTGCGGTCTCAGACACGAGGTAGAAGGCAAACCCTCCTTCCAGACGGGCCAAGGGGAAGTCAGAACCAGCCAGGGCCCTGACCCTGCCCACATCTGCCCCACCCTCTGAACCCACTCTCTGGCACCCACCAGACCCTTCTTCCAAATAACTTCAGGTCCAAATAACATCTCGTGCTTTGAGATGGAAACCTTGCAGGACATTTACTCATTCACTCGCTGCTAAGCAATTAATTTAAACTAACAAAAGTCAATAATAGCTATTGATTATTGTGCATTCACTTACGCCCAGCACTGTGTTAAATATGCATAAACATAACTGATCAATGCACATAATGCAAATTATCCTTTATATCATTAAATCATAGCTAATAAGTGAAGTAGTAGTATCATTCCCATTTTACAGCTGGTGAAACCAAGGCATCAAGAGCTACAATAACTGTTCTAGCAGCTGGTGGAGCCAGCTCTGTCCTGTAAGGCCACACTGTCCACCTCATGGTGCTCATTATCACCGGCAAGAACCCTGGACCTCAGCTACGGGAGGCGCCCAGAGGAGGCCCCAACACAGCTGTTGAGAGTGGCCCCAGGGAACAGTGCTCCTGGCTGTGGGCTTAGTCTGTGGGTCCTCCAGAGCCTCTCCAGGTCTAGAACTTGGCCCAGAGGGCCTCCAGAGACTCTCATCCATCCCTTCACTGAACCACGGGGGAAAGTGAGGCCCAAAGCGGAGGCCATGCCTGCTGAACTCCTGTCCACAGCGCTGGACTCTCAGAAGCCACAGCAGGGTACTCAGGAGGGGGTGGGGAGTGGAGGGGCTCTGCTCCCTCCTCATACGGGAAGTCTCCTGGGCCCCCACCCAGGGAGGCGGGGTGTCCAGGCCCAACCTTAGCCCTGCCCCTCTGCCTGCGGAGCAGGCCCCCAGAAGCAGTTCCTCCCAAATTCTGCCACCATCTCAACAGGAAAACAGGAAAGCTGAGCTGGGCAGCCAGCGACAGCCTGACCCAGAGTGGAAGTTTGTCTCCCAGGAGGAGCAGGCCGGCCTGAGAAAGTCACCCTGCTGCCGCCGCCCCAAGAGGGGCCTCGCCTCCAGCCACAGAGACTCAGGCCAGGGTGAGAGAAAGGGCTCGCTGTGTTCAATCACTCGGCACAAATCGCCCTGCGGCCCTTCCTCTCCTTGAGCGAGGGAACACCCCCATTTTAGAGAAGGGGTAACTGAGGCCCAGACAGGGGAAGTGTCCTGCTGAAAGCTGCACAGAGAGCCGAGACTGTGCAGAGCATGCCCTCGGCCTGAGCAGTGGTCATCCCAGGGGGTCCGGCCTCTCCTCCTTCCTCTTCCTGGCAGCTTAAAATATGGCAGCGGGGGTGGAGGGGAAGGGAGCTTGGCTTTTTTTAATCCTCCACAACACCTCGCTGTCTGCATGTGGACAGGCCTATCTGTGAGGCCGGCACAGGGCCGCTTCTCTCACGGAGGGCTTGTTTGTTTACTCTGTGTTCAAAATTATAACCTTCGCGGCCCCACCCGGGGCCCGCCGCTCCTTCCTGACTAGTCTTTGCTGTCTGGGGCGTCCAGGAATGGGATGGGCCCCGGGTTCCCGTCCCTGGTCTACCGCCTCTGAGACTCTGGGAATGTCTCTCTCCTTCTTCCCGGCCTCAGTTTACTCAGTTACGAAAACAGAGGAGGGGATGGGCCAGATGACCACAAAGAGGCCTTCCTGGCTAGGAGGGAGGAGGGACTGGGCCAGAGAAAGGAGAGCGGCCACGGCCTGTCGGCAAGCTCCGAACTCGGGCAAGTGGGAGCTGTGGCCGGAGCAGCCCAGACCACAAGCAAACCGCAAGCACCCCTTCCATGCTAACCGCGGCTCTGCAGCCCAGCAGAACCTGGACTCCCCAAGGCCCCAGTCCTGTTTCTCTTTTCTCCCCCTTTCCACCCGCACCTCCAGGGAACACTTCTAAAAACACAAACAAAAAAGCAAAAGCTAAAATGGAAACAGAAGTGCGGCTGTCAGCCCACTCCCCTCTGGAGGTCCCATCACTCCTGAATTCCCAGGCAGGCCAAGGACACCGCTACTCCCCCAGGACTCAGCCAAAAGGGGGCTGCCATGTACCCAGCAGGTTCCACATGCCAGGAACAACTGCCTCCCAGAATTGTCGCAGGGATCACCTTCCCATTTTATGAAGGGGAACCTGCCCAAGGCCACGGGCCTTTCTGGGGCAGAAGCCAGTTGCCTCCTTGTCAAGGCTGGACACGTTGCCTCTTGCGTTGGGCTGACCAAAGTTTAAAACCAACATGCACTTTGGAAACATAAAGACCCACTGTCTTTGTAACACAAACCACACCGCCTTCAGCTTGATGGAAGCTTCTTGGATGGCATGAGGCCCATGAGATCAGGGCTCGTGTCCCTGCTTCATCCCTTCTACCCAGCACAGGCAAGTTCTCAGAGAAGGCACATCCCTCCACAGCAAGATGGCATTATGCAATAAATAATTGCTGGGCACCTGCCTTCAACACAGCCCAAGGCCCACAGGCTCCCGTGAGGTCAGAGCCAGGAAGCCACTAGAGACTGTGCTCGTGCCCCACTGCACAGATTGGCAAAGAAGGGGCCAGACAGGACTTGCCAAAGGTCACCTGGCACCAGCCCGCAGGCTCTCGCCTCCCAGCCTGCACCTGTAAACGGCTCCTGGCAGGTGGGAAGGATTAGAGGCGGGTTAAGCACAAGAGGGTGAGTAGCTTCTGGCCCAAGAGACTCCTGTTCTAGAAGATTCTGGCTTAACAAACTTGGCTGGACACAAAATAGCTCCATTCAGCGTGGAGCATGGGAAGGAGGGACAGCAGCTGTAGCCGGCATGGCCACAGATATGTGGGTGTGGAAGTGGGGTTCGCACTTTCTGAACCACAATTCATTCTTTTTTTTAAAATCTTTTAAAAATATATATATATATTTATGTATATCCATGCACTGGGTCTTAGTTACAGGACATGGGATCTTCAATCCTCATTGCAGAAGCATGTGGCCTCTTTAGTTGTGGCACGTGGGATCTAGTTCCCTGACCTGGGATCAAACCTGGGCCCCTCTGCGTTGCTAGTGAGAAGTCTTAGTCACTGGAACTCCAGGGAAGTCCCCAAACCACAATTCACTCTTGCTCTGCTCCTCCTGGGTGCCCAGTTACCCACTGGAGTCCCTGGCCCTGCATGTGGACCCTGCCCCCAGCGCCCTGGCCCACGCCCTGCACTTTTGATCCCTGAAAGGAGGGACTCCCTCAGCCAATATCCTGTCACAGATGATACACAACAGGAAGGACTGGTGACAAGGGGACATCATCCCATTGATGCCTCACAACAATCTAGCACGTCTAGGCTACCGTAGACCCACTTGACAGATAAGGAACTCGAGGTCCAGAGAAGGGAAGTCATCTGCCAAATGACAGGGCCACTGAGACAAGCTCTCAAATTCAGGTCCTCAGAATCCAGGCCCAGACCTCTTCCCACTCTGCCCCTGGAAGAAAAGGTTCTCATACACAGAGTTGCTGACGAAGGGAGTAAGTCTCCCATCATCAGGGGACTGATAAGCAGGGTTGCAGGACCACTGATTACCTCAATAAAACCTATGTGCTCAGTCGCTTTAGTCATGTCCCACTCACTATGGACTAAAGCCCACCAGGCTCTTCTGTCTTGCCATGGGATTCTCCAGGCAAGAATACTGGATTGGGTTGCCATGCCCTCCTCCAGGGGATCTTTCCGACCAAGGGATCAAACCTGAGTCTCCTGCAACTCCCGCACTGTAGGCAGATTCTTTACCGCTGAGCCACTGGGGAAGCCCAAAACAAATTGATGGGGTCCATCAATCCCACGGGACCAAGAACTGGCATCAGGTCTTCCCAACCTCACACATCACCATCACCAAGGCCTGGTTGCCCCATCATCCCATGTGCGCGCGCACACACACACACACACACACACACACACACACACACACACACACACACACACACACACACACACACACACACACACACACACACACACACACACACACACACACACACACACACACACACACACACACACACACACACGTACCCTGACTGTACCCTGTCCATACTGGTTCGGACCCTTCTCACCACTGGGCTCTCCTCCTCCTCTCACCCACCCTCCTAGGCCTCCCCAGGACACTCAGGACAAGGTCCCCTCTTCTTTAAGGTCAGCCCCTGTGGCTCCCTCCTCTTCACCCCATCCCTCCTCACCCACTGGACCAGTCACCCTTCACACTTTCCCACTGAAGGTCTGTCCCCACTGATGATCCCCCTCACCCTGCAGAGGGGCAGCCAGCCAGGCAGCGCCACATGGGCAGGGGCTGTGGAAGAGTCTGGGACTCAGGATGCCCCTGGGGCCCAGCACAGTGCCTGGCACACAGTAGGAGATCAGTAATTATTGAGTGAATGAATAAAAGAATGACCAAGTGTGTCTGGGGCCAGAGCCCATCGCAGAACCTGCGGGGTCTCACAGACACACAGATGGGGACCCTCTCCTTCAACTTCTAACATCCAAACCCACCCAGCCCTGCCTTTAGGAGGCATCTCAAGACCACAAGGAAAGGATTTTCAGAGGCAGAGAATGCCCGTAAATAGATACTGGTCTTGGGGTCACAGATGGAGAGAAAAGGCACAGACCAAGGCAGAGCCATTGGTCAGAGTCATAAGAGCAATCAGTCAACAGAAACCCAGATCAAGCAAATAAATCGGGACAGACGGCCCGGTGAGGGGGGGCATGTTCCCATCTGTCTTTTGCCTGTTTATTCTCTGGGCCCTGCCCAACATCGGGCACAGCGCAGGCAACGCTATTGACGGACTCTGCTGCATCAGCACAGCTTGTCTCAGTCGTCCACCCACTAGACTGCTGCAGCTGTCCAGGGCCAGAGTCTGGGGGCTCCTCAACCTGGGGCGTGCCAACTTCCTGGAGCACATGGCAGGGGCCTGGGGCCTGAGGCTGCAGGACAGAGCTGGCCCGTGTCTGTCCCGGAAGTGTCAGTCATCAGAGCTACCACGTGCTGTGTTCTCAGCGCTCACCAGCCCCGGGCTGCACCGGGCAGGGGCTGCCACTCTTGATTCTACACCCTGAGAAACCCACACTGTCAACCTCTTTTACAGAAGGGAGAGACCGAGGCTCAGAGAGGGTGGCCGACCTGCCACTGGGTGGCAAAGCTCGGGCTCAAACCCGCGCAGTCTACCTGCACAGCCTTGCCCAGGACTCCCTGCTTCTTTCTGTCTTACCATCCGCGTGTCACCAGGAAGGTCCCTCCACCCAAGCGCATCTGCACACTGAGATGGTTCCCGGGGTGGGGGTGGAACCAGGGGCCCTGGAGAGCTGGGCACTTCCTGTTCTTCCAGTTTGAAAAATCGGTGTGATCAGAAAGATTGCAGCGTTTCCGTGACTCAGGCCCCAAGATCCGACCGGGAAGCGGGGGCACGGCTCTGCTCCACCCTCGAGGGTGTGAAACCTCCATCTTTGCTTCCAACGCTGCCCGGCACCCGTCTTCAGAAAACCCTTTTTCCGCAGGCAGGGAAGTGGGTGGGGGCGGGGCAGGGGAAGGAAAAGCAGCTGAGGAATTTCTGCGACCGCAGAAGGATGCTGCGAGGAGGAGACCCGGGCTGGAGTGAGTCATGAGCTCGGTCTGCGAAGGAGGAGGAGGAGGGGGCGCCGGCAGGAGGGCAGGACTGGCCAAAGACAGACTTGAGTCTGGCTGAGTAATGACCGGAGGGGGGCCTCTGAGACATGCCGCTCTTCCCACTCAGCTCTTCCCTTCCCAGCCCCCTTCTCTCCACCGCCTGCCTCTCTCTGGGCCCTTTTTCATGCTGTCTCCCCGGCCACTGACTTACTCTGTCCCTGTGCTCCCAACCACGGCCAGTAAGATGCTGGGAAGGGAGGTGGAGGGTGCAGATTAAAGAGACAAAGGAGGGCTTGGCACAGAATAAGTGCTCGGTTAAACAGGGCTAAGCAGACAGGTTAGGAGCGGCCCCTCCTTCTACTATCTTCTCATCCTCTGGCAGGAGACAAATCAGTGGACTGCCCTCAAGAGAAGCAGCAGGACATATACAGTCGGTCACACCCAGATGCCATGGACATCAGTCCGTGTCCACACACCCCCCCCCCACCTCCCAGTTCACCGGCAGCCTCTTTGAGCCCACTCCCAAGGAAAGAAGCTTAGAGGCATCAGGGGGCTCCCAGGAATGGACCTCCCTTGAAATGCCCAGGCTGGTGGGAGCAGGCTGGGGGCTGGGGGAGGGGAGGGCAAGTGGATGAATCTCTCTTCAGCAGGGAAGCTGACCAGAGCGGGGAAAGAGACAAACACAGTGACTCAGTTTGCCCCTGAAAACCACCTATTTGGTCACAGGCGAGCCTGGCGATGTCCTGCCTTAGGGGAAAAAACTAAGAAAAACGTCTGCACAGATGGCCTTGGGTGGAACAAGATGGAGTTTTGGGGAATGCTTCCAGGGAGGTTCTGATGACCTGGGAGAGATGTTTATTATACATCGTTTAGTGCAAGAAGCAAGGCATGAATTGAGTCATGGTCTCGGCAGTGGGTAACAATAAGCACAGAAGGGAAACACCACTAAAGAATGAATTCTTGCAGGATGGTGGTGACTGATCCTCCTAGTTTTGTCTCTAAACCTCATTCCTCAGGCGGCAGGGAGGGAGGCCCACGGCCCAGCTTGGGTCCAGAAAGGCTCTTTGGCAGCGTGTGTGGGAAGGATGGAGGGGTGAGGTGGGAGGCAGCTTTGAGCAGGCGAGGCGGGAGCTTGGGCCCCAGCGGTGGGAAAGGAACAGAGTGGAGGCTGGGTGAAGGGGGAGGGCAGGGTCAACGCCAACAAAAGCACATTATGTAAGACGACACAAGAGCAGGGCAGAATCTCCCCAGACGCCTCACCTCCAGGGGCTGACCCAGACCTAAGCTAAGGGCAGCAGCTGAGGCCAGCCAGGAGGGGGTGGGGGAGTGGGGGGTGGCGTACTGCTTCCGGCCGGCCTAGTGGCCTCCCTGAAAAACCCGGAGCAGCATCGAGGACGCCACACACCTAGACAGGCGCAGCCAAACACGGACACCTCCACCCCTAAACTCCTGGGATGCACAACCACAGCTCCAGGGAGGAAAGGCAGGCTTTTAAAATCAGTTCAGAAAACAAACAAAAAAAGATATTCATTACTTTGTTCAATAAATTAAAAAGATACCCCTTTTCTCATATCTGATGGTCCAAAAGGGTGATAATCCTTGGGACTGAAGCACCATGTGCTGTCAGGAGGGAGCCGTTTCAGAGGCTCTGCGTCAATCCATCAAAACGTGACCCAGGCGTTTTCATTTTGAGGCCGCTCTGATAGGGGAACCTGGCTCAGGATGCGTGCAAGGCAGTTTGGGCAGCACCATGGTTACTAGCTAAACACTGCAAACAACCCCACGTTGGTTGACAGGGGTCTGGGTAAGTAAACCGCGCCGTGCACAAAAGGAAACCCACCATCAGAAGGAGGAGGCAGGCTCGTGTTCTGACGTGGAAAGATGCTCACAATATACTGAGGCAGGGAGAAAAGTCAAACCACAGAAACATACCATGGGACCTCTTTTTGTAAACAGAGCTAAATGTGTATGTACACAGCCATGGGCATTTGGGGACCCAGACACACCAATCTGGAGGGATTTCTTCTGGGGAGAGGGACTGAAGGTGGAGGACCTCTCATTTTTTTCATTTTTCCACTCCCAAACTGTCTGTGTGTGTGCCTTACTTTTGCAATCACGCAACATGAGCAGTGGTTGCCTAGAACTGGGAAGGATTGGGAGAGGGTGAGGGGTGACGACTCATGGGTAGAGAGTTTCTTTCATGGGTGACCTAAGTTTCTGAATTGATCGTGGGGATGCTTGCCCGACTCTGTAAACATACAGAAAACCATTGACTGGTCCACTTTCAGTGGGCGAGCTGGCTGGCAGGTGAATTGCGTTTCAGTAAAGTTGCTATTTAATAACAAAATTAGCAACGGGAAAGGTGAGGCCAGAAGAAGGGAAGCAGGCAGGCAATGGCAAACTTCTGCAGGAACGCTCTCAGGTGATAAACCTCAGGGAACTGTGTGTACGTAGGCAGTGGGGGAAAGGAGTTCCTTGACCACCACAATTTCATCCTGGTCAACAGAATTTCCAGATGAACAATCGAGTCCTTTAAGGCTGTCCTTGAGGCAGAAGCCCCCCTCCCATCCCCCACTATTCCATGCCAGGCAGGGCCAGGTCTCCTGCCATGAATGCAGTACCCAACCCCCTACTTGTATACCTTGAGCAACAGTGAGCTCATTCCTTCACCTGCCCCATCTTGGTTTATGTGGCTCAGACCACATGCAAAGAACCCCTCTTACAGCGCTGATAGGAGCCACCAGCACACCTACACTTGTCCTGGCCTCTGCACCAAGCAGAAGCCATGAGCTGGCCTAACTCCCCATCTCTTCACGTCCTAGTTCCTTCCCTGTCACATGGGTCCCCCATCACTCACTGCCGTCCGGACCCCCTCCAGAGAACCCGTGTCCATCTCACACATATGCCAATGCAGAAGGCAATCACAGGTTCCCAAAACTCAGGTGGATTCTTACATCCAGGAAACCAGCATCAACCTTGACCCCAGACCCTGGACAGACCCTGGACAAGCCCTTAACCACAGCTATAACTGCTCCCTTTAAACTCAAACACTGGACCCCTTTCAGGAACAGAGAATAAAGAACCATCTCAATAACAAAGGCAGATGTTTGCTAAGCACTTACTGTGTCCCAAGCACAGGGCTAAGTTTCAGACTTGCATGATGTCATTATTCCCATTTTACAGATAAGGAAATTGAGATTCAGACACAGAGACCCTGAGCTGGCTCAAGTCTGAGGTGTGTGGGGAACATGGCAGGTGGTTCAGAGGAGAAGGGGTCAGCAGAGGATGAGATGGCTGGACGGCATCACCGACTCAATGGACATGAGTTTGAGCAAACTCCGGGAGACAGTGAAGGACAGGGAAGCCTGCAGTCCATGGGGTGGCAAAGAGTCAAACACGACTTAGCGACTGAACAACAAGGCCCTCAGAGCCGGAAGCGACTTTGGCCCTCAGGGTGCACACTGGTTCGGTCACAGCAGGAAACTGAGACCCCGAGAGAGTAAGTGAGTGGCTGCCCGAGGTTGCACAGGCCTCCTGGCTCCCTGGCCAGGGTTCTTCCTCCATGCAAACTCCCCTACGAACGAAGGAGAGGCTCATCCTGCCACCAGCCACACGGGGCCGCCGGTGTGAGAACAAGCCCCTGCTTGCCAGGAGCTTTGAAATCCTAGGATGAAAGGTGCCGTGACAGCAAAAAAAAAAAAAAAAAAGACGGCACCATGGGCAGGAGCGCGCCTGACCCCTGCCAGGACTTGCAGGCTGGCACTCACCTGCTCGGGGTGGGCACAGAGCCCTGGGAGCCACCGGCCAAGCTACAGAACCTGAACAGGAATGGAGCCTCGGAAATCAGAGCACAGCTGACTTCTCTACAGGGCAGCCCTGGGCCGGAGAGGGAGGGCTTTGGAATTTTAATTGTCCTGCAGGAAAGTGCCCCAATGCCCTGGCTGCTCCGTGGGAGGGGCGAGGAGGATGCGACAATCTCCCCAGAGATTTCCCAGGCAGCCCCCTCCGGTGGGAGGGGGGCTGGAGGCTTGCTGGCTGCCTCTCCTCCCACCTGGTACTGCTGGAGCCCCCTCAGGTGAGCCTGGACCAGGAATTTGAGGCATCTGAAGAGGGCTATTAATAGCACTGAAGTTTTGAGAAGAAAGAGGCCAACAGGCTCTGAGTGGGCCCAGCCCTCTTCCACCCAGCCTGGTATCCACAAAGCAAACCCAAGCCTGCCCATGAGAGGACACTTCACCTTTTGTGGCCTCCGTCTCCTCCCTTCAAGGTGGCAGTTCTCAGCCCAGGAGGCAGGAAGAGGGGGAGAGCCAGAGCTGGGGGGGGGAGGGGGCGGAGGGAAACGCCCCCCCCTCAAGAAGGCACAGCACACCCCACCCAGGCGGGGGTGAGGGGGCCCCAAGAGGAGGTCGTGAATGGATGGACTGTTACAGAGCCCTAGGAGGCTGCCACCAACAGGGAGGGGACAGGAAGACTCCGCCCCAGCCTTCCTCCTCCCAGAGTCCAGGCCTGTCCTGCAAACAAGTGTTCCAGGACTTAACCCCCTGCTGGTCTGATGCTGGAGAGGGGCTGACTCACTTCTCCATCACCCCCACTGTTGGGCCAGCCCCAGGCCTGGCACAAAAGGGGATCTCCGGCCATGCGCCCAGGACCCCAGTCACAGGACAAATCTTTGTGTCCAGCCAGGGTGGGGACACAGCATTGGGAGACCCCTGGTTCCTGTTCTCCAGGGGTCTGCGTGGGCAGAACACAGCTGCTGAAACTCTACAGGATGGCAGGACAGACACATCATGATAAGTGTAGGCAGACACAATGTGATAGGTCTACTGGACAGAGAAAGGCAAGTTCAGCTAAGAGCAACAGGCTCCCTTCTCATAGACTGCCCCCCACCATCGTACATGGACCAGCATCCCACACACTGGGGTCTCCCCCATGCCAGAGCTGTGTTAAGTAAGCCATGTGAATTAGCTCACTTAAATCGATTAATAAGCAAGAAAGTATTCACCCCATTTCGAAGAGGAGGAAACTAAGGGGCCAGGACGTTAGGAGACTTGTCCAAGAGATCCCAGATGGGTAACAGACGCTGGGACTCCCCCCTGGCAGCCTCCCCCAGAACTGAGTTTCCCAGGCAGCTTGAGGGTTTTACCCTGTCTCTCCATTCCTGGGGTTTGGGGAAGGAGGAGCCCAGGACCCTAGAGCACTCCCTGTGCTTTCCCAGGAAAGGAAGAGGGCAGCTGCCCCTCTGAGAAGCGGCCACAGTGCAGGGCTGGGAGCAGGCGCAGTTGAAGGAGGGGGCTGAGGAGACTGGGCTCCGGCCTTAACCAGACACCTTAACAAGCTGCCCTCGGAAGCACCCAGCTGTGCCGGCCAGGGACAGGGGTTCTGACCCACCCCTCCTGTGCACCCCATCTCTCCTAGGCCCACTCCCCAGGCTCAGGCTCAGACCCTGATGGGCCAGTCCCTTGGAAGCCTCGGCCACGTGTACTGGGTCTGGGGCCAGAGCAAGCAGGGGCCTGGGACAGTCAGGGAAGGTCAGGACACGCTGGCCGAGTGGGCCCGGTCAGCTTCCGGGCAGAGATACCCAAGGTGAAACAGGGAGGCGGCGACCCTCTTCCACAGCTCAGACTGCGGGAGTGTGTCCGGGAATCCAGAGACCCAGCGGCTCCCAGGGGTGGGTGGAAGTTCGAGTCCCCTCGGGAGGGGGAAGGGCGGGCTCAGAAGGAGCCAGGAAGGGGCACCCAGACGTAGGAGAAACAAGCCTGGACAACAGGTCTTGGCCCTGGGCCACTCCCGCCCTGCCTGGGGCCTGTCTCTCCCCAGACCCCAGCAGGCAGGCCGGGATGGGGGCGTGGCCGGGGCTCCCCGCCGGACCCCCGAGCGCGCTGCGCGGCGTCGGACTCACCTGCGATGTGCTGACGCCGGGCGTCATCCAGGTGCGTGGACAGCACGTCCCCCATGGTAAGGAAGAGCCGCGCGGCCCTATCCGGCCGCCGCCTGCCGCTGCCTGCGCTGCTCAGACAGGCGCCGCTGGCGCCATGGAGCCGGCCCGCCCTGCTCCCGCCGCCCCTGGCTGCGGCCTCTGCCCGGCTAGCGCTCCGGCTCCAGTAGCGTCGGTCCACTAGCTGGCCGCCTCCGCCTCCGCCTCGCGCCCCAGCCCGCGGCCCCGCCTAGCTCGGCCCCGCCCCGCCAGCCCACGCCCCGCCCCGCCAGCCCACGCCCCCGGACTCGAGCCACGCCCCCTCCTCGGTGGCTGGCGAGCGGGCGGGGCAGGGGGCCCGGGGATGCGAGGATCGCCTGCAAGACAGAAACAAAGAGGAGGTCGGAGAAAGCGAGGCCGAGGGGGGAGACGCGGAGCGGGGCGCACCGGACCGTGACCGAAACCAAGAAAGAGATGGCGCTGGTGGGAGGGCGTCTGAAAGGACGGGGGTGCCTGCGGGGTTCCAGCCTGGGTGTCAACCGCCTCCCCCCCCACCTTCCCCGACCCCCTTGGGAAGAGAGCCACACCGGGAAGGACGTGGGGGACCGGTAGGCGACGCCCAGGAGCACTCTTCCCGCCCCTGCTCCCCGGCCCCAGCCCCGCCCGCGGCTGCCAGCTCTCAGGAAGTTGCTTGGCCTTGATCCGACCTGCCCCAGAAGGTGTACCCGCCCGTCTTGCACAACAGTGCAAGGAAAAGGGAGGTGGCAGGGAAAGCTCCGACTCAGAGGCCAGGCGCGCATTCCTCGGGCTCCGCATGTGGGTATTTCACTTCGGAGGTGGCTTGTGGGACAGGAATAGGGGGGGGAAAAAAAGTACAGTTTGTAAAAGATGCAGATCCAAAACCCACGGACCAACATGGAGTTTGGGGGCTGGGCATGGTTGGGTCACAGGTACCAGGAGAACGTGTTTCAATTCTACCCCACTATCCCCCAAGCTGGTAGGGGAGCCGGGTTAACCCCTGGGACCCCCAGATCATGGACTGGGGTAGCAGAAGCCACCCTTGGCTGCTGATGTTCAGACCTCCTGTACTGCATCCTAGGGGTCATCCCGTTTCTGCTTGCTGGCCCCAATGACTGAGTACTTACCCACTTCTTTGTGTGCCCCACCCTGTAATTGGACAGCTCTTACTGTTACTGTGACATAGGCAGAAAGCGATGATAATAAAAGTTAACATTGCTGAGCACGGTGCTTCAGACCTGTCAACGCCAACAGAAGATAGGTTTGAAGTTGACTAATGGGATACAGGCACTCTTCGTGCGTTCGATGATAAACAGCTGCTGGCTCGGCTCTCTGCAAGATGCTGGGGATGAAAAGAGAGGATTGCAAGCTGTCCTACCTGCTCTGGGCCCCAGGACATGTGGCATTGTTGAGAACCTCAGTTTCCTCATCTGTCTACTGAGAAGAATGATGCTTTGTTGTGAGGATTAAAGGAGATAACACGGTGACCAGCACAGCCCCTGGCACAGCATGGGTCATCTCAATAAACAGAACCCACCATTCTATTTTCGTCACAGTCCCTGCCCTCGAGAGCACAGAGAAGCTTGAGGAAGGAACAGAGCATTCTGTCCTGAGGAAAATCACAGCAGGAGTAGTACCAGAACTACAGCTGGAAGAACGAGAATTTTAACAGGCGATACTAAGGAAACAGCATTCCAGGGAGTGGGGATAGCATGGGCAGAAGCACAGGCTTTGAAGAGCAGGATGTATTCACGCAGCAGAGAATTATGAGGTGAAGCTGAAGTCAAGCTGGCAGAGATGATTAGTTTCCTTCTACAGAGATGGAAACTGAGGCCCAGAGAGGGAAAGTGACGTGCCAAGGTCACACAGTAAGGCGGAGGCAGAACCCAGCCAAAGGCCAAGTCTGCAGACATGCTGACTTCTCTTGCACCAGAAGCAAATGATACTACTAGCCTCATTTTCTTTTTCCCATGACCCATACTGTAGACACTGGAAAGGCCTGCTCTAACCTGAGAGGTGGGTAGATCACCGAGGCATCTGACATCTGAACACCCAGGAGGCCTGGACCAGTTGGGGTAAAGGTGGGGCCACAAGCCAGCCTTTTGCAGCCTCTGTGGTGCAAACAGGCCTGTGAGCCCGCAACACCCATGAACTTCTAGGGTCAGGCCCCTAGCCCAGGAGCTCTCCCTCTTGGCTTTGGAGACCTTCTGTCATGTGTCACCACCTAGACCTTCTGAGCACACATGACCTCCCATGTGAGACAAGCAAGCTTGTGAAAGAGGAAAGACACTGCAAACATGTGAATAACTCCCCTCATAGCACAGGGCCTGTCCCCTTGAATTAAAGATTCATTCAGTCCACATAGAAAATTGTAGCAAGGTGTAGGGCAATTGACTGCAAAAAAAAAAAAAAAAAATCAGGGAGGAGATTTGGGAGTGAATGGAAACAGTCTATGTCTTGGCAGTTACACAAGAGTACTTATTTGTCAAAACTCATCAGACTATGTGACTTATAAGGGGGTGCATTTGATTGCATATAAATTCTACTTCAATAAAGTTGATTTAAAAATGAAAAACGGGAAGTTCCCTGGTCTAG
This sequence comes from Cervus elaphus, assembly GCF_910594005.1. Taxonomy (NCBI): domain Eukaryota; kingdom Metazoa; phylum Chordata; class Mammalia; order Artiodactyla; family Cervidae; genus Cervus; species Cervus elaphus. The sequence continues at coordinate 8,609,638 of NC_057825.1, read as the reverse complement.
TGGTTAGAATTCCAGGGTTTCACTACTGTGGGATTCCGGAGTTCAATCCCAAGTTGGGGAACTGAGATCCTACAAGCCGCACAGCATGGTCAAAAATAAAAAAATAAATAAAATAAAAAATGGGCTTCCCTTGTGGCTCAGCTGGTAAAGAATCTGCCTGTGATGAGGAGACCTGGGTTCGATCCCTGGGTCAGGAAGATCCCCTGGAGAAGGGAAAGGCTACCCACTCCAGTATTCTGGCCTGGAGAACTCCATGGACTGTACAGTCCATGGGGTCGCAAAGAGTCGGACACGACTGAGCGACCTTCACTTCACTGACACCGCATCCAGGTATCACGCTAGACTTTCCCTGCCTTGTCTCTCAGAGTCCTCATAATGACTCTGTTGGAAGAATCACCAATTACAAGGATGTTTTTCCCCTCCTTATATGGCATGCAGGACCTTAGTTCCCCAACCAGGGATTGAACCGGTGCCCCCTATATTGGGAGTCTTAACCACTGGACCACCCAGGAAGTCCCATAAGGATTCTTTTTTTTTGGGTGGGGGGGATCTTCATTGCTGCATCAACTTTTCTCTAGTTGCAGTATGCAGGGGCTACTCTTGTTGCAGAACAAGAGCTTCTCATTGTTGTGGTTCTCTTGGTGCAGAGCACAAGCTTTAGGAGCATGGGCTTCAGTAATTGTGGCACAAAGGGCTTAGTTTCTCTGCAGCATGTGGGATTTTCCCAGACCAGGGCTCGAACCCATGTCCCCTGCATTGGCAGGCGGATTCTTTACCACTGTGCCACAAGGGAAGCCCATGTGGATTTTTAAAAGATGATATTCCATGGTGTGCACTTAGCAATTTAAACATTGGATAGGTGGGCAGGGAGAGAGAGTGCCAGGTAAAGACGTCAGTGTGTGCAAAGGCAAGGAACATGAGTCCCTATGGGCCCCAGGGCCTGACGGCTACTCCCAGGCTCCTGCAGGGACGAGGAAAGAGGGGCCCTTCCCTGGCTGCGTGGGACCAGATGGGAGACTCCCTGAACATCCAGAACATGGAGTTTTTAGCTTTATTCTGGGAAGATTGTAAAATTCTTTAAAAGTTCTCACTCTCCACTACTTAAAGGCAATAAATCAGGCCAGTGCTGATCTTTGGGTGGGGGAAGAATGATTTATTTTTGAAAGGAAAGACAAATGATTGTAGTCATCAGCCGCATAGGAGGAAGGGGAAGGGATCCCAGGAAGTTAGCCATCAGAAGAATTTCTCAACTCTAAAGGTTGGGAACCCCCGTCCTCCGACTGAGGCGGTTTTGGTGTTCAGTTTTTAGTTTGAAGTAAACTAAAGAATCTTTTCATACATCTTTTGGCTACTTGTAAGTAGTTATTCTTATTCAGGTCCTCTGCTTTTCTGTTGGAATGTCTATCTTTTTTCTTTTTTACTTTAAAGATCTTTTTCTACAGGAAGGATCTTTCAACTTGACAAGGCAGAGGCAGGTACAGGGGTGTCTGTGCTCTTTCTCCAGGGCTCTGGGTGCCATCTCGATCCACCAGGCTCGCCCACACCCTTTCCTTGGCCCTGGGCCCCAGAGCCTGGTGGAAGATAACAGGCATGTGGACAAAGGATAGGAATGGTCCAGACCTGGAGCCAAGAGGGGAGGTTCCTTCCTGCCCACCTGCTGGGCCTGCTTACCCCCACCCACTCCCTACACTGCTGGCCCCCCACTCCCCACCCAACCCGCCCCAGGATGCCACCTACAGCCCCTGATTCATCAGTCCTTCAGGAAGTGGCTTCTGCCAAGCTGCCTCCCTCAGGGCTACCCCACCCCACCCCACCCTAAAGCACATTTAGAAACAAGAACCCAAAGGTGAAAAAGAAGACTATTTTGAGAGGGAGGGCCCAGAAGGTCAGAACCAGAGCTTGGACAAAGTTCCTAAAGAAGGGAAGGGATTTGCCCCTGAACATACAGGCTCCTTCCTGGTCTTATAAAAAGGAGGAGGTCCCTTCCTTGCCCTGTTGGTCCCTCTCCCTCCCAGTTGGCTGAGAGCCCCAGCTCTGCCCTCCCCACAAACCTGTCAGACCTGAAATAGCCCAGGAGAAAAAAAAAACAAACACCTCGGGTAAACAACAGGGAGTGTGAATGAATCAGGATCTTGTTTTTAAGGTATATCATGTGTCCACCACTGTTTCTCCAGTTGGCATGGCCCGTTGCTCAGAAGGGACCCTGGCACCCTGCCCAGACCTCCCCTCTTTATTAACTGTTAGGTGATGGAAGGAGATGCAAATCAAAGTCCGTTCCATCTGTCACCTGGCCTACCGCAGCTAAAGTCCTTCCTTGCTCCTCCGGTGGCCAGCTCCCCAGCCACACTCAAGTCCAGGCCCCGTGACTACCAGCCTGGGAGAATGCCCAGCAGCCTCTTTGGCCTCCCTGCCTCCAGCCTCCCGTTTGTTCCTCGCTGGGCAGCCAGCTGGATTCTAAAGCACAAAGATGACCATGCTGTTCCCCTGCTTCAAACCTTCTGTGGCTGAGACTTGCCCAGCGGTCCAGTGGTTAAGACTTCATGCTTCTAATGCAGGGGTAAGGGTTTGATCCCTGGTCAGGGAACTCAGAACCCACTCCTGCGTTCTGCGCAGCCAAAAGCAATCAATCAATAAATAACAATAACAACAACAAAAAATAACCTCTGTGGCTCCCACTGTCCTGGAGATAAAGTCAGATCCCAACCATGGCATTTAGGGCTCTTGCCAGCATCTCTTCATCTTGCCCTTCACAGGTCATACTGACTTTTCACATCCTTGAACTAGCCGGGCTCTATCCTATGTCACGGCTTCCACAGACGCTGATTCCCTTTCCCCGTCTTGCCCCATCCAGCACCATTCATCCCCCAGACCTCAGCTAAAACGACCCTCCAGCTCCCCACCTCACCCACTGGCCTTTAACTCCTTCCTTCACAGTCAGTACATTCGTAATTATTTTGTGTACGATTACTTGTTTAAATAGACCTTCCTCTCCGAGGACAAGGATGTTCTCATTCAAAACGACATCCCTAGTGTCAGACGTAATGGGAGCTTGGGTGAGTCGTGGGCTCTGGAGGGGAATGTGACAGTGGACACCCACCTGGCCCCTGGGACTCAGCAGGCGTGTTTACAGACCTGCCTGCCCACGTGCCTGCCGTGGCCACTCCCACTTTGCTCCCCATTTGATAGCATGGTTGGTTCTACAGAGTCTCTGCTTGAATACCTCCAAGAACGGAGTGCTCACCACTCCCCTAGGTCATGACGCCCAGTTGGACCCAACAACCCCAAAGTCAGACGAGGGGGTGTTGAAGTACCAGCAAATAGGCGGGGAGTGAGAAATAATAACAACGAGATGATGAAGACCACAAAAGTTCCTGTTCACTGTTCCTGTTCAACTTCTGCTGTACTCAGCTCTGGGCATGACGCCCTCTACCTCACTGAGTCATGGCTACCACTCTGTGAAGGAGGCCCTTTGCAGGGACACTCATCTTCAAGGAGAGAGAATTCAGTGTCAGTGAGGTGAAGTGACCTAGCCAAGGTCACACAACACCTAAGAGGTGAAGAAAAGCCCCACACACAGCTTGGCCAGCGTCAGAGCGGTCATACACTGTGCTACACACCACCATCCTTCCAGACCTGACCCCTAGTTCTCAGACACTATACTATGCCTACTATATACTCACCCCCTGGTTTATCACTTAACAATGTAATATGTAAAATGAGCATCTTCCTATGCTAATAAATGGTTAATTCTACAAGTTTTAATGGTTGTATAATCAGATGGTAAAGAATCTGCCTGCAATGCTGGAGACCCAGGTTTGATCCCTGGGTTGGGAAGATTCCCTGGAAAGGAGAATGGCAACCCATTCCAGTACTCTTGCCTGGAGAATTCCATGAACAGAGGAGCCTGGTGGGCTATAGTCCATGGGGTCACAAATAGTAGGATGCGACTGGGAGACTAACACTTTCACTGCTTTCAGTATTGAATTGTATGACCCATTAAAGTATTTGCCTATGACTGGACACTTGTCTTCTAAATTATCTTCTGAGGCTATATTTCTAGAAGTGAGATGATTGGTATAAACCTCCTTTTGAGGTTTTTGACATGTGGTGACAGATGGCCCTGATGAAATAATTGTAGCAGCCGGTGTCCCCTGACACTTGTCATGTGCCTGTCATATGTCCCTTGTCAAGAACCCTCTGTTGTCATGGTGACCAATGCACAAGTCTAAACTCCCATCTCACCCCACCCTGCAGAGTGAGAGCCCCCGAGAGCAGGGACCCCAGGGTGGCCCAGTTCCTGACTTCCTGGCACGTCCCAGAGAGAGGTTGGCTGCTGAGCCAGCGTTGATAGCCACCCAGTTCCTCCAGGACCAGCCAGGAGGGGTTTGGGTTCTGCCAACCTCCGCCCAACCCCTTCCATGTGAAGCCTGGTTTCCTGCTGGGCTGAGGCGGCCCCTCACCAGCTGGTGACTCAGAGCCTGGCCAGGATGGCAGCGTTGGCCGTGCCTCCCCAGCGCTCCGAGTGACTAAGCTTGCGGTGAAGCTGGGCGGGGCTTCTTGGGTGGGGCCTTCCTCTATCCCTTCAGTCTTGCTGATTTTTATCCTCTGGGTCTTCCAGACAAGATGGGAATAATCCTGGGTTCTGTGTGCCTGAGTACATAAGGGGTGACTGAGATGTCCCCCTGGGGGCACCTCCTTGCACGGGGAGGAACAGAGGAGGCCCAAGAGGAAGGTGGGGGCGAGGGAGAGATTTAGTGAGGAGAGCGTAGAGCCGGGTTTGGGGGTGCGCCCCACTGCTGCGTGAAAAAGGGCTGGTCAGGGACCCAGGGACAGGGGGCTTTCAGGACTGGGCCATCTGACCCCATTCAGCACATCTGTGAGAATTAGGACAGTCCAGTGACAACAACAGACCGGGATGGTCTTGCGCCACGGCTCCAGCTGGCTTGGCAAGGGCGGCATGGGCTGGATTCAGCCTCTGTTACCCTGTCCACCAGCCACATTTATTTACTTACTTTTAAAAGTATTTGTTTATTTGGCTCCACTGGGTCCTAGTTGCAGCATGTGGGATCTAGTTCCCTGACCAGGGATCGAACCTGGGTCCCTTTCATTGGGAATGCAGAGTCTTAGCCATTGGTCCACCAGGGAAGTCCCAGACACCTTTAAAAAGGGTTTGACCTGCACACTTGTGCAGAGGTGAAAAGGCAGTGGCAGGGGTGGTATTCCTTCCAGGGGGCATTTGGAAATGTGTGTATGAGGGCATTTTTAATTACTACTGCGTCTAGTGTCCACAGAGGTGCAAGAGGTCTACTGAGACTTTTAGTGCCTGAAGTTCAGTGATGCCAAGCATTCTGGTGAGATGGCCAGTCCTGCAAAGGAACAACCCCACCTGCCTAGCTCCCTCATCCAGAGCTGACCCCTCTGCTGCCCAGTTGCTTCTGGAGAGGATGGTGCTGACTGTAGAAGAACCTCCCAGTGCTCCAGGTGGTTTTAAGATACATTGTCTCACTAACTAGGCTTGAAGCTTCCCTGGCCAGGGAGTGAAGCTGACATTGCCATCCTCACTAGTAACAATCATGGTAAGGACGCGGGCATGAACCCTAGTGGCCCCTACATGCTGGGCACGGGGCAAGGACTTTGGATGTTTTATCTTCGTGACAGTCCCACGAGGGCTGCACTAATAGTATCCCCATTTCACAGGTGACGGAACTCAGGCTAAAGCAGTTGGAAGGGTGGGTCTCCTTCATTTCAAAGCCCTACTCCCCGCCGGTAGGACAAAACTGGGTCCATTTGACAGATGGGGAAACTGACACACAGATATTTTCACGGCTCCTCAACTAGCCACTGGCAAAGCCAGGCAGACTCAAGATGTCTGGGCTCTTTAATCAGAAACCTGCCCACTCTACCCCTATGCCAAAGGCCCATGTCTGTAAATGGGGGGCAGTTTAATAAGACTAAAAAGCTCCGAGGAAAGGCCTTCCTATGCCTGCTCTCTACCCATATTGCCTACTTTTTCCAAGGGTACCCTGCTCTGGAAAACTTGAAGGTAATTCCTTTTACCTAAAGTAACCTGCAGGGAGACTTTACCCCTTTAAGGTGTCTTCCTGTCACTTTGAAGAGTTTCAAAGATGCCATATCCTTGTTCTCCGCCCACTGGGAAAGCCCAGAGCTGCCCCCGAGGTGAGCAGCAGTCTGCGTATCCTTCAACCTTCTGTGAGGACTGACTCACCATCCTGGGCCTCAGCTTTTGTAAAATGAAGCTAATAATCCCCGTCATTGTAGGGACTGCTGTAGGGAGGCAATGGGATCAACCAGGTACACACAGACTTGGCCAGGGCAGGGCACACCCATCAGATGCTGGCTGCCCTGGTGATGATCGTCAGCATCTAGAGTGGAAAACAGACAGTCTACACTGGATTTTAATTCTGATGATACGAGGTGGACAGTGGCATGATAAAGCTTTGAGCCAAGAGTGCTGGGAGGGTATGGCACAAAGCAGGAGAGCTTCCTGGTGGAGGAGGCACTGTCTGAGCCGGGCTGTGATGGATGCAACAGGATTTACTCTGAAGAAATCATGCATCCCAGGTGCACCAGCTGAGTTGCAGAGCCCTGATCTGTAGAAACTCTCTGGGACATTCTCCAGGTGAGAAAGAAGGATCCTGTGGAACCTGGGAGGGGCTGTTTGGGTTTTGTTTAGTCATTCAGTCATGTCTGACTCTTTGTGACCCCACAGACTGTAGCCCACCAGGCTCCTCTGTCCCTGGGATTTTCCAGGCAGGAATAATGGAGTGGGGTTGCCATTTCCTTCTCCAGCCAATTTGGGCAATAGGGCCAGAAGTACAGCTTCTTTTTTTCTTTTTTATTTCTTGATGCCTAATTTACATACATCAGCTGCAAAACTCTCAATGAATTTTTAAAAATATTTTTGCAGCTTCATTGAAGTATACCATTTGATGATCTTTGGTGTACGCACACAACCACAGAACCATCACCACAATAGAGAAATGAAACATACCCATCACCCGCCAGAGTTTCCTTCTGCACCTTTGTGATTCCCCCCTCCTTCTCCCACCTGCCACTGATCTGATTTCCATCACTGTAGGTTAGTTTGCATCTTCTAGAATTTTATAAAAATGGAACTATACAGTATTACTCCCCTTTTGTCTAACTTTTAAACTCAGTATCATTGAGATTCATCCAGGGTGTTTGGTACATTAATAGTTCATTCTTTTTTATTGCTGGCTTGTATTACACTGTGTGTATGTACTATGGTTTTTTAATCAATTCACCTATTGATGGCCATTTTAGTTGTCTCCAGTTCTGCGCTATCACAAATACCTGCTGTGAACATCTGTGCATAGCTTGATTAATTTTTATCCATGTAGATACTTGGGTATAGGGCTTCCCTGGTGACTCAGTGGTAAATAATCCGCCTGCCAATGCAAAAGATGAGGGTTTGATCCCTGGGTCAGGAAGATCCCCTAGAGGAGGAAATGGCAACCCACCTGGGATATTCCATGGAGAGAGGAGCCTGGCGGGCTACAGTCCGTGAGATTGCAAAAGAGTAGGACACGACTCAGCACCTAAGCAACAGCAACAGATATGTGGGCTTAACCATCACCCAGATCAAGATATGAGATACTTCCAGCACCCCAGAATGTTCTCTTGTGCCAGTCCACATTCTTCCATAAATCAGCTTGTTTATCCTAGAACTTCACATCAGTGGAATTAAACAACAAGGCAACACATGTTCCTTTGTGTGGTGGCTTCTTTTGTTCTACATTATGTTTCCAAGATTAATCCATGTTATTAATTCTATCGGTAGTTCATTCTTTTTATGGCTGTTCGGTATTCCACTGTATGGATACACTACAAAGTGTTTACCCATCCTCCTGTTGATGGACATTTGGGTTGCTTCCAGGTTTCGACTATTATAAATAAAGATGGTATGAACATTTATGTATAAGGCTTTTTGTAGACATATGTTTTTCTCTTGCTGACTGGGTCACAGCGAGGAGTGGAATTTCTGGTTCATAAGTAAGAATGCCTCTTACTAGAAACTGTCAAACATTTTTTCAAGATGGTGGTACCATTTACACCCCTACCGACAATGCGTGAGAGTTCCAGTTGCTCCACATTCTTGCCAACATTTGTTATGGTGAAGCCTTTTAATTTAGCCTTTCTGGTGGTGAGCAGGGTTATCTCATGGTGGTTTTGTTTTGCATCTCCTGTATGACTAGTAAGTAATGATACTCTGTCATATGTTTGTTGAATTTCATTTTTCATTTAAATTTTGTGTTACTGCAAAAGTAAAGAGTCGGGCACAACTGAAGTGACTTAGCAGCAGCAGCAAAAGTAAAACATGCTTAATGTAAGACATTCAAGTCCAGAAGTATCTATAAAGTACAAAATGAAAAAATTTTAACTTGCTCTCCCATTTTCCCCTCTGGCATTCAGTTCAGTTCAGTCGCTCAGTCATGTCTGATTCTTTGCGGCCTCATGGACCGCAGGACATCAGGCTGCCCGTCCATCACTAACTCCTGGAGCTTGTTCAAACTCATGCCCATCGATTCTGTGATGCCATCCAATCATCTCATCCTCTATGGTCCCCTTCTCCTCCTGCCAGCATCAGGGTCTTTTCCAAGAAGTCAGTTCTTCATATCAGGTGGCTAAAGGATTGGAGTTTCAGCTTCAGCATCAGTCCTTCCGATGAATATTGCTAATGCCCCTGGCATTAGCTAACAATTTATTGTGTAGCCTACATAAACAGATATAATTGCATACACACGTGCACATCTACTTACATTTTTTTCTAACCACATATACAAAAGAATTATCTTTTTTTTTTTGTTTTGAGTGTATACTGTGTGCCAACTTGAAGCTAAGGGACTGACATACATCCTATCATTGAATCTTTACAATAACTGTGATATCTGGGTAAAGAGACTAGGACCCAGAGAGGTTAAGATGGTTGCTAAGGTCACACAGCTTTTAAGCATCAATGCCCATACTTGAACCAACATTCAAAACACCAGATGGATTAACTGAGATGCTATCCTCTTACCTATAAGAGGTTGCTTACTCGCTCAGATTCACTTGTCCTTTCATTTATTCAGCAAAGAGTCTTGAAGCCCATTCCAGGTCCTGCTCTGCCTTTCAGAGCCACAGATAAGCTGAGGGATCAGACAGGTAGATTGACTAATTTAACTTAGAGAGAAAGGGGTATGATGGGAGAATTATATGGGGCAACTCAGATCCAGATTTTGGGTCAGAAAAGCGTCCTTCACAGGAGGCCTGAGGCTCTGACTCAGGCCACTGGATGCCGACTCACCCGGTCCTTCCTGAATTAAGCTCAGATTTTGAAGGCTTCTGGAGGAATTGAAGGGTGTCCCAGGTGGTACTAGTGCTAAAGAACCCACTTGCCACTGCAGGAGAGGTAAGAGACATGGCTTCGATACCTGGGTCAGGAAGACCCCCTGGAGAAGGGCATGGCAACCCACTCCAGTATTCTTGCCTGGAGAATCCCATGGACAGAGGAGCCTGGCAGGCTGCAGTCCATGGGGTCGCACAGAATCGGACACAAGTGAAGCGACTGAGCATGCACCAACATATGGGGGAAGTGAGGTGGCCCCAGAAGGAGGGGCCGAGAAGGGAGGGCTCTGGGGTTCTGCTAGTGGTTTGACTAGACCCTGAGCTCTACCAGCCCCAACTAGTATGTGCATGTGGTTGCGCTTTAAACATAAAACTCCTTTCAGCACTGTAGAGTCCACATCTCCGTCCACATCTCTGTGCTGGTCTTACTGACTTATGATCACAAGGAAACATTTTCTTTCTTTCTTTCTTTTTTTTTTTTTTTTATGGCACAACTTATATATTTCAAATGGACAAAAAAATTAGTATCATTTACAGTATATTAAGATAAACTGCCTTTGAATGGGAGCTTTCTTTCCAGTACTTTGAGGTCTACAAGACGAATCTAGAAAATTTACTACTGGGGAAAATGAAGACTGCTTAAATCGAATGGGGGGCAGGGGAGGGCCTGTGGTTTTTCTTTTTGATTAATTGCTGTAACACTGTCCTTCAGGTGGCTGAGGGAGTTTCATATTTTCTTTAGACATCATTAGGCGCCAAAGCTCTTGCAGGACAACTTTGATGCTATACGAATTCTGCCATTTTGCTAGCACTGATATGGCTCTTGGGTCCACCACTCCATTAGAACTATTAACTCCATTCATATTAATTTTTGTTACAAATCTTACAAAGGGGGGTGCTTCTGGGTATTTAGGTCCACATTCTATTTTAAGGCTGTATATTCGGTTTTCATAAATTGTCCGAGCCCGTGGTGGCTGACATCTTGTCGCTCAAAGGCCGGCCCCTTCTTCACCCCACAAGGAAACATTTTCATGGTAAAAAAAGAAAAGGGTCCTGGAGGAAGTGACCCCTGAGGTATGTGTAGGACACCCAGAGAAGAGAGGACACAGAAACAGCACATGTGGGAGAGGAAGGCAGGAAGCCTCTCTCTTCGCCGAGGTTGAGGCTGAGGTTGAGTGGAGGCAGATGAGGTGGAGGGGCAGGGTCAGCAGCAAGACCTTGTGACCATCTTACAGAGCCTGGCTCCCTTGGGAGCAAACATGGGGACCGCAGAAGAACTGGAGTCACAACTTTCAGATTCCAGGGTTTTAGGACTTAATTTCCTTCCCTCCCCATTCTGCAAGATTCTTTTGCAAGGAGTACACAGTGTCCTGGCCCGGGGTCGAGGGGGTGAGGGTGAGGGTGGGAGGGTGGGGGGAGGGGTTGGCGGCCACCCAGACGCCGCGTTCCACAGCTGCTCCCAGGGCAGACGAAGCGGCAGCGGCAGGATTCAGGCTGCCTTGGGGTCACGAAGGAACCCATTGCCCCCTGGTGGTGACCTGGATGCAGCCGTGAAGGGAAATCTGACTTCCGCAGCACCCCAGGAAATGCAGACTGGGCAGGTATCCAGAGGTCCCAGACCTCCCATCTCAGTCACTGGTGCCACCAACCAGCTGTTCCACCGAGGCTCACCCTCTAGACCCCTCTTTCTCTCAATTCAACCCACTGTGGTTCCACCAGGCTGATCCTCCCCCCACCTCCATTTTGCCGTAGCCCCCCAGATGGTGTCTGTGCTGTCTGGACCACTCTGGCAGTCTCTACACAGAAGCTGTGCCTGTGTGCTCAGTCGCCGAGTCACGTCTGACCCTTTGCCACCCCATGGAGCCCACCTCTCCCACATTGGCAGGCAGGTTCCTTTACCACTGAGCCAGTTGCTACCAAGGTGCCTGCTAATGTGGGAGACGCAGGAGATGTTGGTTTGATCCCTGGGTGGGGAAGATCCACTGGAGGATGAAAGGGCAACCCACTTCAGTATTCTTGCTTGGGAAATTCCATGCACAGAGGAGACTGGAGGGTTATAGTCCATGGGGTTGCAAAGAGTCCCACGCCACTGAGCAAGCACAAGGGAAGCCACACAGAAACTAAGGTGATCTTTTTTTCTTATTATACAGTAAATTGCACAATCTGAAATATACAGCTTGATACCTTTTTATATATGTAATCACCTGTGTAACACCCACCCAGATCAAGATAAATGTCCAGCACCGGAAACCCACCTAGTTCCCTCTCCCCACAAAAATGAGCAGTATTCTAATCTCTATCACCAAAGATCCTTGTGGTCTGTTGCTAAACTGTAAGGAAATGGAAACAGTGAGAGACGTTATTCTGGGGGGCTCCAAAATCACTGCAGATGGTAACTGTAGCCGTGAAGCTAAAAGATGCTTGCTCCTTGGAAGAAAAGCTATGACCAACCTAGACAGCATATTAAAAGCAGAGACATTACTTTGCCAACAAAGGTCCATCTAGTCAAAGCTATGGTTTTTCCAGTACTCATGTATGGATGTGAGAGTTGGACTATAAGGAAAACTGAGCGCCGAAGAATTGATGCTTTTGAACTGTGGTGTTGGAGAAGACTCTTGAGAGTCCCTTGGACTGCAAGGAGATCCAACCAGTCCATCCTGAAGGAGATCAGTCCTGAATATTCACTGGAAGGACTGATGTTGAAGCTGAAACTCCAATCCTTTGGCCACCTGATTCGAAGAACTGACTGATAGGAAAAGACTCTGATGCTGGGAAAGATTGAAGGCAGGAGGAGAAGGGGATGACAGAGACAGGGATGATGAGATGGTTGGATGGCATCACCAGCTTCGATAAACATGAGTTTGACCAGGCTCAGGGAGTTGGTTATGGACAAGGAAGCCTGGCAAGCTGCAGTCTATGGGGTCACAAAGAGTCAGACATGACTGAGTGACTGAACTGAACTGGAAGAAATGGGGTCATCACATAATGTACACTCTTGCCTTTCATCTGTCACACTCTGAGGTGTGGCGTATATTTATACGTTTCCTTTCTATGGACAACATTCCACCATGTTGATGAACAATTTTTAAAACCTTTTACTTGCAAATAGTTTTAAACTTATAGAAAGTTTGCAAGAATTAAAATAGTTCTTATTTAAAAAAAAGAGCACAAAGAGCACACTCATATAGCCTTTACTCGGATTAAACAGTATTTTATATCATAGGAATCTATGTATATACACACGTACATACATAATAAGAACACAAAGATATATACACATAGTGAGCTTCCCTGATGGCTCTGATAGTAAAGAATCTGCCTGTGATGCAAGAGACCTGGGTTTGGTCCATGGGTCGGGAAGATCCCCTGGAGAAGGGAATGGCTACCACTCCAGCATTCTTGCCTGGAGAATCCCATGGACAGAGGAGCCTGGTGGGATACGGTCCATGAGGTCGCAGAGAGTCAGACATGATTGACTGACTAATACTTTCACCTCAAACACACAGTATGGGATTTTATACACATGCATACATGCACATATACATTTATGTGCATATATGTAAAACATTCACATATGTATATGTATGTATGTATATAGTTTCTTCTGAATCATCTGAGTGTGGATTTTTAAAAACATATTTATTTATGCATTTATTTGGCTGCACCAAGTCTTAGCTGTGGCATGTAAACTCTTAGTTGCAGCATGTGGGATCTAGCTCCCTGACCAGGGATCGAACCGCAGACCACCTGCATTAGGAGCTCAGAGTCCTAGCCACTGAACCACCAGGGAAGTCCCTTGAGTATAGATTTTATACATTATGGCTCTTTACCCCTACCTAAACACTTTCATGTGTATTTCCTAAGCAGAGGGATAGTCCCTTACGTAACTACAGTGACGGAATCTCTTATTCCTGGGGATGAGGGGGTGTCCCAAGAGTGAAAATTGTCTATAATTTTCCTTAAAAAAAAAAGAAAAACTTCTATTTTGGTACTAAGGACATGTCAGTAAAATGGTTTGGAAATTTTCTATATTTTCCTATGGTCTAGAATAGGTTGTGTAATATAGGAACAGTCTGATCTCTAAAGGCTAGATGAAACTCAGCTGTGAAACCATCAGGGCCTGGAGCCTTTTTCCACCTCCAGTTTTTAAATTAAAATTTCAAATATACAAAATCTTGAGCCCCCTTCACCTTAGATTCACCAGTTGTTAGTATTTTATCATATATGTACTCTCCCCACCCCCACACACACATGTGCACGCACACATGCGCACACATTCATGCTCTACTCAGTAGCGTGTCAACTTAGCTGGAACTAAGTTTCCTAGCGGAGAAGGCAATGGCACCCCACTCCAGTACGCTTGCCTGGAAAACCCCGTGGACGGAGGAGCCTGGAGGGCTGCAGTCCATGGGGTTGCTAAGAGTCGGACACGACGGAGCGACTTCACTTTCACTTTTCACTTTCATGCACTGGAGAAGGAAATGGCAACCCACTCCAGTGTTCTTGCCTGGAGAATCCCAGGGATGGGGGAGCCTGGTGGGCTGCCGTCTACGGGTCGCACAGAGTCGGACACGACTGAATCGACGCAGCAGCAGCGGCAAGTTTCCTAGAATTCTCTCCCATGCGTGATTCCAAATTGAGTTGGCAATAAAACTAATGTACTCAAGATTTGGAAGGAACAGGTTTGTTTTTTTTAATGCTTTGCACTTTGATGAAAGGCCTCAGGCTCTGTTATAGCTGGCATGTGATTGTCACTGAGCTGCTGACTTGCCTTGCTGGTTTTGGGGCAGCAACTGGACCTAAAGTCGCCCTGGTTCCAGCTAGGTCACCTCCTTTTGCTTCTCTGAGTCCTGGGCCAGGTATGTGTACAGCTAAGAGGTAAGGACACAAGTTCTCCTGCAGGTCACCTGCATTGCTGAGGTTGGAGACAGTGGAAGACAGGTGTGAGCTCCAGTTTGTTCTTATTCTCTCCCACTTCATGTCCCATTCTCCTTTCCAACTACTGGGAGGTATAGAGGCCTTACACAGTCTGTTCTACCAGCATCTGCAATTGCATAAGATCTAGTCCCTATGATCAATCCCTTATTCTATGTCATTCACAGTGTCCTTGATTCTCTGGATCAAACACACACACACACACACCATACACTTAAAAACTTTTTGTTCAGCTACTCGAAAGGTGAAATACAAACATCAAATACTTCATTCCTAACTATATTTTTTTAAACATGCTTTTTTGAAAAAGCTGTTTATTTATGGCTGCGCTGCATATTAAAAAGCAGAGACATTACTTTGCCAACAAAGTTCCATCTAGTCAAAGCTATGGTTTTTCCAGTAATCACATTGGATGTGAGAGTTGGACTATAAAGAAAGCTGAGCACCAAGGAACTGATGCTTTTGAACTGTGGTGTTGGAGAAGACTCTTGAGAATCTCTTGGACGGCAAGGAGATCCAACCTATCCATCCTAAAGGAAATCAGTCCTGAATGTCCATTGGAAGGACTGATGCCAAAACTGAAACTCCAATCCTTTGGCCACCTGATGTGAAGAACTGACTCATTGGAAAAGACCCTGATGCTTGGGAAATACTGAGGGCAGGAGGAGAAGGGGACAACAGAGGGTGAGATGGTTGGATGGCATCACCAACTCAATGGACATGAGTTTGAGTAAACTCTGGGAGTTGGTGATAGACAGGGAGGCCTGGTGTGCTGCAGTCCATGGGGTCACAAAGAGTCAGATGATTGAGCGACTGAACTGAACTGGGTCTTCTTTGCTTTGCGGGTTTTCTCTGGTTGTGAAGAGTGGGGGCTACTCTTCACTGCAGTGCTTGGGCTTCTCATTTCGGTGACTTCTCCGGCTGTGGAGGTTTCTCTTATTGTGAAGCATGGGCTGCAGAGCACAGGCTTCAGTAGGTGCGACTTCACACCAAGTGGGATCTTCCCAGACCAGGGATCACACTGGTATCCCCTGCTTTGCAAGGTGACTCAACCACTGAACCATCAGGTAAGCCCCTAACTACATTTTTAATTCACTTTTTTATCTTCTGGTTTTATTGAGATATAACTGATATACAGCATCATGTTTAGTGTGTACATTGTAATGATTTGACTTACATACATCATTAAATGACCTAACCACATTTTTTTTTTTAAGTTATCTCTTAAGGTTTAGGACATTCCCCTTTACAAACAAACTTCCATTATCTCAACAGGAAAATTCCATTATCCTACCCAGCAGGAACTAGATATTATCTAGTACACTGTCTATATCCAGATGTCTATAACTGTCCCCAAAATGACCTTTTATGGACATTTTAAAAAGCCAGGATCTAATCAAAGACTCTCCAGTGCCTTTGGTTGTCATATCTCTTTAACCTTCAACCTAGAACAGTTTTGCCTTTTTTTTTTTAATTTAATTTTTTTATTTTAATTTTAAAGTCTTTATTTTTTAATTTTAATTTTAAAGTCTTTATTGAATTTGTTATAATTTGGTTTTAGTTTTTTGGTGGCCAGGCATATGGGATCTTAGCTTCCCAACCAGGGATCAAACCTGCACCCCCTGCATTGGAAAGTGAAGTCTTAACCACTGGACTACTAAGGAAGTCCCCCAGTTTTGCCTTTTATTTTTCCCCTTTGTGACTTAGATTTTTTTTTAAGAGTCCAGGTCAGTTGTCTGGCACAATGTCCCACCATCTTGATTGTCTTAATCATGTTTGTTTAACATGATTGGATATAGGTTGAATACTTTAGGCTAAAATACTACATAGCTGATGTTGTATATTTCCCATTACATCATCTTAGAAGGCACTTTTGTTAGTCTGTCCTCTACTGATTTGGAGTCTTTTGGAATTGTCAGTGGAAATAAACAATAATTGATCTATAATAAAGAATAGGAAAGAGTCTGAGTCCAACCAATTTGAGGACAAATAGCCCAGGAGGAGCCTCTCAGCAGCTCTGAGGGTTGCTCTGCTGAAGCATGGTTTTCAGTATGGTCTCCTACCTTACCAGAAAATAAAACATACTTCAAATTGACAGGACTACATTCCTTCAAAATTTCAAAAAAGACAGATTTAATATATAAATAGGCAGTAGGGCCCTGGAGTCTGGGAAGGGAATCTTATCTCTGATGGGATGTTAACACGCCATAGGAAGCGTGTTATTATTTATCCTTATCTTCAAAAGGGACATTCTTCGCCTTAATTGTTGAAGTAGACACCCTGTTTGCTTTTGAAAGGCCATGAGTCAAGCTGTTTTACTTCACACAAAGTTCAGGGTGAGCCACGTATAAGTCAAAATAGCTTCCCTATACATCAATATGTGAAAATTTTTATTTTTTTATGAGTCACAGTAAAGATAAGTATAGTGGTGAAACTGGTGATGACCACAGCTAGGGAGTCATTATATTTTACAAAGGACCCAGCAAGGGAAGAGTGACATATCCACCACTTAGGAAAATTTTCAGAGGCAGCAAGAGACTGTGACACTTGTACGATAACTTTGCCTTTCTAAGGACAAGAGTGAACTGTACAGATGCAAAGCAACAGAGAAATTAGGAGAAGCTGTAAGATTAAAGAAAACAAGGGGAAAGGGCTTGCTGATTGTTATCATAAAGGGGTCAAGAGTATAGGTACTGTATATACAAATTTTTTAAAAAACAGTCCCAAAGTACTGACAAGATTGAGGGTTACAGGCCTGGTCTAGACCCTTGGGTTAGCTGTCTGCTGCTGCTATTGTTTTTCTCTCATCTTTGTTTGGTGGTGCTTTTGCCTTAGTCAATTGAAACTGGATGTCCGAAACAAGGGTCAAAGTCCAGTCTCCAGGTGGAGAGGGCTTTTTCAATGTGAAATGTGAATCCACATGTCTACTCTTTTTCATTTGGCAGTGCACAGATTAGCTAATGATACTAGATAAGGTCCTTTCCAACATGGCTGCAAAGAATCTTTTATCTGATGTCTTTTTAAAATATATATATTTATTTATGTATTTGGCTGCACAGAGTCCTAGTTGCAACACACAGGATCTTTAGTTGTGACATGTGGGTCTAGTTCCCTGACCAGGGATTAAACCCAGGCCCCTTCCCTTAGGAGCATACAGGGTCAGCCACTAGACCACCAGGGAAGTCCCTATCTGATGTCTTTTCCAGTAAATAAAATCTCCAGGTTATAATCCATGATCTTTAAGATCTTTGTCTCCAGAAAACTCACTGTGAAAGAAGTTACCTATCAACTTTTCATTTCTTTTAAGTGCCCTAATAAGACTTTGACAGTAATGTAACACATCTCACTTGAGTAAGATTGGTCATGTGTGTGTATATGTTCATCGCTTGGTGGTATCCAACTCTTTGTGACCCCATACAGCCTGCCAGGCTCCTCTGTCCATGGAATTCTCCAGGCAAGAATACTGGGGTGGGTAGCCATTCCCTTCTCCAGGTGATCTTCCTAATCCAGGGATTGAACCTACATCTCCTACACTGCAGCCAGATTCTTTACCATCTGAGTCACCAGGGAAGCCTGAGGTTGGTTCGTATATCCCTTCATCCAGTCACATAAGCCATCTTGCTGTCATTTCAGAAGGAGACAGCTGATGTTTACCAAAAGATGAAGACCTAAGGTTGAGAAGCACTAGCAGCAGAGCTTTTGGCCATGGGAGATAAAAAACTCCTGAAAGTTTTGCCAATTGAGTTGTTTTTTTTTTTTTAAGATACTTTTAAATTTATTTATTTATTCATTTTTGGCTATGCTGGGTCTTTGTTGTGCGAGGGCTTTCCCTAGTTGCGGTGAGCAAGGGCTACTCTCTAGTTGTGGTGCTAGGGCTTCTCATTGCAGTGGCTCCTCTTATTGGTGAGCTCAGACTCTAGAGTGGGCTTTGGTAGTTGCAGCACACATGCTTAGCTGCTCTTGCAGCATGTGGGATCTTCCCAAACAAGGAATCAAACTGATGTCCCCTGCATTGGCAGGCAGATTCTTAACCACTGGACCACCGGGGAAGTCTGCCAATTGAGTTTTGATAGTGCTGTTAGTTCCTTTTACCCAGTCCTGAAGACTGCGGGTGATGAGTGCAGTGAAAATGCTGCATTATTGGCCAAATGTTAGAAATAAATTTAATTACGTGTGTGGCAGTGTGAGTTTCCCTAGTCACTATGTAACTTGGAAGGAATTTCCTAAATAGGAATTATCCTTTCCAGTAACAATTTACCTATTGTTAAAGCTGTTGCTCTCTTGCACGGAAAAGCTTCAACCTAGTGTAAAAACACACAGATCACTACTAAGACATATGTATATCTTTGAGATGGTGACATTTAGACAAAGTCCAACTGTCATAAGTCAAAGGGCCCCTTAGGACGGGGCAAGTGGCCTTGTGAACCATAAAGTGGCTTTTCAAGATTTAGGGCATATAGTACAATGTGCATATACTTAATCAGCTGCCATGGGAGAAAGTTTCCAAAAATACTGTTTTCTCCATAAGACAATTTTCTCAGGTGCCCAATGAGTTAAATAATGTACATGCTGGGGACTTCCCTGGTGGTCCAGTGACCAATACTCCATGCTCCCAATGCAGAGGGCCCAGGTTCAATCCCTGGCCAGGGAACTAGATCTCGCATGCTACAACTAAGACCTGGAGCAGCCAAACAAATATGTACACATTTTTAAAGTACACGCTGGAGTAATGACAACTGTGCTCCAACAGACACTATAATGGAGAAGGAAATGGCAACCCACTCCAGTGTTCTTGCCTGGGATATCCCATGAACAGAGAGTAGCCTGGCAGGTTACAGTCCATGGGGTTGAAAGAGCCGGACACGACTTAGCAACTAAACCACCACCACCAGGCACTATAACGTTTGTTGTTGTTGTTTCCAATTCCTTTGATTTTTAAAATTAATTAATTTATTTAGGCTGTTCTGCTCTGGGTCTTCGTTGCTGTGTACGGGCTTTCTCTAGTTGAAGCTCGTGGGCTCTAGAGCAAGGCATCAGTAGTTGTGGCTCATGGGCTTAATTGCTCAGCGGCATGTGGGATCTTCCCAGGCCAGATGGAACCTGTGTCCCCTGCATTGGCAGGTGGATTCTTTTCTACTGTACCACTAGGGAAAAAAAAAATTTTTTTTAATAAATCAAGTCCAAACCATATTTGTGTGACAAGGTCAAAAATTCCCCTTTTTTGTTGCCGTATCTATTTCTCTTCTTTAGGGACAATTTCTTGTGCCTGTAGAAGGAAGTCTTTTACTGGATAAGCAGGATTAACAGAGGGCAGTAGACATTCTCAAGGATGAACAAGATGAGTTTTTAAAGCTGTTTGGCTGTGGCATCAACAAGCTGATTCCCTTTAGCTTCCACAGTGTCAGATTTTGAATGCCCTGGTGTTTTAATAATTGTCAGCTGTGTTGGTGGGGCTTCCCCGATGGACACAGGAGCCCGGTGGGCTACAGTCCATGGGCTTGCAAAAGAGTCAGACGTGATTTAGCGACTAAACAACAATGGCAACAAAGTAGGACTTTCAGCATAGGCTGGTGGCATACCTGCCCAGGTATATCAAAGACCTTCCCAAGTGGAGGCAAAAAGGCATTGGCTATCTTTCCCCACAGGGATACTAAAGAAGGTGCTGCATAAATCAATTACTAAAAAAAAAGATACCAGTTGGAGTGGCTGAGAGCCGTGTGTGTGAGTTTGGGACCACAGGATGTCAGGGAATCACACTATTTTTTTTTTTTTTAATCATGTGGCTTTTAAAAATATCTATTTATTTTTGGCTGTGCTTGGTTTTTGTTGCTGCTCAAGGGCTTTCTCTAGTTACGGCGAGTGGGGGCTCCTCTTTGTTGCAGCGTGCTGGCTTCTCATTGCAGTGGCTTCTCATTTCAGAACACAGGCCCCAGAGCATGGGCTTAGTAGTTGTGACACACAGGCTTAGTTGCTCCGCAGCATGTGGAATCTTCCTGGACTGGGGATCAAATCCATGTCCTCTGAATTGGCAGGCAGATTCTTAACCACTGGGCCACCAGGGAAGTCCCATAAATATTATTTATAGCTCTCAGATCTTGAGAATAAATCGCCAGCCTTTCCCATTTGAATCTCTCACTGGTAAGATGGGGCTTTCCCAATGATTCAGTGGTAAGGAATCTGCCCATAATGCAGGAGACATAGGATATGCAGATTCAATCCCGAGGTCAGAAAGATCCTCTGGAAGAGCAAATGGAAACCTACTCTGGTATTCTTGCCTGGAAAATTCCATGGGCAGAGGAGCCTGGTGGGCTACAGTCCAAAGGGTTGCAAAGAGTCAGACACGACTGAACACACACACACAGACTGCTAAGATAAGTGCATTATGAGGACTGGTACAAGGAATTAGAAGTCCCCTCTTAAGAAATTCGTAAATAATAGGTCTTATTTCATTTGATGCCCATGATTTAAGTGGCCACTGTTGAATATTAGGTAGAGGTTTAGAATTATTAACAGTCATCTTACCAGGGGTGGTTGTTCAGTTGCTCTCATGTCCAACTCTTTGCGACCCCGTGGATTGCAGCATGCCAGGCTTCCCTGTTCTTCACTGTCTCCCAGAGTTTGCTCAGACTCAAGTCCATTGAATCAGTGATGCCATCCAACCATCTCATGCTCTGTCACCCCCTTATCTTCCTGAAGTAGCTGGTTTAATTTTTCTAATATCCAAGGAAGAAGATTATAATTCTTTAGGCACTTGTGACAACAGATCATCAACTTTTTTCTTGGTCTGTTTGAGCCACTGATTTTATAATCATCAACATTTCAGTAACAGATTTGGATCAGCATCTAAACTTTCAGAGTCTAGAAGCATTTCACCTTCTAGTGAAAAGGCTATAGGAGCGCTATAGGTTTTAAAAAGTTCTCATCCTATTAAATGAATTGTGGCACATTTTGCTAGAAGAAACACATTTCCCTATGATAGTTCCTAACTGAAAGATCATAGGTTCTGATTTGCAAACTTGCATAGATAAATGAGAAACCTCTACTATTTGAATTGATTGTTTACTCAGAGGGAAAGGATAGCGAATAAGGGCAGGGCTTCCCTGACAGTTCAGTTGGTAAAGAATCCGCCAGCAACGCAGGAGACCCCAGTTCGATTCCTAGGTAGGGAAGATCCCCTGGAGAAGGGATAGGCTACCCACTCCAGTATCCTTGGGCTTCCCTTGTGGCTCAGCTGGTAAAGAATCCGCCTGCAATGCAGGAGACCTGGGTTCAATCCCTGGGTTGGGAAGATACCCTGGAGAAGGGAAAGGCTACCCTTCCCAGTATTTCTGGCCTGGAGAATTCCATGGACTGTATAGTCCACGGGGTCCAGAGAATCGGCCAAGACTGAGCAACTTTCACTTTGGAGAATCGATAACACAGCCCCAGCATCTACAAGGGCTTTTGAAGTTTCCCCTCCAATTGTTATTTTGATTTCCCCTAATGCACTGAGGAGGAGGAGGAGGAAGGCCCTCTGATGATCCTTGGCGCACACCTATTTCTTTTCAGTTTTGCCGTGTTCCAAATCCCACTGAGATTGATGGCAATCTCGTTTGAAATAACCAGGTCTCTTGCAATAAAAACAAGTGTAGTTATTTCATTTTTGGCCAGAGTTAGAAAAAGATGTTTTCATAGAGCCCCTCAGCTGTTGCAGTTGTACATTTTTGAAGTTAGCAACTCTTTCCCTTTCTTTCTTTTGGAAGGCTTTAGACAGCTTGTCAGCAATAGCAACAAGCGTATTGGTATGTACTGTGGTCCAGTCCGGTTCATGTCTTTTAACTAGCTTTGCCAATTCTTCATCTAATCCTTCTAAAAAGATTAAATTATTTTTTTTTTAATGTGGACCATGTTAAGATATCTATTGAATTTGTTATAATACTGTTTCTGTTTTACGTTTTGGTTTCTGGCCACAAGGCATGTAGAATCTCAGCTCCCCGACCAGAGACGGAGCCCACACCCTCTGCATTGGAAGGTTTAGTCTTAACCACTGTGATAGGGATGGAGTAAAGGGACAAAGTAAGTGATTAAATAGTTAATCCCACTAGGGGACTGTAAGTAGAAAACTGTGAGAGACCCCTGTATGTTAAGGATTACTCAAGAAAGCAGGTTTGCTTAACCACAAAACCAAGCAGGCTTGCTTAGCAACAAAACCATGCAGCAGAAGCACAAGATATGCCACCAAACAATGTAACAATGGTGGTATGAGCCCCACATCCTGCCCAATGAGCTCAGTTAAGTTAATGATCCCTTGGACTTGCTCTCCGCACACGTGAAAAACAATGGCCTGCGGACCTAGCTTGACCATGTAGGGACAAGAAAACGCCCTTGCTCAACTTGGAGGTGGAACTGATGATAGAAGCATGACGTCTACTCAAGAAGGACACAGCAATTCTTCTCCCCCTCCCCGCTTTTCCTTTGATTACAAAACTGTAGCCCAGTAAGTTCTCAGGGTGCAGCACCCCCTCGCCCACCCACTCGGAAGCCTCACAAGCATCCTATTCTAATGAATCACTTCTTATCTATCACTTTGCCTCTCGCTGAATTCTTTTCTGCCCTGAGTAATAAAGGACTATGATACCGGAGCTCTTCAGAGCCTCCCAAAATGACACCTGACCATTTCAACTCGCCTGTCAGGGAAGTCCCTAAAAAGATTAGATTCAGAACTGGATCATTTTGATGATTTTTAAAATAATTTTTAAAATTTACTTACTTTTGGCTGCTCTGGGTCTTCACTGCTGCGAGGGCCTTTCTCTCGTTGCAGAGAGTAGGGGCTACCTTCGAGCTGCCGTGGTGTGGTGGCTTCTCACCGCGGTGGCTTCTCTGGTTGAGGAGCACTGGCTCTAGGGCACGCAGGCTTCAGTAGATGTGGTGTGTGGGCTCAGTAGTTTGGGCTCCCAGGCTCGAGACCACAGGCTCAATAGTTGTAGCTCGCAGGCTTAGTTGCTCCTCGGCATATGAAATCTTCCCAGGCCAGGGATCGAATCTGTGCCTCCTGCATTGGTAAACGATTCTTTACCACTGAGCCACCAGGGAAGCATCATTTTGATGGTTTTGAAAACTCTTCGGGGCCATTCTGGAGTGCTCATTGAAAGTTTTCTCAAACCACTCAAAAGAAAGTAGCTTCTCCAGGCTTTTGTTTACATTGGTGGATCTTTGCCCAATCTGTTCTCCTAGGAAAAATTTTGGGGCTGTCTTGGCACAAGATATGAGTAAGTTCTCTACATCTGTGAAACTCTGCAGGCTCATGCTTGTGAAAATCTTCCATAGGCAGCTTCCATTCTGCCTCTTGTGGCCATTCTTCAGCTTCATTCATTCATTCATTCAAATTCATTCATTCATTCAAATGCACAAGCTGAGATAAATCTAAATATCCTAGCTCACATGTCCTAAATGTCAGATCAAATTCCCCAGGAAATCCTAAAGGATCTTGTAAAGGGTCTGAGAAATCCTTACTTACATTTTTAGGTTCAGTTCTAGTCTAAGGAATACACATAAGGGCAAGCTCACCTCTTCCAGTAGATTTCTCCCTTGGAGGCACAGGAGCAGGTGGAGGAGACAAGTCAGGATATGGAAGTTCACAAAGGAGAGACTATAAAGTCAACGAAGGAGAGGAAGGAGGAGGAGAATGGGAGAGGGTAGGTTCTGAGCTTTTCTCCATTTAACAGCAGTTTCGAACAACTTCTGAGTAGTTTCCTGTAAAGACGCCATCATCATTCCCACGCTTGCAAGTTTCTAACTACCAGTAGAAGTACACTCCCCATCCCATTAGTGTAATTTTAATAGAGGACTTTTTTTCTATTGTGCATGCCAGTTAACTAATTTTGGTGAGTCAAATGTTCCAGATTTTGGCCACTTCAGGCTGGGCTTCCCTGGTGGCTCAGCAGTAAAGAATCTGCCTGCAATGCAGGAGACGGAGTTTGATCCCTGGATTGGGAAGATCCCCTGGAGGAGGGCATGGCAACCCACTCCAGTGTTCTTGCCTGGAGAATCCCATGAACAGAAGAGCCTGATGGGCTACAGTCCATACATAGTCCATAGGGTCACAAAGGGTCAGAAATGGCTGAAGTGACTGAGCACCCAAGACATAATTTATCTTCTGTTAGATCTTCCCATTTTGCCAACTATTTGCATTGTATGGACTTTGCAGGTGTTGTACAGGAAGCCAGCTGGAGTTGTAGTGGGTGGCTGCCCGTCCAGAAGCTGCCCAGCTTTAGAAGTGTGATTTCCCATTTTCTTTTAGTTCCATCTTTTTATAAGGTCTGAACAATTTCCAAGGTTATCGGTGTGCTGCTTGTGAGCTTAGCTCCTCAAGGTGTCACCCTTGAGTTGGTTCTGCTCTGCGCTCTCTGTTTCTTCAGCCTGCAGGCTAAATCCACAGCAGGAACTCCCAGCACTGAATAACCAGTTCAGTGTGTGTGTGGATATCCTTGGGAGAGCTGTAAATAACTTCAAGTGTAATGACAGGTACCCTGTGGAACCGCTGCTCATCACCAGGGTTAATCCTCAGACACTGACATAGCTTCTCATTGCCCGAGGACACCTCGTGGCTAGAGGGAGCAGATAACCCTTTTCTGAGCCAAATTGAGTTTCTTGTTCTGTTGTCAAATAGTTTGTTCGAGGGCTTCCCACTAGGTGGCGCTAGTGGTAAAGACCCCGCCTGCCAATGCAGGAGACTTGAGAGACGTGCGTGCGATCCCTGGGCTGGGAAGATCCCCTGGAGAAGGAAATGGCAACCCACTCCAGTATTCTTGCCGGGAGAATCCCGTGGACAGAGGAGCCTGGCGGGCTACAGTCCGTGGGATCACAAGAGTCAGACACAACTTGGCAACTAAACCACCACCACTACCGCAGTTTGTTCAGACTACCACAGCAGTTTATTCAGGCCATATATACACAATCTTTCCAATTTAAGCCAAATTAAATAAGGTCAGCCAACCCAGTTCATTCCAAGCTTCCTTCTAGGCTTCCTCTGTCTAGGAACATCTCCCCAGGTCCCTGCCTAGGAAATTCTCCCCAAGTCCCTTTGTCGTTGTTCAGATGCTAAGTGGTGTTTGACTATTTTCGACCCCATGGATTATAGCACACCAGGCTTCTTTGTCCTTCACCAACTCCCAGAGTTTGCTCAAACTCATGTCTATTGAGTCGGTGATGCCATCCAACCAGCTTATCATCTGTCGCCCCCCTCTCCTCCTGCCTTCAGTCTTTCCCAGGATCAGGATCTTTTCTAATGAGTTGGCTCTTCACATCAGGTGGCCAAAGTACTGGAGTTTCAGCTTCAGTCCTTTCAGGTCCCTACCACCCAGGAAATGTACTGATACCTCTTAAGAATCCAAGTCTTAAAATTTTAATAGCTCAGACTAAACTCAGGACTGTCTGATGAAATTAACAGATGTAAGTTAACATATATAAAGTAGATAAACAACAAGGATCTACTGTATAGCACAGGGGTCTATATTCAATATCTTACAATAAACTATAATAGAAAATAACTTTTTCAAAAAGAATATAAATACATATATACATATAACTGAATCACTTTGCTATAAACCTGCAACTGACACAGTATTGTAAATCAATTATACTTTAATTTAAAAAATGACTCAGGACTGTCCAAAATGAGGTTCAGATAATGAGATAGAACTCACCCAAGCATCTGAAGGGCACTGTGAAGCCCGGAGCTCAAGGGGCTCACTTCCACTGTGTGTGTTGGTGGGGGTGGGGGGGTGGGGGGGGGTGCAGGTCTGATACCCGGTCAGGGAACTAAGATCCCAAGTGCTGAGCAGCATGGCCAAAATTTTTTTTAAAAAGTAGACTCTATGTGACTGCAGGTGGTTTCTCTGATACCCTGCAGCCCACACCAAGCAATGTCGACAGAAATAATCAATAATCAATCTATAATAAAGAAAAGGAAAGAGTTTGATTGGAGCCAAGCTGAGGTTGACAGCGCAGGAGGAGGCTCGCAATAGCTCTGAGGACTGCTCTGTCGAAGTGTGTCTCCAGCCTTAAGTTTTCTACCTTACAGAACAAAGAACAGACATCCACTTGACAGGACTACATTCCTTCAAGGTTGCAATAGAGACAGATTTACTATTTACACAGTGAGACAGCAGGACCCTGATATTAGGGAAGGGAACCTTATTTCCAAGGGAGTGTTAGCATGAATGCTATATTCTTATCTTCCAAATAGACATTCTTTTAAAAGAATTATTTTTCCTGGAGTACAGCTGCTTTACAATGTTGCAGCAGTTTCTACCGTACAGCAAAGTGAGTCAATCTATGTGTATACCTACATCCCCTCTTTTTTAGATTTCCTTCCCATTTAGGTCGCCACAGAGCGTAGGATTCTGGGTGGCCACAAGTCCTGGGTGACCTCAAGCAAGAAGATCAAACAAGTCAAACCTAAGGGACATCAGCCCTGAATATTCACTGGAAGAACTGATGCTGAAGCTGAAGCACCAGTACTTTGGCCACCTGACTCAAAGAACTGACTCCTTGAAAAAGACCCTGATAATGGGGAAGATTGAAGGCAAAAGCAGAAGAGGGCAGCAGAGGATGAGATGGCTGGATGGCATCATTGAGTCAATGGAGATGAACTTGGGCTAACTCTGGGAGGCAGTGAGGGACAGGGAGACCTGCAGTGCTGCAGTCCATGGGGCTGCAAAGAGTCAGACACAACTTAGCCACTGAACAAGAACAGAGCATTGAGCAAAGTTTGCTGAGCTATAAGGTAGCAAGCAGACATTCTTTACCATGATGATTAAAGTAGATGTGCTGTGTGTGTTTGATCGGCCTGGAGTCAATCTGATTGAATTCACACCAAGTTCAGGGTGAACCATATATAAGCTAAAATGAGGTCCCCATACCTCAATATGTGAATTTCTCCATCAGAATGTAATCACCTTACTTACCTTTCTTATCTCTTCCACAGTTCTTAGTCTATTAAAATTTTCTACTTCTTAGGTCAGTTTTGATAATTTATATTTTGCTGAAAAACATTTCCTTTTGATATTTCATGTTACCATAATATCTTAAGTGATTAATAGCATTCTTTTTAAATTATTATTATTTTTATTAATAGCATTCTTATCTGTTTTTATACTGTTTTCTCACTCCTAATGTTGCAGATTTTTGCTTTCTCTTTTGTTTTGACTTGTCTTTAATAAAGATTTTTCTCATTTTATTTGTATTTTCAAATAAATTTTATTTATCTTTTCAGTATCTTTCCTACTTCATTTCTGTCAACTTTCATCTCATTCTCTCCTCTTCTCTTTTACATTTAAAAAAAATTTTAATTTTTAAATTATTTGTTCGGCTGCTCTGGGTCTTAGTTATGGTATGTGAACTCTCAGTTCTCTGACCAGGGGTTGAACCCAGGCCCCCTGCCTTGGGAGCGTGGAGTCTTAGCCACTGGACCACCGGAAAAGCCCCTTCTTTCTTCTACTTGATTGCTATTTTTCTAATTTCTTAGAGTGAATATTTGATTCACTTATCTTTGGTCTTTTATTAATAATAAAAATATTTAAGGCTGTCCATTTTTATCTGGTTACAACTTTATGTCTCAGGCAGTTTTAGCATGAAGAATTCATTTCCTTACTGAGACACTTTTAACAATAAAAGTATACTGTGCGGCTTGGGTAATGAAAAGTGAAGAAAAAATACACAAA
Organism: Cervus elaphus; assembly: GCF_910594005.1. Lineage (NCBI taxonomy): Eukaryota > Metazoa > Chordata > Mammalia > Artiodactyla > Cervidae > Cervus > Cervus elaphus. The sequence goes on along the minus strand of NC_057825.1, from coordinate 8,581,631 downwards.
GCCCAACCCCACTATAGTTCAATTACATCATTCCAGGATTTTCCTGTAGCAGTCAGAGGGGAAAATACAGGAATCAGGAACGATGCTGGGCATGGCAAAGGACTTGACCTTGCTTCTCAAGGAAGGAGATGGGCACTCTTTTAGCAGGAATGAGGTTCAAAAGTTGGGTCAGCAATAGGGATGGTGGGGTGGTGAGAAGTGGATTTCAGAGACAGAGTCCAATGGCAAGAGATTTCATCTTCAGAGTACAAGAAGTTTTTGGTGGTGCTTTTTTTTTTTAAAGCATCAAAGAAAATTCCAAGGAGAAAAAAGCAAGCTGTAACCCAGGATGCAGAATGCAAAGTTCTGCCTCCTCTCCTCTTCTGTGAGGCCCCATCAGCAGGAGGACTGGGGGCGTAGGGGGTGTTTGCAGCCTTTCAGCGAAACAGGGCAGAGAGCTGCTTATAAATATGCTCCAACTGCTCTTGGGCTGTTGTGCTCTTGCCAAGGAAGGCGGCAGGCATTTTTAGGCCCCAGGGTGGGATGTCCCAAACAGATGGCTTCAGATTGTTGGGGATCCATTCACCAAAATAACTGCTATTTTGGTTTTGTATGTGAAACATCTGCTCAAAGCAGGGCATGGCTGTGGTGCATTTAAGGAGGGGTTTATCAACAGCTGAGGGAGGGTTACAGCCTGGAAGGGAAGGAGGAAAGAAGCAGGGGTTAAGAGGACCTCACAAAGGGACCCCACATGGGGATGCCCTAAAGGTCAGGGGAGTGAACCTTGAGCCTCTGGACAATGAGACCCAGGACCAAAGCCTGCCTCCCCTGCTGACCCAGAGATAAGCACCTAAGATACCTTCAGGGTGGGCAGGTAGTGAAGAGAGAGTCAGATCTCCAAGGAGAACCCCCTTGACTCAGAGAGAGGGAGAGGCAGCTGGTGCGATTCAGGGCAAGGAGCCTGAGGACCAGATTATGCATATGGGAAGTGGGGAAACTGATGTCCAGGAAAGAGGAAAGAAATGACTGGCTGAGGATCCAGGAAGGCAGGACCCTGAGCACTGGACTCCTGGCTCCACCAAGGCTCAGAGTCCTGCTCGGTCTGTACCAGGGTAGGGAAGTCTCTTGGCCCTGATTCTGTGGAGTAAGGTGGGAAGGCAGCTGCTGTCAGGGAGAGGAGTAAGTGTGGAAAAGTGAGGTAGGAAGACAGTAGACAGAAGGAAGGGAGGGGAGGGGAGGGGAGGGGAGAATAGGCAAGAAGCTGGAGGGACCAGAAAGACAGCCTGTGTTTAATTTGAATTGGGGTGGGGGGTTGGCGAGCATCCCTGCTTTTCTAAGGCTGTGTGTGCTAAGTCACTTCAGTCATGTCCGACTCTTTGTGACCCCATGGACTCTAGCCTGCCAGACTCCTCTGTCTAGGGGGATTCTCCAGGCAAGAATACTGGAGTGGGTTGTCATGCCCTCCTCCAGGGGATCTTCCCGACCCAGGGATTGAACCGGTGTCTCTTATGTCTCCTGCATCGGCAGGTGGGTTCTTTACCACTAGTGCCACCTGGGGTACTGAGAGCTTTTTAGGGTCTGCTTTACCAGATACTAATTCTGGAGGGGTGCATTTGACAAAGCAGAACTCAGGGCACCTTGTCATGAGCTGGGATGGGGGTTAAGGTGACACTTCAATCTAGTGACGGGGCAACGGTTCTCCCAGACACTCTCAGAGCCAGAGCTTAAAGCTTTGACAAACATGGGGGGCTCTCTTTAAGAATAATACAACTGAGACTTTCCTGGTGGTCCAGTAATACCCTGTGCTTCCACTGCAGGGGACTCGGGTTTGATCTCTAGTTGGAGAACGAGGATCCCGAATGCCACACGGTGGGGCTAAAAAGAAGAAGAAGAAGAAGAAACTCTAAAACCAGAATTACAGAGTTTTGCAAGGGGCCAGGTACCCTCCATCTCTGCTCAGAGCCATCTCTAGTTTCTCCTCCCTCATCCTCTGCAACCCAAGTCCTACCTCTTCCGAGGAGCTGGGGAGGTGGGAGCAGGTGGTCCCTGGAGCTTGGACTTGGGGGTCAGGCTGATGAAATTTACATTTTAAGGCAGGACAAGAAAATTTGTCTAAATAATTTTATTTATTTAGTTATGACTGTGCTGGGTCTTCGCTGCTGCAAGGACTTTTCTCTGGTTGTGGCGAGTGGGGGTTACTCATTACTGCAGAGCGTGGGCTCAAGCATGGGCTCGGGAGTTGTAGCACAGGACCTTCACTGCTTCAGAGCACGTGGCATCTTCCCGGATCAGGGATCGAACTTGTGTCTCCTGCATTGGCAGGTGGATACTTTCTTTACTGCTGAGCCACCAGGGAAGCCCCAGGACAAGAAAACATAAACACAAAATTCTCTCTGTGTCCGTGTGGGCCTCCTCCCTTTTCTTCAGGGTGTAGTGTCTCTGCATTATCCATTAACCAGGGCTCCTCAAAGATTGGGAGTGCCTACTTGATTACAGAGATCATTTATTTTTCTTTTCTTCTGATGCCAACAGTGTAACTTCTTAGAAGACTAGCATTATTTCCCAATTCTGTAAGGGGTCATGGTAACTTACTGCTCACTTTGTTTGGGCTTACCTGGACTACGTGCATTTGGTGAATTTTATGTGAAATGTTAGTACGTCATTTTGATGTATGATGCGTGTGTATGTGCCAAGTGGCTTCAGACGTGTCTGACTCTGCAACTCCATGGACTGTAGCCTACCAGATTCCTCTGTCCATGGGATTCTCCAGGCAAGAATACTGGAGTGGGCTGCCATGCACTCCCCCAGGGGATCTTCCCGACCCAGGGGTCGAACCCATGTCTCTTATGTCTCCTGCACTGGCAGGTGGGTTCTTTACCAGGAGCACCACCTGGGAAGCCCCTTGATGTAGGGTACTTCATCTTAAAAATGTATATGACTGTACCTTTGACTTCTAACAGGTGGAATGTTCTCCGAGCTTCTGAAAGAATCTGTCTCTTGCATTATAACCCTCAGTTTGGCTTGAATAAAATTCTCTTTTTCTTTCTTGACTGTTAATTGAATTTTCATCCACAAGGCAAACCTGGGCTGGCTATGTAATCCAGCCAAGCCAACTGCATTCTTGAAACCTCAATTTTCTCATCCATAAAATGGGAGGGGTATTTACCTCCTTCAGGGCCACTGTAAAGATTAAATAATATATATAATACTTAGCACAGTGTCTCACAAATCATAAGCACTCAATAAATGGCATGCCTGACATATGGTAAGCATTCTGTACATGATTATTATAATCATCCAAACTGGTTTCAAGTTCCACTTCAAATAGCACATATTCCACGAAGCCCTTTTTAAAAAATAACATGTAATATACATCCAATAAAGTGCATAATTAAGTGAGAAGCTTGGTCAGTTTTTACATAAACATGCACCTATGTTGTTACAGCCCAGATCAAGACACAGAACATTTCCAGAGCCCCAGGGGCTACCACTTTTCTCTTCCCAGTCAATGCTTCTTGCTCTCCACCTCCAAGAGATAGTTATTATCCTGATTTCTATTGCCATAGATTAGACTGCTTCTGAAACTTCTTATGCATGGGCTCATAGTGTATTCTTTCATTTTATTATAATTCTAAACTAACCACTCCTTACTAAAGAGACCTGTAGCTTCTCAGACTTTGGACTCCATCACATCTGATTGGACGCCTTGGATGTGGACTTTGGACTCCTCTTCCATACTGCTTGTCACGAGTTGTTTTGAAAACTCAGCTTCCCAAACATACTGTCATAGAAACAAATGTAGCAGAGCCTAATGGCTAAACTGCAAACTACTTCCAGCCAGTAGTTTCCACAGCGTCCAACACATGTTAAGTGTCATCGTGTTTCTTTCCAATATTTAAAATATCCCACTGTGCTCCTACCTGCTGCGGCACCCAAGGGTTCCTCGCACACAGTTTGGGAACCATGGCCTAAGCTCTTTTCTTCAACTGGATTTAATGTTCTCTCTCAGCCTCCAGGCTCAACTCAAATGCCACCTCTTCCGTGAAGCTTTCTGTCCCCACTGGCCAAAAGCAAACCATATCTACACCAAATTATTTCTCCAGCTGGAATGAACATTTCTTCCTCTGGGATCCCTGGCAATTTAATGGGTAAAAAGCAAGAATTGTTCTCTGATACCCAAGATGTAAACAACGTCATATTTCTTTATTTCTCGGAATTGAATACAGTTTGGTTGAAGCCCCCACTGTTTGCAGTTGCTGAGACTTCATTTGAAGGGTACTTCTCTGTGGTTCTCCCCTTGTTCCTGGGCTGCATCAGGGCTATGGGACTTGCACAGTCCAGGCAAAACTGACCTGTTCACACCAGCTGTGTTCAGAGGCTGCCACCTCAGTGCTCACCAGTCCATTCAAAAGTGGCCCTAATCTGCTGCCCCAGAGCAGGCTGAGCAGAGGGACTCATTCCTGGCTCTCAAGGTCGTGGGGGAAGGTCTTGATGCTTGGTGCCCAGGCTCTCACACCCCGCCCCCCAAAAGCCCTAACCACTCAGGGAGTCTGTGTGCCTGTGGGCTAAGTCAGTGCCCCTCAGAGTCTGCTGCTTGGGGGAATCCAACCTCCCCCTTGGGAAGAGGTTATTAGTTCCCCAGAGTTTGCATGCAGGCAATGGCACCCCACTCCAGTACTCTTGCCTGGACGGAAGAATCTGGTAGGCTGCAGTCCATGGGGTCGCTAAGAGTTGGACACGACTGAGCGACTTCACTTTCATTTTTCACTTTCATGCATTGGAGAAGGAAATGGCAACCCACTCCAGTGTTCTTGCCTGGAGAATCCCAGGGACGGCGGAGCCTGGTGGGCTGCCGTCTATGGGGTCGCACAGAGTCGGACATGACTGAAGCGACTTGGCAGCAGCAGCAGCAGCAGCAACCTGGGGGCTTAATGTGGCCCTGAGATGTGTTCTGTTTAGCCAGTGTGATTTATTAAAAATATTTTTTAATCCATTACAACACTTCAACTTACTGGGAGATGTTGAAATTTTTACAGTTATGATCCTTGGTGTATATATATCCATATACAGCTGTGGTTGGAGCTTGAGTTCGGACCTCTTCCTTCCCACCCCACAAGGCATGTGTTTCCCCTTTAGCCACATCTATGGTTACGTCTGCTTGGCCCCTACAGGCCTTTGAGTTTGACACTCTGGCCTAAGCTTGGAAAAACAAAGCCTTTTTGGTACTGTATTCTGACCTCAAACAAACACAAAAAAACCTGTTAACATTCTTTCCAGCAAGGGTGTACCAAACTGAAGCACTCCAGGCTCTGCGGCTCTTTGTAGGTGTCGGGTGCCGGGGGTGGGTGGGTGGCTGAGCTAAAGGCAATTGCTTTTTCATTCTCTGCCAGTGGAACTACAGCAACTAAAAAGGCAGGACACCGACGCAACGCTCCAAAACTGTATTCAGCACTGATTTATGCAGACTCGTTTTGTTATTTTTAACGATATACGGTTGCTTACAGGTATTGGGTCTTTGATAGTTTCCAGCTACTAGGTAAAGAACCTTATAAACATTATCTTGTTGAATTCTTTAGAAAACGCTTCTGAAAGAATGCAGCAGAATCTAAAGGCCCAGACACCAGGAGGAGGGAGTGGGGGTGAACGCAGGGTGAGAGGGGGATGCAACATAAAAGTAGAAGGGAGGCAGGTGCAAGCCCGAAACTGTCGAAGAGGCTCGGACTCAGGACCCAGGGCACCTCAATAGGCCCCTTGTACGCGGGGGGCCCAAATCAGCAGGTCTGGCGGAGGCGGCTGCACTCAGCTGCTTTTGCCTCTCCCTGGTCCGCCCCATTGCCTACTCTTAGGTCCCTCTCTCACCGCCCCCCGCCCCCCGCCGCCCGGCCTCATTCTCGGTCTCTCCAGGTCTCTCCACGCGGCTCCCTGTCGCCATTCCCTGACCCCCAGCTTCTCCCCTCTCCGTTCTGTCTCCCCACCTGCCCGGCTCCTGGCGCAGTGGCCAAGCCGCAAGCAGGCTCCCCGCCGTCACCTGACTCGAGAGTAAATCACAGGACTCTGCCCACCCCCAGCAGTTGGCCGGCACCCCGCTCTGCAGAGGCTGCAGGCCGCGCATGCGCAGCTGCCAGCGCACCTGTCCGCCGGGCGGGCGGGGCCTCGAACCAGCCCAGGGCATCGAGGGTCCGCAGCCTCGCCCCGCCCTCAGGTTGGCTGGGGGCGCGGGGTAGTGGACCTGCGTGGGTCCAGGCTCCGAAGAGGTTGCGGTCCACGCATCCAAACCTGTCCTTAAGTCAGGACACTGGGGCTGCGCCTGGGCGCTGGACGTTCTCCCCTGGGCATCAGAAAGTCAGACCACAAGTCCCGCGTTTGCGTTTAGAGCCGTGTGACCTTGGGCAAGTGACTTGACCTCCGTGTGCCCCAGAAAAACGGAATAATAATAGCTCAGAGATGTCAAGAGGTCTTGAGCCAGGTCTTGCGTTCCACCGAGAGATTCCAATCTGACACTCCTGAGTCAGGGGTTCCTGAGTGAGTTCACAGTCTGTCACCCTACTCTCTTTCCCAACCATCCTATTTAAAGCAACATCTGTTCTGATTTTTACCATCCCTAGTAAACATCTCAGGTACACATCGACAGGAAAGAATTTCTTTCTTTGCCCTTTCTTTTGCAGGAAATAGGAGCTGCTGTGTTTTATTTTCTGCGGCCTTCGAAGAGGTCTCCAGGCAGATTCCAGGCTACCAGAAAGTCCTGGAGCTTTGCAGCAAGGCCTACCCCGGAGCTTTCCTTCCACACTGTCCCTGACAGTCACATTAGCCCCTCTCTGTTCCTGGAAAAGTCAAACTCATTTCTGACACCTTCTGTATATCTTCCTAGGACACTTGCCCAGTTCCCTCTTGCCACCTTTTGCTCATCTCAGGAAGCCCACCCTGACTGCACCCTACCTGGTCCACTGGGTCAGGTGCTCTGTCATTTGCTCTCAGAACCTCCGTCCTTCAGCTTCAGCACTTACTAGAACAGTAACTCCTTGAGTCCTGTCTGTCTCCTAAGCTAGATTACCGGCTCCTTGAGGGCAATGTCTGTTGACATGTCAAGGAGGGAGCACATGGCATCACAGGTGTGTCCTAGATCCCCGCAATTTACAAACTATCTCCTACTTTTCCAAAGACAGCCCAAGGCTATCAGTACCCTCCCTGGGTAAAAAGCAGAGCCCAGATATGAAGAGATGACAGATAAATACTTTCCCTCTCTAGGAACCCATAGGAAGGTTCTGTTAGGGTACACTGGGGTGAGGATGAGAAGATGGTTAGATCTTCCTGCCCTGGGGCTGGTGGCTGAACTAGGACATGTGGCCCCTTGTTCTGGCTTCTCCAGTGTTCACTATGGGACCTTAGGAATGTCCTTCTCTAGGCCTCAACTTCTTTAGTTGTCAGTAGAAAATAATGGTTCAGAATTCAGATTTTAAAATTAGATCTTTCCTTTGTCACCTATTAGCAAGGCACTTATCTTCCCTGAGTCTCAATTTCCTCATATCTAAAATGTTATATTTCTTAACAACATTAAGAAAAGGACCTAGCTCACAGAGCTGTTCCAAGAATGTAATGAGTATTCATTGATTTTTAAGACTAGTTCTCTTGTCCTTTTTGACTTTTGATTGGCTCAACTCATTTTTCTTTGAAGTCAGAGGGGAGCCCTGTCTCATATTTCAAAAGCAATCTCCCCCACAAGTTAAATCTAGCAAAAACTGACATGGGACCACTTTGGTAAATGTGGACTCTAGGAAAGATATACTGACCAGAGTTGTCCCACAGCATAGTCCTATTCTATTTGGCACCTAGGTATTTCTAGACTTTGGTTGCCCAAAGACTAGGATTATGTCTGCCTTGTACATGGTTGGAGATCCAATGCCTAGAATAGTGGTTTAAATACAGTAGTGAGAGAAAAATAAATATTTGCTAATGAATGATGCACAACCTAAGACAAAGTCTAGTGCTCAGTTTCTGAGCCTATTTTTTTTTTTTTCACCTGAAAATGGAGGTTAAAAACAATGTCCAATTATTGTGAGGATTTAATGAGCTGATGCATGTAAGAGCTCAGTGGATGGTGGACTTATGGATATGGGTACCCAAATAGAGATGGTGTCAATAAAGCTCACGTTACATTGCCATGGGGAGTGGATACTACTACTAAGAGATCTAGCCTCCGAGTTCCTTTTGTGGGCGAGGGGGAGTGAAGGGGGGTGATGGAAAGCTCCCAGGAGGCCGGGGATTCAGGTGCGGAGGCTGCGGAGAGGACCTTAGGACCCAGCGCGCTGGGAGCGCGCGGCGGCCGGGCCGCGCGCGCGGCGCGTGAGGTGAGGGGGAGGGCGCGGCTTTCTCGCCAGCCAGGGACCGCCTCGCGTCCAGCCGCATCTCGGGGGGCGGGGCCTAGCCTCCGGGCCGCAGTGCGATTGGCGGAGGCGCGCGGGTGACGCCGACGGCGGTGCGAGACCCCGCCCCTCCCGCCGGGCCCGCCCCCGAGCGCGCGCCGGCGGGTCGGCAGCCTCGCTCTGGCTTTGCTCGCGCCGCGCTCCCGCGCCGCGCCCGCGCGTCAGTCGCTCCCGAGCCGCGGCTGCAGGGGCGGCGGGCGGCATCCAGCAGAGCGCGCAGACGACCCGGGGAGGCGGCGGTGTCGACGGGCTTCGCGTGAGGAGGCCAGGAGCCCAGAGACTCGCGCGGCGCGATGGCCCCCATCGGCCTCAAGGCGGTGGTCGGAGAGAGTAAGTGGAGTCGGGTTTCCTCCCCGCAGGCGGCGGCTACGGCTGCCGGGGGGAAGCCGGGCTCGGTACCTGCCCGCAGCTCGCCCCCCCCCCCCCACGCCTGCCCGCCACCTCCGCTCTCGCCTCTCGCTCCCCGCTCGGCCTGAGGCTCCCAGGTTAGGAGGGTCCCGTTATCCCGGCGCCGCCTTCTTCGGAGGGAAGTCCCTCCTGGCCTCCTGCGGCCCTCGTCCCTTCTTCCCCCGCTCTGCTCTTCCCGCATTCCTCCTCCTTCTCCCCCCGCCCCGCCCCGCCTTCGCCGCATCCCTGACCCCTCATCGCAGCCCTCCCCTCTTCGCCCCATCCCTCCCTTCGGTCTTTACCTGCATCTCCCTCCAACCCCATCGCTCCACGTCTCCCCCTTCACTTCGCCTTTAACCCCCACTGCGGCCTGTTATCCTCCCCTCCATCCCCCTCCGTCACCCCGAGTGCTTTCTCCCCATTTCCCCCTCTCCTTCTCCTCGCCTTCTTTATTCCCGCAAGCTCCTCGATTCCACTCCTCTTTCCATCCTCAATCCCTCGCTCTTTCCCACCCTCCTCCTTGGAGTCGTGACGAGCCAGATCTCGGCCTGCATCCTGCCCGCTTCCCGCTTCCCTCTAGATCCCTCCCCGGGAGCCGGAGCCGCGGTCCCCGGCCGCAGAGACCCACCTGGGAGCGGCGGCTCCGCGCGCCGCGGGGCTCTGGCGCACCGCTCGCTCGCCCAGGGGCCAACTCCTGGCAGCGGGAGAGAAAGCCTGTTTGTTTCCAAAGGCTTCGCTCTGCCGGGCCGAGGCCACCCGGCTCCTCCTCCCGAGCCGGGGTCTTGGCTTCGAGGGCGGGGTCTTCTCAGGGTCCTGAACCGTCTTCGATCACCTGGGAGACAGGGAGAGCTCTAGGATGCGCGGGAGGAGTGGCCCTGCCCAGCACCGCAGTCTGCGGTCTGCCTGTTCGCAGGATTCAGCCGGGGCTTGATTTCGGGCAGTGCAAACCCCTCTTGCAGGGAGGAAATGGTCGTTCTTGGGTTTGGATGAAAGGCTCGACTTAAATGGATTTTTAAAAAATGGATGATGGAGATTGTGGGGTTGCAGCGGAGTGAGGGCTGACGGTGGGCATATTTGGAAAACGGCGTCTCTGGTGCTAAATAAGCTTGGCGATCTTGTGTAGGCAAATAGTGCCTCTTCAATATTTTGCCCGTTATCTTTAACAGAAAACGGGAGAGGATTGCTGTGGTTTTTGCCGTCTTTTTGCAATCGAGAGAGAATTAAAAGTGGACTTTTCTCTGTGGGAGAGGATAAGAAAGGAAATAGAAGAAAAATGGTGGAAATGACCGTTTCCTTTCCAACGATTCTCTCCAATTAGAGCAATTCCTCTCTTTCTGGCTGTCAGATTGGATTTTTGACTGTGATGGTCCTTTTGGGCATCGCTGTATCTTCTTATTCGGTCTTTACGTTGATATATACAAAATTTTCCCAGTTATACAATCTTATCTGACCTATTACTCCAGGAGAAAATTGTTATAAACACTGAAACCCAAATGAGCAAGTTTTTTTAAAAAGTGCCCACGACAACACCTGCTTACCCCATTCGGTAAAGGTTCCAAATCACGTACGTTCTATTTTAAAGGCCAATCAAAGCGCTTAGGACTGGAAGGACCCCTAGGGATCTTCTAATGTCAATACCCTCATTTTACCCGTGGGAAAGAAATGGAGGCTCAGAGCAGTTAAATGACTTGCCAAAATCAGCGTTAATTAATTTCCTAAAACCTGGTGTCCATTTCCTTGCAATATTAGTTAATAATAATAATAATAACTTTCTTCATTTTTCTAGGTATACCATTTCCTCCCAATATGCTTTCTAAAGGGTTGTGAAATATGGAATGTTCTGTTGAATGTTACATTCTTTCTAATGTTATATTCGAATGAGGTGCTTTTAAAACAGAATCCTTGAAGCAAGTGTTCTGGAAATCACATTTCTGTGTTCTTTTACTGTGATGCTTGTTCATGCAGGTAGCCCCCCGCCCCCCGCCCCCAACAGCTTTTTTTAGAAGCAAGTATCAAAAAAACACCAATATGCCATATGGTCAGAATTTATTTTCTGAAACAAAGCCACTGTTTACAAAAAAATAAAAAGTTAATTTTACATAAAATTGGTGAATGTGTAAATAGCATTCTATTTCTATAACAATTGAGTTAGGTAAAAATTTTGGAAAAAATATTTTTGCAATTCTTTGTCAGTGACATAAAGGATTCTGTTAACTTTGACTCCTAATTTTGGAACAGTTTCTAGCTTTGCTTTTTTCTTTTAAAAAAATAAACCAAAGATTTTTTTAACCAAAGTCCCAGTTTAAAGGTCACCTTCACAACCTGGTCTTCCCAATCTAAAAATTAACACCTCATAGTCACTGTTTATCATACTCCCTAATTTTATTTTTTTCATTGCACTTAAAATTATATGAAGTGATGTTATTTAGTTTTGGGGGTGGTTTTTTGCTTTTGGTACTTGTTTGATTGTTTCATCCCTTTGAATGTTGCTTCTGGGAGAGCATGGGTCTTTATCTAACATATTCATCCCTGTTCAGTTCAGTTCAGTTCAGTCACTCAGTCGTATCCGACTCTTTGCGACCCCATGGACTGCAGCACGCCAGGCCTCCCTGTCCATCACCAACTCCCGGAGTTTACTCAGACTCATGTCCATTGAGTCGATGATGCCATCCAACCATCTCATCCTCTGTCATCCCCTTCTCCCACCTTCAATCTTTCCCAGCATCAGGGTCTTTTCAGATGAGTCAGTTCTTCACATCAGGTGGTCAAAGTATTGGAGCTTCAGCTTCAGCATCAGTCCTTCCTGTGAATATTCAGGACTGATCTCCTTTAGGATGGACTGGTTGGATCTCCTTGCAGTCCAAGGGACTCTCAAGAGTCTTCTCCAACACCACAGTTCAAAAGCATCAATTCTTGGGCACTCAGCTTTCTTTATAGCCCAACTCTCACATCCATACATGACTACATGATTCATCCCTGTATCCCATACCAAAAATTGTCGGTGGCTGGTCATAGTTGGCTGTCAATAGATATTCATAGAATGAATCAGTGTTTTTAAAGATATATGATTACAAGCAAGATAAATGTAGTTTGTGGCTTCCTGTCATATCTTTCCTGCCGTGTCTTTCAATGGACATGAGTCTGAGTAAGCTACAGGAGTTGGGGATGGACAGGGAGGCCTGGCGTGCTGCAGTCCATGGGATCGCAAAGAGTCGGACACGACTGACCGACTGAACTGAACTGGGCAGGGATGAATATATTAGATAAAGACCCATGCTCAGTGGGTGACAATAGGTACAGGTACAACAAAAGTAGAGGATATGGGTCAGTGTTAGCTGTTCATTCAACAAAGATCTGTTGAGAGCCTGGTAGGAATTATGTGGTAATACAGGGACACTCAAACATGGGACCATCTCACACTGTTGTGACAGACACAGACAATCCTGTGCCCCCTTTCCTGTCACTCTGCTGACACACTTAGGGTATAACCAGTTATCGTGCTTCTTTGTGTTGGTCTCACCCAACTAGACCAGAAGCTCTTTGAGGGGAAAATAGGATCTCCTATTACTCTTAAATCTGTCTTTACTATGACAGTTAGTACTTTGTCCTCGTAAATGTTGGGTGAATGTTGGATGCATCTTTATGTGTAGTGATTCAGAGAAAGAACTCTGGATTTGGACCACCTGGAATAAAATTCTGATCTGCTACTATTAGCTGTGTGGCTTTGGGAAATAATAGAATCCTTTTTTGCCTCAGTTTCTCCATCTATAAAATCGGTAATAATAGCACCTACCTTGTGTGGTTCTATGAGTTTTAAAAGAAATAGTGCGGGTATAGCATCTAATACAGTTCTTGATGCTTTTGAACTGTAGTGCTGTAGAAGACTCTTGAGAGTCCCTTGGACAGCAAGGAGACCAAACCAGCCAATCCTAAAGGAAATCATCCATGAATCTTCATTGGAAGGGCTGATGCTGAAGCTCCAATAATTTGGCCACCTGATGTGAACAGCTGACTCATTGGAAAAGACCCTGATGCTGGGAAAAATTGAGGGCAGGAGGAGAAGGGGGTGACAGAGAATGAGATAGTTGGATGGCATCATCGACTCAATGTACATGAGTTTGAGCAAACTTGGGGAGATAGTGGAGGACAGAGGAGCCTTGGTGTGCTGCATGCAGTCCATGGGGTCACAAAGAGTGGGACACAACTTAGCAACTGAACAACAAAACAGTTCTTTTAGTCAATCCTATCATTATGACAAGATCCACAAGAGTGTCAGTACAAGTGTTAGAGGATTTCAAGAAGAGATAGGCTACCTATATCCTGTGGGGCCACGGTTTTGGGGGAGAAAGTAAAGTCTTGGGTAAACTTCCTGTGTGAGGTGCAGATGAGCTGGAAAATGGAAGAATAGACCTGAAGAACATATGGATGATTAATAACCACACCCAACTTTTGTTTCCCATTCTGCTCATTTCTTTACTTTTCCCCCTTTAATTTCTTTCTATAAATGTAGGGTTTTGTTTGTTTTTTCTGCTCTCTACTTTGTAAGGAGATTGCAAGAGAAAGGAGAATTTCATTCCTCCTCCTGCCCCGCCAGGCATTCTATGTCTGCTGCTGCTGCTGCTGCTAAGTGGCTTCAGTCGTGTCCGACTCTGTGCGACCCCATAGATGGCAGCCCACCAGGTTCCCCCGTCCCTGGGATTCTCCAGGCAAGAACACTGGAGTGGGTTGCCATTTCCTTCTCCAATGCATGAAAGTGAAAAGTGAAAGTGAAGTCGCTCAGTCTTGTCCAACTCTTAGCGACCCCATGGACTGCAGCCCGCCAGGCTCCTCTGCCCGTGGGATTTTCCAGGCAAGAGTACTGGAGTGGGTGCCATTGCCTTCTCCGATTCTATGGCTATGTCATGTTAATGGATGATGCTTCAGTTATGTCAATCCATGCTGTAATTTACAAATCCAAATTTTACTCTTGTTCCCTGAAGTTTTGTCAGAGTGTTTCAAAGATTCATGAATTACAAAATGTACTGCTTTTCTTGTTTCCTAACTATTAGCAGTTTCTCCCCATGTTAGTTTATAAGAATCACATTCTTTGGGAAGAGAATGTAGTTTCAGTTTTGGAGGAGAGTGTGGGTACATAAAATGCATACCTTTTTCAGATGGGGCCATGAGTCATAGGATGGGTCAGAAGTTGAGAGAACACCTAAATTGAAGTGATTTTCATTCATTCTTATACTTTTTTAAAAAAAAGAAACCTTGGATAGCATACAAATAATTTAAGTGTATTTTGAAATATATTAAATTCATGTCGTGTTTTTTCCATTTTAAGGTATAATTTGCATAGGTCTTCCCTGGTGGCTCAGTGGTAAAAGGACCCACCTGCCAAGCAGGAGACGTGGGTTCCAGCCCTGATTGCCTGGAGAAGGAAAGGGCAACCTACCCCAATATTCTTGCCTGGGAAATCCCATGGGCAGAGGAACCTGGCAGGCTACAGTTCGTGGGGTTGTGAAAGAGCTGGGCATGACTTAACAGCTAAACAACAACAACAAAATAATTTGCCTAAGTAAAATTTACCCTTCTTAGTGAACAGTTCTTCAGATTTCAGATTTACCAGCTGTCATATGACCACCACAGTAATCAAAATACGGAACAGGTCATCACTCTCTGAATTCCCTTGTGCTACCACCCCGAGCCCCTGGTGAGCACTGACTGTCCTAACAGTGGAGGCATACCGTACATGCTTTTTGAATGTGCCTTCTTTAACTTAACATAAGGCATTTGAGAATCATCCATATTGCATGTATCTGTAGTTTGCTCCTTCTCATTGCTGGCTGCTCTTCTGTTGTATGAATATGTAACAATTTGTTTCTCCATTCCTCAGCTTAAGGACATTTGAATTATTCCAGCTCTGGGCAATTGCAAGTGCTTCTATAATGTTTCTAGAAACATTCACAGGTTTTGTAGGAACGTATCACTTGGATACATATACATACTTCGGTTCAGTTCAGTTCAGTCACTCAGTTGTGTCCAACTCTTTGTGACCCCATGAATTGTAGGAGCGGGATTAATAGGTTATGTGGTAAGTGTGTATTTAACCTTACAAGAAATTGTCAAATTATTTCCCAGAGTGGCTGTAGCCATTTTACAGTTTTTACCAGCATCCTTGTTAGTCCTTGGTATTGTCAGTTTAAAAAATTTTAGCCCTTTTCCTAGTTAGTTGTATCTCATGATTTTAATTTTCATTTTTCTAATAACTAATGGTGTTAAGCATTTTTTCTTGTATTTATTTGCCATATGTATCTTCTTTGGTGGAACATCTAAATCTTTTGCATATTTTTTATTGGTTTGTCTGTTTTCTTATTATTGATTTTTGAGGGGTTTTCTATGCATTCTGGGTACATGTCTTTGTCAGATACATGAATTACAAATATTTTCTCACAGTTTGTGACGTGTCTTTTTATTCTATTAACAGTATTTTTCAAAGAGAAGAAATTCTAAATTTTTATGAAGTCCAGTTTATCCATTTTTTCTTTTATGAATTGTACTTTTGGTATCCTATCTAAGAAATCTTTACATAATCCAAATTCACAAAGATTTTTGGTTTTTTTTTTCTGTGTTTTCCTGTGGATGTTTTATAGCTTTAGGCTTTATATTTAGTCTTTGATCTATTTTGAGTTAATCTTATATATTGTGAATTATGATCAAAGTTCATTTTTGTGTATATGTAATACACAAAATGTTGTGTAAATGTTTTTTTCATTTTTATGTACATGTAAATATTTTTGTGAGTGTCCAGTTGTTCCAGCACCATTTGTTGAAAAGACTATCCTTTTTCTTCATTGAATTGTCTTTGTTCTCTGTTGAGAATCAATTGACCATCTTTGGGTGGGTCTATTTTTGGAGTCCTTGTTCTGTTTCCTTGATCTGTATGTATGCTTTCACTAATCCACTATGACTCAATTACTATAGCTTTAAAGTAAGACTGGAAACCAGATATTTTGAGTCCTCCAGCTTTGTTTTTCTTTTTCAAAATTGGCTTTGTTCTTTTAGTTCATTTGCTTTTCCATGTAAATTTTAGAATGAGCTTGTTGATTTCTATTTAAAAAATTCTTCTGGGATTCTGTTTGGAATTGTCTTGAATCTGTAGATCAGTTTGAGAATTGACATTTTAAGTTTACTTTTAGTATTTTAGTTTCTTTTCTATATTTCAGAGTGAAAATAAAAATTCTTAGCTTCACAAATAAGGGAGCAACAGTATGCTAAGGAGAATTGCAGATAGTTTACCACAGTTGCAGAATACAAAGTCAATTTACAAAATTATATTGTATGTCTATATACTAGCAATGAACAATTAGAAATTGAAATCTAAATTAGTATCATTTAGAGTAGAACAAAAAACATGAAACACTTGGGTGTAAATCAAAAAGAATGTGTTCCAGATCTGCATGCTGAAAGCTACATGATGAAAGATATCAAAGCTTAAATAAATGAAAAGATATACTATGTTCATGGATTTAAAAAATTTATGCTATATTTATTATTTTTGTAATGTGTTTTCAGTTCCCTTGGGTAGATACCTAGGAATAGAATTGCTGGGAAATGTAACTAACTTTTTGAGGCCCTGCTAAATTGTTTCCCAAAGTGACTGCACCACTAGTAGTGTATGAGGGTTCCTATTTCATAATATCCTTAGCAGCACATGTTATTATCTGTCTTTTTTATTATAGTCATCCTAGTTGTTGTGAAGTGGTATCCCATTGTGGTTTTGATTTGTATTTCCTTAATGGCTAGTGATACTGAACATTTTTTCATGGGCTTGTTGACCATTTATGGCTTCCCTGATGGCTCAGATGGTAAAGAATCTGCCTGCAATGTGGGAGACCTGGGTTCCATCCCTAGATTGGGAAGATCCCCTGCAGAAGGGAATGACTACCCACTCCAGTATTCTTGCCTGGAGAATTCCATGAACAGAGGAGCCAGGTAGGCTACAGTCCGTGGGATCGAAAAGAGTCAGACACAACTCAGTGACTAACACTTTCACTTTCACTGACCTTATGTATCTTCTTTGGAGAGGTGTCTACACAAACACTTTGCCCATTTTTAAATTAGATTGTTCGATTTGCATTTTAATCCACATGTTATTTTCATTCGAAATTACTGTTTTTACTCTATCTTTTAAATGTAAAGGTGGAAAGCCTCAATGAATAAGTATACACTTCAATCTGACCAGTTTGCCTATTTCTTTCATCTTCTACCTTCTTTATTTTTCTGTGTAGTTTTAGTAAAAACAACTTATTCTTGTTATAACTGTCATCCTATGCCCTTTTAGACCGTTCATTTAAATTTTAAAAATTGTTGAATGCTCTAATTGAATCTTCATTCCGAGTTTATTAATTAAAAGTGTCATATTTTTGAAATGCCTCACTTTGTAAAAGGATTCTAATATGGTAGTCTTACAGTTAATACAAGTCATTTGTTAGTTACAATTGTGATAAGAATTACAGTGATACAAGGCACTAGTCTGGTGTAAGCATGGGGAGATTAGAGAAAGCTTCCCTAAGGGAGTGACATCCAAGTTACTTCCTTTCAGTTCCAGCTTATTTTGAGTTTTTGTTTTGTTTGTTTGTTTTAATTTATTTTTAATTGAAGTATAATGGCTTTACAGTGTTGTGCTGGTTTCTGCTATACAGCATTGTGAATCAGCCATAAGTATACATATATCCCCTCCCTCTCTCCTACCCACCCCCAAATTTGTTTTGTTTTTAAAATCAGGATCAACTACTGGTGTAGTTTCTTTTGAAATGACCATATAGTTTTTCTCATTTAATCTAGTAATGTAATATAATTAAGTATAATATTGAGCCATCATTATATTCTGAAATAAACTTTCTTGACACACACACTGTTTTTCAGGAGTGAGAAATTCTGATGCAGAATTTATTCTGCTTATTATTTTGCTTATTAAATTCTGCTTAATATTTTCGCATCTAATTCACTAGTATTGGAGTCTTCTTGCTGCTCTTTGATCATTCCAAGTATGTTCCCACCTCAGGGCTTTGCATTTGTTGTTACCTGTGTCTGAAATGTTCTTCTTTCACACATCTACGTGCTTGTTCCCTTAAGTCTTTTAGGTCCCTGGTCAAAGGCCACCTCACCAGTGAGCTCTGCTCTGATTATATAAAATTGAAATTTATATAATTTTCATCCCCCTCACCATGCTGAATTGTCAAATCTGACGTTTCACACTTACTGTTTTATTTGTTTGCTTATCCTGGCCTCCACCAGCCAAATGTAAGTTCTATAAGAGCATAGACTTGTTTTATTCATTGCTGTATCCCCAGCATCTAAAACAGTGCTGGTCCATAGTGGGCACTCAATAAATATTTGGAATGAACAACTAAATACTATGTATTTTAAGTATGTATATATATACATACTTAACATATATATATATATATATATATATGTAATTCCTCTGTCTCTCCCTCTCTCTCTCTTTCATCTTTTTCAGATCTTCTGCATCAGAATTTCTCACTTTTTCAATGAATTGAATTGGGAAGTTTTTTATCATTTTGTGTGTTCCAGAATAGATCAAATAACATGGACATTCCTTTTCCTGAATGTTAGGAATGATTTATTCATAAAAATTTTTGAATTTGCTGCTTTTTAGAGGAAAGAGGATAAATATTTGCCAGTCTTTTAAATGTATTTGATTATTATTTATTTATTCAGGCTCCCTGCTGCTTCTTGAATCAATTTTGGCAATTTACATTTTCTTATAAAGATAGGCCTTTCAACCTAAAATTCTCAAATTTATTAATATTGAACTAGATTTGTATAATTTAAAAAATATCTTCTGCATCAGTAGTTGTGATCTCTTTTCTCATTCTACCCTGTTAGTAGTAGTATTTTCATGGAAAAAGAGATTTGTCTGTTTTGTCTTTTGGAAAAATCTGTTTCTTCCTTCTGTGGTGTGTGTCTGTGTGTATGTGTTCTTATTCTAATTTCTTGAATCAAACGCTTGGTTATTTTTTTTCTAATAAAAGCATCTAAGGATATGACTTCATTTGAGTACAGCTTTGGCTGAATCCCATACGCTCCCTGCAACCCCTCCCAAGTCTCTTAACATGCAGTATTCTTTGTTGTGAACTAGCTGTTACTCTTGTGATGGGGTGATAAGTAGTTTAATCTGGGGTAAAATTTCCATAAGAAGTGGTTTGGGACTCAGGGATCATCCATGTGTTACCCATCAGATGTAAGAGAGCGTATCTGCCACAAAGGGCTTTTTGAATGTGCACCAAAAGATTTTCCCTCTGGTGTTCTTGGCACACAGCACCTCTTAGACAAACAGGTGTTTGGCTGCTAATGAAGAATCTTTTCTTTAGTGGAGTAGTCAGACCAAATCCTATAGTTATCACTGGCAACTCAATGGCCATAAATCGTGAACCTTAGTCCTGTGGCTTGCCTCTATGAGAAGTACTTGTAGAATCCCCAAGGCCATCCTCTGATTTGAGTGTTCCAATCAATTGCTTCTGAGCAGGTCTGTTGCTGGAACTAAAGTTAGGGTGAGATAGCCAAGACTTTTTTTTTAATCTTTTTCTGGCTGTGCTGGGTCTTCCTTGCAGCGCACTGGCTGTCCTTGCAGCATGGGGGTCTCAGTAGCTGTAGCTTGTAGGCTTAGTTGCCCCTTGGCATGTGGGATCTTAGTTCCCCAACCAGGGATCAAACCCACATTCCCTGCATTGGAAGGCAGATTCTTAACCACTGGACCACCAAGGAAGTCATCAAGACTTCATTTGAATTTCAGCAAGTATGAGTTTTACTTGCTTATTGTCACCAGGCTTTATTATTATTATTATTAAAAAAATTTCTTTTAATCAATGAGAAGTGGTGTTGTGGAGTGCAAAGAGTTGTGGTCAGACAAAACATCCAGCTGACAGCCCCAGTTCCAACCCCTAGTGACTGGGTAACCTGGACATGTTATTTAACCTCTTTTTCAATTGGAAATTCTAATCCCAGCATCACAGAATTCTTTTAAGGCTTGCATTAGATAATAATACAAACAATTACTCAGAAAACAATGAGTCACTATAAGGGGTTGTTATTATTTTACAGTTGTAATTCCTGAGATAAGCTTGTCTGCTCAAGGTTATGAATAAAACCTTAGCAGAGTCAAGGAGACATATCTCTTATAGTTTTGATAGACACAGGATCTGATAATTGCCAGGTAGCAGCTAGCTGTTGCCCACTCAGTGCTCTTTGGAAAAGTTTGTGTTGGTTAAAACAATTGCTTCTGAGATACACTGATCTGATCTTAATATATGTCTCTGGGGCTCCAGAATAAGAACTACTAATGGCTCAAATTACATGCTGTCACAGAGCAGATCTCCAATATTCCTTTCCTTGTGTTTCTTACAGGCCATTGACATTTCACTTTAAATGTCTACTAATGATTTGGCTTGAGAGCTGAACTTGCAGGAAGTGAATGAGATATTAAGTAATTATCATACTAGGAAAGCTTATTTTATTCTTAGGAACAAAAAAAATTTAGAGAGATATGGAAAAAAGCAGAGGAAAACAAACAAAATTTTAAAAAATCATTAGAGGACTTCTCTGATGGTACAGTGGATAAGAATCCACCTGCCAATGCAGGGGACACAGGTTCGATCCCCGATCTGAGAATATCCCAGAGGCCGCAGAGCAAGCCCGTATACCACAGCTACTGAGCCTGTGCTCTGGAGCACACGAGCCACAAATACCAAGCCATCCTGCTGCAGCTACTGAAGTCTGCTGGCCCTAGAGCCTGTGTTCCACAACAAGAGAGGCCACCACAATGAGAAGTCCATGTAGCAATGAAGACCCAGTGTAACCAAATATAAAAAAAAAGGGGGGGGGCTTTAGAAAAAAATTCGTGCCTAGTTGTGAAGAGACAGGTTTAAATCAGAGTCTCCAGCAGTTAGTTTGGAGGACTGCTGAGATGTCAGAGAAACCCAGGACCATATGTCATGGCTTGTTTCCATTTCATCATGTTTCTGAGGCCTCTGGGACCAAATGTTTTTGTTCATTTAACCAATATTTCTGCACTCTCTCCTATGTGCCAGAAGTTGTATTGAGAGCAGCAGAGGTGGTGGTGTATGAGGAGACCTGGTCCTAGGGAAATTCACACAGGCCATGGTAATACATCGGGTTAAATGCCTTAAGAGGGGGCACTGTGGTGTGGTGATGTTACAGCACATGGCAGAGCCCCCAAAGAGGCCAGGGGAGGGAGAGAGGCCAAGGGAGACCTGGAGGAGGTTGGGGGAGCTGGCCAGGAGGAGGGTGATATTGACGGGGTCTGGGGGAGAGTAAGTCCCGTAGAGAAGTGTCCAGGTTTGGCAAGAATATGAGAAAGGTTCAGCCTGGCTGGAGCTGAGGGAGTATGCAGACAGGAGATGGAGGCATGCTCAGGGCTTTCTGTCCTTACGAAGGACCTATATGCCTATTCCAGGAGCACTGGGAAGCCACGGAAGGCTTTTGGTTGGGGAGAGACATGGTTTGGTTCTCGTTGAGAAAGACCTTGAGTTACTGTTTGGAGACTGGATGGAGGGTTGGGTTAGGAGCTATGGTGGTGATGGTGGGAATGGGGATCACTGCCAGGGATAGAGCAGTAGTGGCAGGTGGAGAGAAGTAAAGGGACCTGAAGGTGTCTTTGGAGGTAGAAACATCAGGTTATGGTGATCGATTGAATGCAGAGGGTGAAGAGATGGCGTTGGGGAAGATTCCCAGTTTTCTGGCTTCTGCAGCCCATGAGTAGGCCGTGCTGTTCACTAAGATGAATGAAGGAGAAGAAACAGGTTTGCTGGGAAAGGTTCCCTTTCATAGGTGCTGTGTTTCTGGTGCCTATGGACTGTCTAAGGGCAGGCATGCAGGAGGTCTGGACCAGACACTGGGGCTGGGGCGTCCTCAGGTGTTGGAAGCTGTAGGAGTGGATCAGATCACAGAGGAAGGGGTGCAGGGTGAGATGAGGGCCTGGGTTCTCCCACTTCCCATCCCGGGGGATTCTGATATTTACACCCAGGCACAAGAAGAGTAGCCAGCGGGGCTTGAGAGTCCAAGGCTAGCCAAACAGTGTCTCCAATTTGGTGGCTCCCCGGGCCCACCCTCAGATTGTCCCAGAGCAAGCCTGAGGCTTCATTCAGCGATGAAATCTCTACTCTCCAGGCTGGGGGGCTTGGCAGCTGGAAACTTTTCAGGACTTCTCACCGTGGTGTTTCCCCTGTGTCTTAAAGTCAGACCCTGGCTATCTGAACCTCATTGTTCAGGATTGTTTTGAGGAGGAAAGAGGAAATGATTGTAGCCAGTTGTAATGCAAGGCTCTGAGGATTTGTGTGTTATGCTGTGTCAAGATGCCATCAAATCATAGAGTCTTGGCTCTGGGAAGAAATCGTAGGAGCATCTGGTCCAGACTCATTCGGAGCAGGAAGTCGAGTTGTCCTTGTCTGCTGGATGAATGACATTGGCAGGTCTTCCTTATCCGTGGCTGTTGAGGAAAGACAGTATTATTTTCATGTTCTGTGCCAGCGTAGATTCACAATGAGGGATAAGCTACTAGGAGTGTTACAATAGTGAGGGCGGGAAGGTTGCTTATACCATGCTTAGAGGGAGCTTAGGACTTTCCAGCTGATTCTAATCCAGTCTCAGATGATCCTCATGAACTTCCTTAATGGCAGTAGGAACAAAGCCACTTCTGTTTGTCAGCTGAGGGCAGAAGGGAGACCCTTAGGCTTAGATGGTCTTCAGAGCGCCTACTCTGGGAGTGACAGGGTGAAGAAAGCTTGTTGACCCTCTTCTTTCATGGATTTTTTTCACCCATCTTCCTGAGCATTGGTGTAGCCAGGAGGCAAAGGAGAGAGGCTTTTCCCTGGTCCCTGGACACATGGGTATTGTTGATACTAGTTGCTAGGGATTTGAAGAAAATAAAACAGTGCCGAACAAGAGACTCCCTCTGCTCCATGTGAGTTTCACACTATAGGCTTTCAATAGTAGACTACTGTGAGACAAACCACTTAAAATTACTCAGTCGATAGACCTCACCATGTTTCGGATAAAAGTGCTTCAGGATTTTAAGATGAGGCAATCAGGTGGTCACTGAGAGTTTTCAAATTTGCTTTAGCTCACATAATCTTGCTGGGGGGATCACGTTGAACTTAAATGTTTTGATTGCATCACGGGGTTGTCTCTGTCTCTTTCTCCTACTTTTAAGGAACTTTGAAACTCTAGTTAGAGTAATAAGCTTTGTCAAGCTTTCACTGAGACTTAAAGATCTGGTCAGTTTCTCATGGAGAGGAATCCTCATTTTTCCTCTGCCCCAATCCCTTATTAAGAAAAATTTCCAACATACTGGAGAGTTGAAAGAATAGTATAATGATTACCCGTCTACCTTCTACCTGGATTTCACAACTGTTAACCTTTTTCCATCTTTGTTTTTATCCCTCTACACAAATGCTTTTTGTTAAAAGTTAAGGTTACAGGTTAGACATTGCAGAAGAAAATATGAGTATACTTGAAGTCAAAGCAACAGAAACTATTCAGAGGGAAACATAGAAAAAAGATCAAGGGAATTAAAGCAAGAGAGTATCAACGAGATGGGAGACAGTATGAAGGAGCCTAGTACATATAAAGATGAAAAGAATGGGAGGATCAGAGATAATCTTTGAAGAAGTGTTAGCTGAACATTTTCCAAATTTGATGAGTGTTATGAACTTTCAGATGTAAGAGGTTCAGTGAATGTCAGGCATAAGCAATGTGAAGAAATCTATACCGCAACACACCATACACCAAATTGCTTAAAAGCAGTAATAATAATAATAAAAAGTTTGATTAGCCAGAGAGCAGACACATTGTGTACAGAAGAGTGATAAAGATGGCAGCATATTTCTCATCAGAATCAATTTAAGCTAGAAGACAGTAGAGGAGTATTCTTGAAGGACTGAAAAATACAAAATATTAATCTAGAATTTTATACCCAGAGAATATATCCCTCAGCAACAAATCAAGGTAAACATTTTCCAAAAAGTTGAAAGAATTCATCATCAACAGATCTGCACTGCACAAAATGATACCACAGAGGAACCTGGTTCCACACAGCAGAATGAAGAGCACTGGACATGGTAACCGTGCAATAAAAATAAAGCCACGTTCCTGCAGTGACTGGCTGCCTTCCTCCAGTGCAGCCCCGTTGACCCTGGACTTCCATTCACCATTCTCCTGGGCTTTTTCTCACCTCTCTTATTTGGAATTGTCCTGTCTCCTATATTTCATGTCTTCCTTTCTTGGCTTACTCTGCTATTTTGGTGGAGCTTCTGAGAAAAGGGAGGTAGTTTCATTGAAACCTTGCATGTCTGAAAATACCTGTTTTAATCTGATGTCTGAAAATATCTATTTTATCTGATGGTGCAGAGGGGCGTAGAACTCTACCTTGGAGGTTGTTTGCCTTTAGACTTTTGGAAACTTGGCTCTGCTGTCATCTTAATTTTCATTGCTGCCTTGAAGGTGCTTTTGAAGTCATTGACTTCCTGATCTTTTATACATGCCCCGTATCATCTCCTCTGAAACTTTCACTCTGTCCTGGTGTTCTGGACTTTCATAGAAGTTTGCCTCGATACTGGTCTGTTCTTATCCATTGTGCAAGACCAGGGTCAGGAAACTTTTTCTATAAAGGGCTGTGTGTTTAAATATTTCCATTTTTGTGGCTCATCTGTGATCTCTGCTGCTGCTGCTTTTCCCTCTACCCCTTTAAAATTGTAAAGGCCATTCTTAGCTTAAGGTCTGTACAGAAACAAGCAGCAGGCTGAATTTGGCCCATGGGCCACAGGTGGGGGAAGGAGAGGGTGGGATGAATTGAGAGAGTAGCATTGAAACGTATATACTACTTCCGTGTGTTAACCATGTGTTAACTAGCTGGTGGGAGGTTGCTTTATAACACTGAGAGCTCATCCCAGTGCTTTGTGATGAGCTTGAGGGGTGGGCTGGGGGAGGGGATGGGAAGGAGGTTCAGGAGGAAGGGATATATGTATACTTATGGCTGATTCACGTTGTTATGCAGCAGGAACCAGCAAAACATTGTAAAGCAGTAATCCTCCAATTAAAAATAAATTTTTAAAACTTTTGGACATCCCAAATCCAGGAATTTCATGCTGAATTAACTCATTAGTTCACTGTGAAGCAGGAAATCAAGTGAAGCGTAAAGTCATTGTTTCTGATACTGGGTATCCCCTCCTGGACCCCAATATACACCCTCAATGGAGTGGTCTTTGGCCCAGAATATTTTGCTGAATTACAGTTTGGAGAGACAAATTTCACCAGTCATCTCTCCCCTACTCATCCCCTAGTGGAAGACTGGGCAAAGGGCACTGGCCCAATGTGGAAACAACTCATATTCTGAAGGCAGTCTTCAGATCATGCCTAGGTAAATGAGGAGGGGGCAAAGATAGCCCACCTGTGCATTTTGGTGCAAGTAGACAGCCAGAGAGAATTGCCTCTGGTCTAGGCGATTTGAGCAAAAAAGAAAAAAAACAAAAACAAAAAACTCTACACAGGAACTTTGTAAACATTTGATATGGAAAAATGACAGAATTGTGGAATAAACACTCAGGTAAAGAATTTATTCTGGACGAAGACAGTTACAGGGAAAATAATTTAAATCACACTCAAACATAAAAATAATGAACCAAGAGTTCAAATGGGAGGTAATGTGAAACAACAGAGCAAAATGGAAAGCGGGCCAAGGAAACAGAAAACAAAAAATAGTGGGATTGGAGCTTCTCTGGTGGCTTGGTGATAAAGAATCCACCTGCCAATGAAGGAGATGCTGGTTCGATCCCCAATCTGGGAACATCCCACATGCCTTGGAGCAACTGGGTCTGAGCGCCACAACTATTGTCTGTGGTCTAGAGCCCGTGCTCTGCAACAGGAGAAGCCACTGCAATGAGAAGCTGGTGCACCGCACCTGGAGAGTAGCCCCAGATTACTGCAACTAGAGAAAAACCCACGCACAGTAACAAAGACCCAACACAGCCAAAAGTAAATAAATTTTTAAAATTATTAAAAAAAAAATGGGATTGCAGAACTAATAAACCAATTGAAAACATAAGAAGTAGATTCTGTTCTCTATAGAGTATGGAAGACTGACTGGAGAAGATCACCCAGTCTGCCTATTTGGTGAACATTTTGCACAAACTCAGCCATCTCGTCTGGATTTTCAGTGTTTCTTCTTTTCCGGGCTCCACCCTTTTCCTGTGCATGACCCTGAGCCCAGGTCCAGCAGGATGTTTTCTTCTCCTGGTATCGTAAGCAACCCCCTGGATTTGGGAGAAGGTAGCAGCCCTCCTGAAACTAGACCTTTGTGTGTGTTGGGTGGTGTGGGTGGGGGGAGCACTTCCTGCCTTCTGGAAGCTTCCCCCCAAGGCTTTTGCCTTCTGTCCATTGGACACCTATCCACTGGCAGCACTGCACTTGTGCCCTTGTCATGCTCTGTGAGATTACACATTTTTAAATATCTGAGACCTGAAGATCTGTGACATGTTAAATCCTAGAGCTGGTCAGAATCTCAGACTTTGGAAGTAAGGTGATTTCTACCACCGCTGCCACGGAGAAGTCACTTGATCGCTGTCTGGTTCTGTTTCTTTATAAAATGGACTAGATTAGGGTTTCTCAACCTTGGTACCTATTGACATCTTGGGCTGTATGAGCCTGTGTGTTGTGTGATGTTTAGCAGCATCCCTGTTCCCTCTCCACTCAATGCCCATAGGTGTGCGTGCTCAGTTAGTTGTGTCTGACTCTCTGTGACCTCATGGACTGTAGCCCGCCAGGCTTCTCTGTTCATGGGACTCTCCAGGCAAGAATCCTGGAGTGGTTTCCTTCTCTAGAGAATCTTCCCAAACCAGGGATCAAACCCATGCCTCTTTCATTGGCAAGCAAATTCTTTGCCACAGCACCACCTGGGAAGCCCCACTAGGTGCCCCTAGCACCCTCCAATCATGATGATCAAAAGCACCTCCAAACGTTGCTGAGTGTCCCCTGGGGGGCAAATCACTCCACATTGAGAACCACTAGACTAGACTGTTGTCTGCTCTGAGTTTCTGGGATGATATGAAACACTCTTCTCCCCTTTTTTCCAAAGTATATTTTTCCTAACCCTTGAGTCCTTAGGGTAACTCCCATCTAAGTCAAGAAATGTGATTCGGAGCCATTAACTGCTGTATCTACCAATTTAAGATACTAGCCACATCTTGGGTTCCTGCCAGGATCAAGATAAATATCTATTATTCTCTATCGCTGCAGTTCAAAGAAGAATTCTCGCAGTCTATAAAGATAGAGGACAAGGTGTTTTACAGATGAACAGACACAGGCTGGCAGAAATGAAATATTAATCGTTGAGGTCTGCTGCTGTTGGTAACGCATGAGGGCAATGTGCATTCTCTTTCTTTCTTAAATATAGAATCCTTCCCAAGTAATGTCATGCTTATTACTATCTTGTATAAAAATTGGCCCTCAAAAAAAAAAAAAAAATTGGCCCTCATTCTTGAGTCTTTTCTTTTAAAACAGCCTTATTCTACAGTATTTATGGGACCTCCCTGGTGGTCCAGTGGCTAAGACTCTGAGCTCCCAATGCAGGGGGGCCCAGGTTCCATCCCTGGTCAGGAAACTAGATCCCCAGTGCCCCAACTAAGAGCCGGTGCAGTCAGAATAAAAATAATTTAAAATAAAACAAAACAGAAAACAATACTTATGAGGAACAGTAGTGCTTTCTGTCCTGGAAGATTAATTGCCCCTTCACCATTTTTCTTTTTGTCTTTGATTTTTTGTTTCAACATATTAATATAAACAAATAGTATTTACTATCTTAAGCTATTGATTTGAAGAAGAGATGAATTGTTTGGAATCCCACTTTGATTGATTTTTCTGAGTATATCTAGTAACTTCACAGCTCCTTTTATCCATGGTGCAGGCAACCTCAGGAAGAAGAAACTAGCTCTGGTTGGAGCTAAGGGGACATGACCGTGGTATCTACAGTGTGGCCGGAAACTCCTATTCTCTACCT
This sequence comes from Cervus elaphus, assembly GCF_910594005.1. Classification (NCBI taxonomy): domain Eukaryota; kingdom Metazoa; phylum Chordata; class Mammalia; order Artiodactyla; family Cervidae; genus Cervus; species Cervus elaphus. The sequence continues at coordinate 8,553,770 of NC_057825.1, read as the reverse complement.
CTGTTGTCCCCAGTTTGAGATTTTCTTTCTACCAATCAAAATTCTAAGGTCCATGAAGCTGTGTGTTAGAAACCTTCTAGCCCCTTAACCGTTTGACTCAACCTTATGAAAGAGGGGTGGGGAAGGAGATAGGAAATGAGGATTTCCTGTGAAAGAGAAAGCAGTCATTCCTATAACACTGTCCAGCATCTTTATGGGTGTGAGGTTAGGATTTGTTTTCTCAGAAAGCAGGCATTTATCATCACACGCTCCCCTCAGATGCTGGCGGCAGCCCAAGTTTTGAACATGTGCGTCTTTTGTAACATCTGGCCTAGTGCTCACCAGAGCAACGCAGCCACGCCCTCGTTCACCCATCTCCACCCCGTCTAATGCTTGGGACCTCCTCCCTTCTCTCCCCTTCCTGCCACCCAAAAAGCAGACTTCAGTAGGAATATTCTCAGATCAAGCAGGTGTCATTCAGCAGTTAATAGGGGTGCTTCCCAGGGGGCTCCATGGTAAAGAACCCACCTGCCAATGCACAAGACAAAAGAGCCACGAGTTCGATCTCTGGGTCAGGAAGATCCCCTGGAGAAGGGCATGGCTACCCACCCGAGTATTCTTACCTGGAGAATCCCATGGACAGAGGAGCCTGGCAGGCTACAGTCCATGGGGTCGTAAAGAGTTGGACATGACTGAAGTGACTTAGCACGCATGCCCTGAGTTAATAGGGAGCAGGACCCAGTTCTTGCCCCATGCCTGACAATTTGAGGTCTCTATTTTAGTCTCTTGCTTCTGCAAAGTACAATTCAGATACAAATTATAATAGGCTATAATTTTAGATAACATGCCTTACAGAGGTATGCCAGGGTACCTGTCTTCAGGTGAAGACGCTATGGAACAGTTCCATATTAAGCAAATCTGCATTTGTTATTTGAGTTTAAAGTTTTCCGCTAAAATTCGCTGATGACTTTGAAAGAAATATTCATTTACTTGACTGCGTTAGGTCTTAGTTGCACATTCAGGATCTTTCATTGCAGCTCTCAGGCTCAGTAGCTGTGGCAAGCAGGCTTAGTTGCCCCGCAGTGTGTGGCATCTTAGTTCCCTAACCTGGGATCAAACCTGCATCGTTCCCTGCATCGGAAGACCGATTCTTAACCACTGGACCACCAGGGCAGTCCCTCTTTTTTAAAAATAGCTTTCTTGAGATACAATTCACATACTATACCATTCACGCACTTAAAGGGTACAGTTCAATGGCTCTTAGTAAATTTGCACCATTGTGCATCCATCATCACAAGCCATTTTCAAACACTTTCTTTACCCCAGAAAGAACGGGTGGTGTCCTTAGACCTCTTGGGGAGCTGTCAGGAGAGTGGCGGCCCTGGGGCTCACCTTCCTCAGGCTTGAACAGAACTGCTCCTTCACTCCCAGCAAGCACTGCTCTGCTGTGCATTCGGGGGGTTCATTCATCCTGCAGGCATAGGCTAGATCATTATTTTATGCCAGGTGCCAGAGACAGATCAAGGGAGGGTGCAGGGAGGGGGAGGGCGTCGTCATCTTTGAAAGGGAGTAAGTGAAGCCTAGTGTTCAAGAAGCTGGATACAGTGAGTGACTCGTGGATCGTGGGCGAGCGCTTGCTGCCTTCTCAGCCACCTTGGGCTACTCTGTCCCCTGGCGAGCTTGCTAGTCTGTCTGTCCCTAGTCCGTCCTATCCTTGACCTGGACTTGAGGTCGTGTCACCTGTGCTTCCTGCGCCTGGAGAGCTCTCCCCCTAACACCTTCACTAGGCTGATCCCTCCTCGTCACCCCCTCAGAGGACCTTCTCTCTCCAGCCCTCATCATGCTCTAGTTCTTTAACCTTTCAAATTTCCTCCCTGGACTTCCCTCGTGGTAAAGTGGATAAGAATCTGCCTGCCAATGCAAGGGAAGACGGGTTCGATCCTTGGTTTGGGAAGATTCCACATGCTGCGGAGCAACGAAGGCCCGTGCGCCACAGCTCCTGAGCCCACGAGCTGCAGCTACTGAAGCCTGTGAGCCTAGGGCCTCTCCGCAGCAAGAGAAGCCACCACAATGAGAAGCCCACGCACCACAACAAAGAGTCGCCCCCACTCACCACAACTAGAGCAAGTCCAAGCAAAGCAATGAAGACCCAGTGCAGCCAAATAAAAAAGTAAAATTATAAAAAGATAAAAATTCCCCTGAGCACTCACCACTCTCTAGAATGATCTTATCTCCTGTGTGTATTGGCTGTCTCTCCTCTCCACACCAGATGGAAGCACCTTTCGGGATGGAATCTTGTTTAGCTTGTTCATCATGGTTTTTTCCAATGCCTGGAATGATGTCTGGCACATCGGAAATGTTCAATAAGCCATCGTCATTGAATAGAGAGAAACTGGAGAACGGGAGACGTGTCACAAACTGCATGAGGAAGCAATAAGAAACCAATTTGAAATCATTGGATTCTCCCTTATTAGGAAAGTCAGATATCTTTAAAACATGCTGATGGTGCTAGCGGTAGCTGACAGTGCTGAGGACCATTTTAAGATTGAACTAAGTGCCTCACATACATCAAATCATTTACTCCTCACAGTAGCTCTATGAGGCATGTGTGGTCATCCCCATTATATAGATGTGGAAACTGTGACACAGATTCAATCGCTTGTCCCAAGTCTAGTAAGTGGAGGAGCAGCAGGGATGTAAACCTTAACCATCTGGCTCCAAAACCCATCTGGGCCAGTTTGCTTTACTTTGTCAGGGTGATCACTGCAGGATAGCAAAGAAAAGCACACTGGGTCCCAGTGTGGAGTCCAGTCCATGCTGGCCCCTGAGAGAGTGCGTGGAGTGGGAGGGCATTTGGATGGGGATCCAGAGGCCTGCTTCCCTCTGGAGTGACCCATTGGTGCCCTTACCCACTCCCTGTGGCTGTGTTTCATTAGGAGCATCTCAATCCCCAAATGAGGGCCTAGACTCTGTCCTTAGATGGTCTCTGAAATTCTTTCCAGTAGAAGTGTTCCTACCCACCCAAGAAGTAGAATCGCTGAAAGTTGTTTTACCTCCCAGGCCTGTGCCAGGGAGCCATGGGCTTATGTGTTAGAGCCCCGCGCTTGCCAGGATGTGCCTGGCAAAGGATCTGAAAGAGCACTCCCTATACCAGGAATGTTTGTTTCCCCTCAGGAGTAGGGGTGAGGAAGAGAATGTCACTTTGTAGCTACTCATCTCTCTCTTGTTAATTTTTCAACCAGAATGTGCTGCGTCTATGTTATTTAAAACATCATAAAGTCAAAAAAATTAGAGAGATTAGGGGACTTCCCTGATGGTGCAGTGGTTAAGACTCCATGCTCCCAGTGCAGGGGGCCTGGGTTTGATCTTTGGTCCAGAAACTAGATCCCACATGCTGTAACTAAAGAACCTGCATGCTGCAAATAAGACCTGGCACAGCCAAGTAAATTTTTTTTTTTTTTTTTAATTAAAGAGGTTTGTAGTTAGTTGCCAACAGTTTCTGTGTGCATGGGTTTTCCTAAGAGAAGGAACTTGAGAGTACCAGGAAGGCTTGTTTTCAAGTATTTGAACCATTTCTTCCTGTTTTGTGGAGCCTTAACTTAGTCTACCCGGGAAGGTGCACTTGTTTAGCTGGGAGGATCTTCAGCCCAGAGCAAGACAGCCTTGGTCACCGTCCTCAGATATCTGAAGTGCCGTCAGGGAAAGAGGAACAGACTTGCTGTTGCTTCGGAACAAAATTACCAGCAGCATATAGAGTAGAATTGACAAGGCGTGGAGTCCCAGCCCCATGTGCACTGGGGAACAATGGAGCTGCCTTCCTAGAGTCTGCTTATTGTTGCCATGTGAAAGTCCTCTTGGTTTCTACGTGTTTATTTTGTGTCTGCTACCTCTCTGATGGCTCAGTGGTAAGGAATCCACCTGCCAATTCAGGAGACCTGGGTTCAGTTCCTGGGTCAGGAAGATCCCCTGGAGGAGGAAATGGCAACCCACTCCAGTATTGCCTGGGAAATCCCATGGACAGAGGAGCCTGGCGGGCTATGGTTCATAGGGTTGCAAAGAGTCGGACACAACTTAGCAACTAAACAACAACAACCACCTTCCTAAAGGTTTTAATGTTTCTACTGGTTTTTTCAGTTGATTCCCATGATTTCTGCAGGCAGATAACTATGTCCCTCTTACCTTATTTTGTTTTCTTGTCTAAGGGAGTTCTCAGAACAGTGGTAAGTAATGGCAACTTTGAAATACAGCCCAGTGTCCCTGTTGTGACATGAAATATCTTACTATCTGGGAAGTCTACTGACTTGTGCTTCAGCATTAATGCATCTCTTCCTAGATAAGCAGAGGTCACTGTCTGTCTCCTTAGAAGTGGTATAAGGGTTCTTCTCTTCAATTCTATATTAACATTTAAGATTTATATACACTGGTGCCATTATTCCAAAGCATATTCACATGTTTATTGTGGGTCAGGGAAATTTAGAAGTTTCTGCTGAAATACATGTAGAGTTTGATATCTAAATATTTTGGTGATTATTTTAAACTGTATTTTAAATATATATTTCTTTTTTTAGGATTTTTATATTATATTAAAAACCATTATTGGTGGAAGTGAAGTGCTATAATTTTCTTATTTCATTGTCTGTATGAATAACATGTTTTTATGGTGATGTCACAGTGGTGCCTTTTGCTCTGTCCCTCAGACCTGCCAGATACCTTCCCAGGCATATTGTCTTGTTAACCCTCACAACAGATCATTAAAGTGTTATAATTTTGTAGATGAGTAAGCTGAAACCTAAAAAATTTCATACTTGTTCAAGGTCCACAGCTGACAAATACCTGAACCTGGATTTTCCCTGGTCTGTCTAATTTTAGTGCTTCCCTTGACATTTTCTCTTTCTTTTTTAAAAATTAATTTGAATTGGAGTATGGCTGCTTTGGGCTTGCCTGGTGGCTCAGCTGGTAAAGAATCTGCCTGGAATTCAGGAGACCCCAGTTTGATTCCTGCTTTGGGAAGATCCGCTAGAGAAGGGATAGGCTACCCACTCTAGTATTCTTGGGCTTCCCTGGTGGCTCAGCTGGTAAAGAATCTGCCTGCAATGCGGGAGACCTGGGCTGGAAAGATCCCCTAGAGGATGGCATGGCAACCACTCCAGTATTGCTGCCTGGAGAATCCCCATAGACAGAGGAGCCTGGCAGGCTACAGTCCATCGGGTCGCAGAGTCAGACATGACTGAGTGACTCAGCACAGCACAGCACATGGCTGCTTTAGGCATTTCTTTCTTGGTCATGAGGGTGGGAGTGACGTCTGCCTAAGTAGCCTTATTGTTCAGTCACTCAGTCATGTCCGACTCTTTGTGACCCCATGGACTGCAGCACACCAGAGTTCCCTGTCCTTCACAATCTCCTGGAGCTTGCTCAAACTCATGTCCATTGCGTCAGTGATGCCATTGAACCATCTTGTCCTCTGTCTTCTCCTTCTGTCTTCAATCTTTCCCAGCATCAGGGTCTTTTCTAATGGGTCAGCTGTTCGAATCAGGTAGCCAAAGTATTGGAGCTTCAGCTTCACCATCAGTTCTTTCAATGAATATTCATGGTTGATTTCCTTTAGGATTGACTGGTTTGATTTCTTTGCAGTCCAAAGGACTCTCAAAAGTCTTCCCCAACACCACAGTTCAAAAGCATCCATTCTTTGGTGCTGAGACTTCTTTATGGTCCAACTCTCATATCCATACATGACTACTGAAAAACCATAGCTTTGACTGTATGGACCTTTGTTGGCAAAGTGGTATCACTGCTTTTTAATACGATGTCTTGGTTTGTCATAGCTTTTCTTCCAAGGAGCAAGTGTCTTTTAATTTCATGGCTGCAGTCACCATCTGTAGTGATTTTGGAGCCCAAGAAAATAAAGTCTGTCACTGTTTCCATTGTTTCCCCATCTATTTGCCATGAAGTGATGGGACCTGATGCCATGATCTTAGTTTCTTGAATGTTGAGTTTTAAGCCAGCTTTTTCACTCTCCTCTTTCACTTTCCTCAAGAGACTGTTTAGTTCCTCTTCACTTTCTGCCATAATAAGAGTGGTGTCATCTGCATATTGGTATTTCTTCTGGCAATCTTGATTCCAGCTTGTGCTTCATCCAGCCTGGCATTTCGCATGATGTACTCTGCATATAAATTAAATGAGCGAGGTGACACTATACAGCCTTGAGGTACTCCTTTCCCAATTTGGAGCTAGTCCCTTGTTCCATGTCCGATTCTAACTGTTGCCTCTTAACCTGCATACAGGTTTCACAGGAGGCAGGTAAGCTGGTCTGATATTCCCATCTCTTTAAAAATTTTCCACAGTTTGTTGTGATTCACACAAAGGCTTTAACATAGTCAGTGAAGCCAGAGTAAAAGTAGAACTAGCCTTCTACCGTCATGCAACTGAGGTTTATTTAAGAGGGCGACTTTCAGAAGAACCACCACTACTGAGCTGGAATAACTAGAGAAAGTCCCTGTCCCTGTGTCGGTCAAAGTGGAGGGCAAAGTGTTGGTCAAAGTGTGGCCTGAGTTCACATTTCTTTAAATCCTTCCACAGAGAGGAGGCACTCCTCCTTCCGGTCAGGCACCAAACTTCCGGTGCCTGAGTTCAGGGTAGCATGGAGCTCTGTGGGCACAGAGCATAGACTGTTTGAATCCCCCATAGTTCTGAGGACTTTGGTCACACCCCCACTTCTCCCAAGCTTCCAGCCCGTCTAGTCATGCTATTTCTGATGTCTTGGTGTGCCATGGGCTTAGGTGCCCTGACACGTGTCACTGCCAAGGGCAGTCGTGGGTGCCAGGGGCAGTAAGGACAGGGCTCTCCAGGGGGTGGCCACTTGGGAGGGGCATGCAGCTATCCCTAGAGCCTGCACTTTGGGGCTCTGGTTGGTATACTGGGTGCATCTGAAGAGGTCCCACGTAATCTAGACCACCTGCTCTTTTTCTCAGGACTAGGGAGGAATTTGTTGAGTTTGGGAGTCACCTGGCACCTGCAGGATATGGTTGAGAAGGAATCTGTATTCTTTCCCTTTGGCCGTGAGGGACACAGCACACCAGGCCTCCCTGTCCATCACCAACGCCCAGAGTTGACTCAAACTCATGTCCATTGAGTCAGTGATGCCATCCAACCATCTCATCCTCTGTCATCCCCTTCTCCTCCTGCCTTCAATCTTTCCCAGCATCAGGGTCTTTTCAAACGAGTCAGCTCTTCACATCAGGTGGCCAAAGTATTGGAGTTTCAGCTTCAGCATCAGTCCTTCCACTGAATATTCAGGACTGATCTCCTTTAGGATGGACTGGTTGGATCTCCTTGCAGTCCAAGGGACTCTCAAGAGTCTTCTCCAACACCACAGTTCAAAAGCATCAATTCTTTGGCACTCAGCTTTCTTTCCTTTTTTTTTTTAATTTTTTCCCCCAATTATTTTTATTAGTTGGAGGCTAATCACTTTACAATATTGTAGTGGTTTTTGCCATACATTGACATGAATCAGCCATGGATTTACATGTGTTCCCCATCCTTAACCCCCCTCCCACCTCAGCTTTCTTTATAGTCCAACTCTCACATCCATACATGACTACTGGAAAAACCATAGCTTTGATTAGACAGACCTTTGTTGGCAAAGCAATGTCTTGCTTTTTAATATGCTGTCTAGGTTGGTCATAACTTTTCTTCCAAGGAGTAACCGGGGCCATGGTTCTCACAATTATGCAGAAGTTAAAGCTGCCCTAGTGTTGTTGTTACTTAGTCACTAAGTCATGTCTGACTCTTTGCTATCACATGAACTGTAGCCCGTCAGGCTCCTCTGTCCATGGGATTTCCCAGGCAAGAATACTGCCCTGGTGTCATCTGTGCCAAATGCTCAGGCCAGGTGGTGGTGGAATGGATGGTTTGCCTGGAAATCATGTGGTTTGGAATGCAGAAATAAGACCCTCTGGCTGGACCAGCCTCGGAAGGCTTTATTGTTTCTCTCCACACAAAGAGGACTTCTAAGGGAGTTGAAATGTGATTGCCAGGGATTATTTGTGAGGAAGTAGCCCAACCTACTTGATTCTTAATGCTAAAATGGGCTCTAATCCTTGTTTCCTTTTCGGTATTGGATTAGAAAAATGTAGGGCAGGATTAGAACTGGCTGACAACAATACAACAAATACAGGCCCTGAGAATTTCAGAACAGGAATCACCAGGCAAGAAGGCTTGAACCCAGAGTGTATTCTCAGTCTTTAGGACTTATGATCCTTGTTCTGATTTTCTGATTATATCTCTGCCTTCACCTATCAAAAGGTGACGTGAATTTAAATTAATTTTGTGTAGCAGGAAAAAAAAAAACCCTCAGTAATACAAAAAAGATAGTGTAATAATACCCTCCTCCACTGTCACATTTGCAAACAAAACTCAAGATATGTTTTATCAGTTATTAATAGTACATTATTTTGGAGAGCCAGTCAGAGCACTGATGAGGCCATAAATTGTGCTTTTGGAAAATAATTCAGTAGAATTTATCAAGAGCTCAGCATATTTATTGTTGGTGGTGTTTAGTTGCTAAGTCATGTCCAACTCTGCAACCCCTGACAAGAGTACAGGAATGGTGAAGTAATTAGCCTCCAACTAATAAAAAAAATTAAAAAATTAAAAAAAAAAAAGAAAAACTGAAAAAATAACTCTCTTACTAAACTGGAAATAATCTAAGCATCATACAAAAGGGAAATGGCTCAATAATGGCACATAGAATAAAGGAATACTATGCTACTAAAAAAAAAAAAAAGAGTACAGGAATGGGTTGCCATTTCCTTCTCCTGACCCAGGGATCAAACCCAAATCTCCTGCATTGGCAGGTGGATTCTTTACCACTGAGCTTCCAGGGAAGGCCAAGAGTTTGGGACTTTCTCCAACCTTACCTCCTACCTTTATTTGATAATAACACCCAGATTTTAAACTGTAGCTAAAGGTCAATCTTTCAAGCTTCCCTACCCTGTATCTCCACCTCAGACATCTTAGTCATCTCAATCTTTAGTCAAAAAAGGACTGTGAGTATTCTCCAACAGATCAGTTCTCTTCTCCCTCTAAATATTTTGTGTCTATGTCAATTTCTTTATTTAAATGAAAAAGCTAGGAGTTTTGTGTTTCTTTTCTTTATTTTCACATACACCCAATTCAGCAGCTAGCCCTGTTGGCTTTACCTCCAAATAAATAGGAAATTCATCCACTTCTAGGGAGTTGCCTGGTGGCCCAGTAGTTAAGACTTCACCTCCCAACGCTGGAGTTGCGGGTTCCGTCCCTGGTTGGTGAGCTAAGATCCCACATGCCTTGCAGCCAAAAAACCAAACACGTAAAACGGAAGCAGTGTTGTAACAAATTCAATAAAGGTTTTAAAAATGGTCCACATCAATCCTCCTCATCTCCACTGCCATCAGCCATGGATAGGCCCTCGGAAAGGCATCCTGACTGCACTCTTGCTTCAGTTCTTGCCCCAACTCCCCCTCCAGCCTCATCTCTGCCTACAGCAGATCATGTCCCTGACCTCTGTGGCTTTCCAGTGCCCTTCTGATAAAATCAGACTCCCGTCAAGGTCCCGCATGGTCTGGCCTCCAGCCTCAGCTCCTACCAGCTTTAGTTCCAAGAAGCTGTTAACTTCTTTTTCCTTTTTCCACCTCCAGCCTTTGTGCCTCCCCGGGCTCCCTTCCCAACTTTTGAGGGGCTGGGGTCTTCCTCAGAGAGGCCTTGCCGGATCCCACCCTCACCTTTTTTTTTTTTTGCCTTGTCATGCAGGATCTTCATTCCCCAACCAGGGATCAAACCTGCACCCCCTGCAGTGGGAGCACAGAATCCTAACAATAGGGAAGTACCACCCGCCCCCACCCCCCACCCCAGACCCGCCTTTTTTTCCCCTGGGTTTTGTTTTTTTTTTTTAAATCCCGATCCCTCCTGTATCTCTTTCTCTCTTTTTTTTTAGGTTCTTAATGGTTATCTATTTTATACATAGTGTCAATAGTATATATATGTGGATCCCAATCTCCCAGTTCATCGCATCCCCTGCTTTCCCCCTTGGTATCCATCCGTTTGTCTGACCCCCTCTTAAAGGTAGCTCCCCTCGCTAGGGTTTTTCTTTTCTACCACTGCCCTTATCTGTTTGCCTCAGAGCACTTGTGAGGAGAAGCTGCGATCGCCCTTTTGTCTTGTCTGCTCTGTCACTAGCATGTAAGCTCCGAAGGAGACGTGTCTGCTGCTGTTCATCCCTGGTGCTGGGTCCAGTGACCAGTAAACAGTGATACTGAGTAAAGGAGAGTGTATTTTCCAGATCATTATTTCTAGTAGGTGCATAGTATCCATTGCACAAATGTAAGCTAAGTAACTTAACCACTGGCTTATTGGATATATTTGTTCCCAGTTTTCACCACACTGAACCATGGGAAATAATCTGAATGACTGTTGAGAAATTGTTGACTAGATTAGGGAGTACTATGCAGGCATTTAAGATCCTAGGAAGCATTTTTATTAACATGGAGAGATGAGTTTTTGTAACGACAAAAAAAAGCATAATATGAAAAAAAGCATTATATATACAGCATTTTTTTTTTTATACAACATGTTATCAGCTGTGTAAAAGTTCATGGGAAAAGAGAGTAGGAAACTGTCAATTATGCATTTCAGGTTGGCAAGATTACAAATGATTTTTCTTTTAGATTTTTTTATAGTATGCAAGGAATACATGGTGTTTTCCTCTTTATACTTTTCTGTGTTTTCCAAGTTTACTGCAATAATTGTGTGGGTTTTTATAATTAGGTAAAAAGCTCTTAAAATTTTTAGAATACTTTTATGACATATCAGATTACTGGAGATAGAAGCAGAGTTAGGGGACTGTTGTGCTTTGGAGAATGAGCTAAATGTTTGAAGCACACTTGCTAATGACAGTTCTTAGCCTCTGACTCCTTCTAGGCCTGTGAGTGATCTGGGTTTGCAAAGAGTAGGACAGCGCTGTTTCCTGTGAATCTTCCATGGCCAGGTAGACTTGGGTGTGGTATGGCATTACAGAAACTGTGGCTTACAAAAACATTGTTTGGGGGTTTGAGAGCATTCCACAGATGTACTTAGAACTGGAAGGATATCGCAACTGCTCTTCACATCTGTTTTTGTAGCTTGGGGGTGGGTAGGCTTATGTGGCTTGGGCATTGTCACAGCATTTTACTCACTCATCTTAAGGCAGTGATTCTGAAACACTAGACCCTTTGGGAATTTGAGGTCAAAAATACCTTCATAATAATGCTAAAATGTTATCTGCCTCTTTGCTCTTATTCTCTTGCAAACACACAGTGGAGTTTTCCAAATGCTATACGATTCATAAATTGCAGAAGCAGCCAGGAGAACCCAGCTGTCTTCTACAAAAACAGACATTGAGGAGTGTTGCAAAAATGTACCACAATGCCAGTATCCTCAGTAAAATTGTTTTATAATGGAAAATATATAGAACATTTTAATGGCATGCAACTATGTTACCATAGAATGGGTTTGTTATTGTAATTGAATGAATACATATTTTTAAAATGTTTCAGTTTAACTTCTGACACAGCAAATGTCAATAGATATTTATGCGTATACACAAACACTCTTTGGGGTCCTCAAGTTTTAAGAATGTAAAGGGGTCCTGAGACCAGTAAGTCTGAGAACCAGTGAATGGAGGACACAGGAAGAGAGCTGTCTTTATGGTGGACTAATTATGGCCCAGTAGACAGATTGGTTGAATTGCGAGACTCAGGAGAACAAGGTCTATGGAGGGAAGATGACCTCATCTCATAGGCAGGGGTTGGAAGTCCTTGAAATTACATTAAATTTTTTCTCCTCCTTCCTCCCCTCCCTCTCTCCCATCTTCCCTCTCTCCCTCCTTCCTTCCTTCCTTTTTCTCTCCTTTTTAGAGATCATGCATGATGTGATAAAGAAGGTGAAAAAGAAGGGAGAATGGAAGGTAAGTGGAAGAGCATAATGAATGACCTCAAAGGTGAGTTCACAGGGAAGAACACGAATGGGGTGGCATTGGGGAGGGGCATGTAGGCGAGGAATGAGGACCTTTGCTGTGTCCAGAGAATGCAAAAAGCTTCTGAACTGGCGAAAGGTAATCTGCTGTGCCTCCCATTGTATATGATCCTGGTTCGGAAATCTCTGGGTCATGAAGCTTATCTTTAAGATCACCTGGTGGGGCATTCTAGCAGTGGAACCCTCTGATTCAAACAGGATCTTACCTGGAACCCATTGATTCAAGCAGAAGGTGGAATTATTCTGCTTGCTATGGGAGACAAGAGGGGATCCTTCTTGCCCCTCCAGTGGCCCTAAAGCCTCTCATGGAGCCCATGCAACAGTCTGAAAAGCCCCCATCTGGCCTATTCCTGTCTGTCTGTAGCTACACAAGACAAACCAAGTCAGCTTGTTTGTTCATTTAGCATTGAGGGCAATGCTGGAAACTGTTGTGTACCTGAAACAAATATTTAAGTCAATCTAACTGATTATGACCTCGGTCCTGGGAGTGGATGATACAAGTCAGAATCATGCTGTCCTCCATCCAGGAAGTCAGAGTTTGAAGAACCTTCAGATCGTCTGGGACTAGGCATTCGAGTAACCAGGAGGGCACACTTGAACTTCTGCATGTGTTGTTGAAGGGCTTATGCTAACCATTCTTGCCCCCAAGTTTTCCTGCAGTCTGGAGCCTCAAGTTCATTGGGCCTTGGAACAGCTTGGCACCAGGAAGCTTTTAAAGTCTCACCCTAACCTCATAAACATAACCTCATAAACATGAGATCACATTTTAGCCAGAGCATCCATCTTCACACCCAGGGTGGGAGGCCAGCGGGCGGGAACTCTTTCTGCCTGCCTTTCTCTGTCACCCTTCCCATCAGTAATGGACTTGTGGACATGAGCATTTTAAACTAACCCTGGGAAAACTGCCTTATGAAATGAAACCTGATTGGTCCTCGTGCTACAGCGAAATGCTTTGGGGCCCACATTTTTCTAGCTCCTGTTGCCTGGGTTTATATCTTTGAAGAAGGAGAAAAGGAATAACCTTGTTTTAGCTTCCTCTCTCCGCTGTGGGTCAGATGGAGATAGGAAAGGTTTGCTGAAGAACTGCAGGTATGATGCTTTTCAACCAGGATGGCATGTTCTTGTCCTTCTCGTCTAGACTGAGGTAGAGTTTACTCCTGGACAACACATGTGTTGGTCCATCCTGATGATGTCTGCAACAAAGTCCTCGCCTTCCATCCTGCCAGTGTGGCACTAGTGTTCATTCTCCCTTAAAGAGAAAGTTTATGCACTGAAAAAATATGGATTCCTCTGATTGTGGGTGCTGCGTATGAAATTTTTTTCTTTTTCTTTTGCATTTTTATGAGTAACTATTTTCTTTGTCATTGGAAAAATTTTAATTTTTTTAAGTTTAAAAAATCAAGTCATGTTAGTGAGAGCAGACTCTCCTAGAAGCTTAGGTTTGGTGGGAAAATAAAAGCTAGCGTATATCTTGGCAAACTTCTGGCCCCTAGGAAACCTCGATTGCTCAGAACTCTGTGTTTCTGGACTCTTCCTGAAGTCTGATGCAGTCAGCGGAGGCAAGCGTCACAGCAGGTGCCCCCCACGCTGTGAACTGTTCCCTTTGCTTCCAGGTGTGAACTGTTCCCTTTGCTTCCAGATGTGAACTGTTCTCTTTGCTTCCAGGTGCTGGTGGTGGACCAGCTGAGCATGAGGATGCTCTCCTCCTGTTGTAAGATGACGGACATCATGACCGAGGGGATAACAAGTGAGTGTGGTGGGGTGTTCTTTCTCCTCCCTGTTCATTATTCTCTTGCTTGACTTTAGACCCCAGGCTTTCTTGTTCATCACCAAATCCCTAGTTTCCAGTCCAGTGTTAGATGCCCATTAAGTATCTGTGAAAGGATGCCAAAAGGAAGCCTCAGTTAAGAAAAAAGGCAGGCCAGCCAATAGAAAAAAGAGTGGCACCTAACAAAGGAAGAAATCCAAATGGCCAGTAAATACATGAAAATTTGCCCACCCTCATTAGTGGTCAGGGGAATGCAGTTAAAACCAGAGTGAGATACTGCTGTGTCAGATTGGAGTATTTACCCTACGATAATGCCAAGTGATAGGATATAGGAGAAAGGGAACTCTGATATGATGAGTTGGTACAGCTACTTTCAAAAACCTTGGAGGTGTCTAGGAGAGTTGAGGACTGTAGGTCCTGTAAGCCAGCATGTCTGCAGTTAGATGTGTGTTCTAGACAACTCAGGCATGTGTGCCCAGGAAGGTCACAGATCATTGCTCATAGTAGCCCCAAAGTAGGAACAACCAAAAGGTCCATCAGGAGAAGAATGGTACAATAAATTGTGGGACAGTCACACAACAGAATATTACATAGCAAAGAAAAGGAATGAATATTAACTACTACTGTCTCATTCCAAAATGTGAATGAATCTGATAAACAATGTTGAGCAAGAGAAACAAGATACGAAAGAGTCCTTAACAATGTGCTTTAATTTACATAATATCCTAGAACAGGCAGAGCTAAGCCATACTGCTTTGAAATGTGGGGATAAGTGAATCTTAAACAACCATTAGAGAAGTAGTCACCATTCATGTCGCCGTGGTGGTTCTCTTTAAGGGAAAAGGAGAGGTGGGGATGATGAGGGAGGGGGAAAAGGGGGGGCACTTCTGCAGTGCTGACGTGTTCTGCTTCTTGATGGGATGGTGCTTGTGCAGTTATGTGTATATTTATGTTTAATTCACCATTTGGAATGTGTGTTAGAATTTCACAATAATAGGTTTTTGAAATAAGATAAATCACCTGCTCAAGGTCCCTGGGCAGCACCACACCTGAGACTAGGACGCAGCCCTCCTGGCTTCTGTCCCAAGCTCTTTTTCACATTTGTGAGCAGGGCTGCCGTCGATGGGGTCGCACAGAGTCAGACACAACTGAAGTGACTTAGCAGCAGCAGCAGCAAGGCTTACTTGGGGGCTCCTTTCAGGAGAGATGTGTTTTCATCTGTGAAACAGCACTGATGGAAAAGCAATCTATTTTGAGGTATTATTTCAAACAAGGGAGTTAACTTTTGTTTTCCTCTTAAAAAATGTTGAATGAAACATATCTCTTACAATGCAGCTTATATATATACACACACACACACACACACACACACATATATAACAATTTGTGGGCTACAACCACACCTGGAATGTGACTCCTTTGTTTTTAAAAACACATTTCCACAAAAAAAAAAAAAGTTTAAAAAGAAAACAAAAAAATAAAGACACGTTTCCAAATCTAGTTTATCTGTCACCAAAAGCCATAGTCCTATAAATGGGAGTATGGAATTTTTGGTGTGACTTTTTGTCATTCAGTGATCCAAGGCCAGGCTTGCCCCTGTTTTGAGCTTGCAGAGTTATTTTCTTCATTGAACTTCTAAAACTTTTTTTTTCTCTATCAAAACAAAAAAATGCAAATATAGGAAAAAAGCCAAATGTAGCTTGTGAGCTTCTAACAAGAAGAGCGCACCACCCTGCCCTCCCTCCTCCTCCCCCATCCCCCAGGGTCCATCACCCCGGAGGCAGCCCTTCTGCTCTTTCTTCCAGTTATCTTTTTGATATTTCTAAATAAATGCTTATATGGTCATTTCTGGATTCATCATGTTAGACATTATCCTGTGGTAGATGAGGGTTCACCTCTCCCCTCCTACACACAGACTCTTCCCTATCACAGAAGTTATTTTTTTTTTAAATGTCCTTACTCGGCAGAATTTTAAATTTTGCAAGCCTGTGTTGACCACCCCCCTGAAATATTTGGGGGGAAGTATTACTGGCATATGAAATTCAGAAATCTATGAGCCTTGTTGTACAGCAGAGACCAATACACATTGTAAAGTAATTTTCCTCCAATTAAAAAAAAAATCTATAACCCCTGATAACACAGATGGTTGAGAAATTTTGGTATTTAATTTGAATATTATTCAGGGTGAAAAGTCTTTGTGTTACAGGGATACTTCTAAAGGGATGCTTTTATTTGCTGACGTCACCTTCATAGGAAGAAGAGCACCATTAGATTTCCTGCTTGCTCTGTACCAGAGGACAGTGTAGCATAGATGACACGCCCTAAGCTTTATCAGGTGACTAGTGAGATGATCCTTTTCCCAGAAGGATGTCTTTCCCCTTTGCTGACATTCTGTCAGCAAATCAGACACCCATGGTTTGCTTCAAGCAGAATTTGCTGTTTAGTTTTTGAGCTATTGAGAGGAACAGTCTTAATCCAGAGAGTATGTTTAGAATGTCTTCATCTGATAGACAGAGGAAAATGATAAAATGATCCAATTGTTGAAAAACAAACTTAACTTGGAAATTCTAAAGGAACTGGGATTATCTAGGACAGATGAGGGGGAAAAAAAACAAACCTGAAGGAAGAGGCAAAAGTCTGTTCTTGACAGAATGGGATAGCAGTTTCCATTTTCAATCAGAGCAGATCGAGGAATTTCCTTGAACTGAAATGGGAAGTGGGAGGAATTTCATGTGATGAGGTTTTGGGTTTTCTCCCACCTTGAGCATGGTGAGACACAGAAATGTGATCACTCTGAGGAAGGGGCGTTGAGTCTCCTCCCTACTCTGTCGATTTTTGCCGTGCCAGCCGGAAGGTGGCCTTTCTCTGTGGCTTCTAGTTTCATGATCACCAGTTCTGTTCTCTTATTCATCATGGGCTGCTGTTTTGCTGTCTAGTTGTGGAAGACATCAACAAGCGCCGAGAGCCGCTCCCCAGCCTGGAGGCTGTGTATCTCATCACTCCCTCTGAGAAGGTAAACCCTCCCGGAAGAGCTTTGGTTGAGGTCAAACACTCTGGCTTGGTGTCTGTGTGGCACCATGTCTGACATTTCTGGGTTAAGCAGGCATTTAACACACTGCTCTGTTTAAGCGTGCAATCCACAAGCAGGGAAGGAGGGGGCTGGTGAATAATGAAGAGCGCATTAAGGTTGCTGCAGAAAGCCAGGCCGGGCCAATCTCATTTACTCCTTTCTAGGTAGGAGATCACGTTATCTCGTGATCCACCTGCAGAACTTGTGTATTTTACACTGTCAGATTTCTTTTCTCCTTTCTTTCTTTCTTTTTTTTGGTGGGAGGGGGCTGCACCCTCATGGCTTGCAGGATTTTAGTTCCCAAATCTGGGCCCCCTGTGGTTGAAGCACTGAGTCCTAACCACTGGACTGCCAGGGAATTCCCAGATTTATTTTATCAATATCCAGTAGAGTTTAGATTTACTTGTCTTATCATCTTGGGTGATTGGTTCAAATCAGCATCTAAGCAATGCCCACCTCCTTGCTCTTGGTTGCTAGCTGTCTTAGGTGTCTTGATCTATGTAAGTTCCCCCCAGTTTTCATTTCATTAAAAACAAAAAACAAAAACAAAACTGACTTATGTGTGAGTTTCTGCAGATGCAACTAAATTGCCAGAACTCCATCGCAGAGTCTCCTAGCAGGTTTCTGAGCAGTTTGCTCTTTTGTGGGTCTCTTCTTAGGAACCCAAATAATGGTGGCTGCAGAGAACAGCTGCTGTCATTCTGGAATGAGCTAGAGAGGCTTTTGTTAGTCTAAACTCTGACATAATCCTCAAGTCCTCAGAACTCAGTTATGGCCAAACGTGAGTTAGCATTATAATCAGAAATCCCTTGCTATCTTGTGCGTGTAGCTCGAAACCAGTGTGGATTTGACTCTGTTCAGATGTAGGTCCCATTTGCTTCTAGAATCAGATTCAGTTCCCTTTTTTCCCTCTCCACAGTCTGTCCACTCTCTCATCAGCGACTTTAAGGACCCACCGACCGCCAAGTACCGGGCCGCACACGTCTTCTTTACCGACTGTGAGTAGGGCGGGCCGCGCCGCCCCGGCCTTTAGACTAGCGCCCCAGCCTTTAGACTAGCGTCCCCGGCCTTTAGACTAGTGCCCCAGCCTTTAGACTAGCGCCCCGGCCTTTAGACTAGCATCCCCGGCCTTTAGACTAGTGCCCCCGCACAGCCAGACCGGCCCCGCAGCCGGCCAGGCCGGTGGCAAAGAGGTGAACTGTTCCCACGTGTGTCCCCATCTTTCATTTTCTCTTCAAAAGACAAATTGCGTAAGAGAGAAAAACAAATGCCTACAAATACAAAACCTACTAGGTCGTGCAGTCCTTCCTAATTAAAAAAAAAAAAAAAGCTCCTCTTCTAAGGGCTAGCATGTTTAATGCCAAGAAGAATTTCCCAATACCAGCCTTGGTGCTCACAGGATAGCCTTCCAAGCATCACTATAAACTGAAGTGCATTTCTGCCTGCTTTTCAACTGTTGCTGCAAAGGCAGTCTGACCTAGTGGTGTTTGTATTAGAATTTATCACTGTCCTAGGATCTGTTTTCTTGCTTTGTGGAGGTTTTGTGCATGGAACCTAGTACTAGAAGCATCTTGGTCAGTCTTTGTTAATGGCAAAGAGAGATGAATCTGGCTAGATAGCTTAAGAGTGTGCAAAAATGACAGTTCACCCCATGTTCTCTCTGGTGAAAACCCCACAAAACTCACCATAGAGAAAAGGAGAAAAGGGTCTTGCAAAGAACAATTTTATACGCTTTGAAGATGGGTGGCAAAGGAAGCAGGTAAATGGCATTAATAATAATAAACCAGTAACACATTTCTAGGGACCTGAAGCTGTTTCTTTGGCCCAGGAGAGTCATGAGAAATTGTGGTTCCCCGACCAAGTGGGTCTTCTGTGCAGCTGAGTTCCTTAGAAGGCCTGCGGAAGTGTCTGCATCACAGTGCCAAATGATTTTATTTTTCATAAGCATGTCAGGTGTGGGGTGTTCGTTTATTTTACAGACCTTTTTCTGATCCCTTCTTGATCTCTCCTGGTTCTTTTTCTTCCTCTCCTTAATATCAGAAAGTGGTTTTTTAAATCAGCTCTCAATATCTCAGCCTTTATTGCCAATTGTTTCTTTGTTCTTTGTGGAGGGCCTCCTAGGTGGTTTTGTATTCCTTTTATACCCTAGAGGCAGTAGGTTGTAGGATGGGATGAACTTCCTATTTGCCTTTTAAAAATCCTAATAATAAAGAATTCACCAGACGTGTGCAAACGTTGAAACGAACCAGCAAATGGACAGGAAACCCTACCGTCTTTGTCATCCTGGCAGCTTGTCCAGATGCCCTGTTTAACGAGCTGGTAAAATCTCGAGCAGCCAAAGTCATCAAGACTCTGACGGAAATCAACATTGCATTTCTCCCATATGAATCCCAGGTGAGCCTGCGAGGGGACGGGCAGAGAAAGCCTGCATCCTGGTTATTCTCTCAGGAACTCCAGCCAAGTCAGAGAGGGTGGGGCAGGGGTGCAGTAAAGAGAGTGGGGGAAGGAGCTACTCAATGATGTCCTGTGAGTGGATGTTTATGTAATGGAAATGAAATGGTCGTCCTTAGAGGGTCTGCCCGAGATGCCTCACTCTTACTCTCCAGTTATTTCTGACTTTTCGCAGCCATCATGTCCTTCTTGGTGTTCATTTCATCCTTGCTCAGTGTTCACGCCTATTGGCTGACTCCTTGAATAAGTAAAAAGTAGCCAATCCAGAAAGAGCTGGGAGGAGAAGAGGGGAAGGGATCAGACAACACCCGTCTGCTGCAAAGGAGGCTGTTTTTATGTAGAGATAACCTCAGCTTGTCACGTGTCAAGGAACAGATGGTATCCTTCGTCACAAGCCGTTAACGCTTCACGTGCCGAAACTGCTCCCCTTGGAAAAAAACAAAGTCGTTAAACCAGTAAAAGTGAAGCTGATCGTGAGAGAATGTACAAAATTTATACCATAGTATTTCAAGATTTGTTAAAATGCCTCCTCCTCATCAAGAAGCAAAAAATAGCACAACTTCTGTGCGTTTTATAGAAGTAAGAGATGGTTGTGGCATATCAGGTCTTTATGGATCAGCCTCTAATAATAGATGCCAGAGAGTGACGAATTCTTAGGTAAGAAGACATGGAAAAAATAGAGTGTGAATATTTTCAAAAGACAGTCTCTTTCCCTTCTGACTTGGCCTAAAGCCTATTCTCAGCCAAGGGCAGGGATTTTTTTTTCCTCTCTGTGAGCCCTCTCACCAACTGGATTGAACAAAATCCAACTTGAGCTTATTCAACCATATTGTATTTCATCTGTTTTTGTTTTTTTATGTTTGGTTTACTGTATGTCACATGTGCACATATTTTTTTGTTTAGTTGCTAAGTCATGCCTGACTCTTAACGACCCACCAGGCTCATTTGTCCATGGGATTGCCCAGGCAAGAATACTGGAGTGGGTAGCCATTCCCTTCTCCACCATATATTTTTGAAAAGTAATAAACTTAAAAAAATTTTTTAAACCTCAAGTTTTCAAGATGGGGGTAGTTCACATCAAGAGATTTTTCTGAGAGAATACTGATGCCTGGTAACCTGCTGGTTTAAGAGGAAATTTTAAACCTCCGAAAACTTCCAAAAAGGATAAAAGAGAAAAGTACTAAGAACACACTTTGAGAATAGGAAATTATTAAATCCATAGAAAGCTCCTTTGTTTGCCACAGTCACAGCACAATTTCTAGCTTGTCCCTCATTTATTTAAACTTACAATGAATAGCCGGTGTGGCCTGACAAGGCCCCTCCCCTGCTGTCCTCCTGGGCTCCGCATCAGTCGTCGGACACAGGCATGCCTGCCTCAGGGCCTTGGCTTGACCAGCCCCTCCTTTGGGAGCCCCCTGGGAAGAAACTCCACCTCCTTCAAGCCCTCACTCAAATGTCCCCTCCTCAAGGAGGCCTCCAGTCCTCCCTGTCCAGCCCTCAGGCATTCTTTCTCTGATTTTTCTGTTCTCATACACTTACCCATTTCCCACATAGCATAAAATTTACTTTTCATTTTGTTCCTTGTTTATTCATCTGCCTTCTCCTGCAAGATTGCACGCTCCTGGAGGACAGTAATGGTTTGGTCACTAACAGTTCCCAAGTATGTAGCACAGGGCCTGGCACCCAGCAGATGCCCAGCCATATTTGTAGAATAAATGAAAACTTGTTCTGTAGCCTCACTACGAGGCTTGGAGGGAACACCATTCTGGAAATATATATATATATGTTGTTGTTGTTGTTCTGTCGCTGAGTCACATCCAACTCTTTGCGACCCCATGGACTGCAGCACGCCAGGCTCCTCTGTCCTTGTGTATATACATATATATTTCCCTGTCTCAGGTGTATTCCTTGGACTCTGCTGACTCTTTCCAAAGCTTCTACAGTCCCCACAAGGCTCAGATGAAGAATCCGATCCTGGAGCGCCTGGCAGAGCAGATTGCAACTCTGTGCGCGACCCTGAAGGAGTACCCAGCCGTGCGGTACCGGGGGTAAGGCTGCACCCCAGGCTGCCTTCAGTGACCCCCCCAAGCGAGGAACTTGTCCCTAGTGAGGAACTTCCTCTGGCCTTCCCGTTTTCTGGCAGTTGTCTCCAGAGGATCAAGATCTGAGCATCTCACATTGATACTTATTTTCCAATGTTTTTGTTATTTTCTAAATTTTTAATGTGAACTATACTAATACATGCACAAAAGAGCGTGGAATACATATATTCAGTTAGTGAGGAGCCAAGTGCAAACCTCCACATAACTCTAACCCAAATTTCCTTCAATTTTTTATCCCTTTCTAACCTTAAAAAGGGGCTTCCCTGGTGGCTCAGACAGTAAAGAATCTGCCTTGAAACAAATACCCTCTTTGAAAAAGGTGTTTCAGGGTAAGATAAAATAAAAGGAGACTAATTCTCCAAAGGACACAGTCCTCAGATTTGATCGAGTCATTCACTCATCATTTACCTGCTATGTGCTAAGTGCTAGGTTGGGGGGCTTAACCTGAAGACACAGCCTCTGCCCTTAGAAGCCCCTGATCCAGGCGGGCAGGTAAGATGTGTACCGGCATAGTGTACACCCGAGCTGTGCACACCTGCAACATAGCCCTGCAGGACCAGAGCCTGGGGCAGTGCAGGCCTCGGGCCTGGGCATCCAGAGCAGGAAGATGCCCCTGAGCTGAGAGGAGCAAGCCCAGCATCAGAGCAGAGGCAGCATCTGAGCAACGGACAGGTCAGGATTTCAGTAGACTGATGAGGAGCTGGGGCCATTTTGTGTGGACTGTTGGGATGAGCGAAAGCATGACCCTGGAAAATAAAGGGCAAGTTTAAGAAGGGCTGGTAGTCTCACCCTGCATACGTGCAAGCAGCGGGGCAAGGTGAAACCATTTCTGGAGGCCTTGGTTGCCAGGTTTGGGGTCATGCCCTTCGGTGGTTATCACAGGGTAGCCTATGAGGGAGTGAACACAGTGGTATGGGAGTGCAGGGGTCACAGTCATGCAAGGAGAAGCAACCAGAAGCGGGGACACTGCCAGAGGAGTGGAGGACCTGGTCAGGAAGTGCCAAGGCGCCTTATCACCTCTTTGTCCCTGGGGATGGGCACCCATAGGACAACCCTCCCCCAACCAGCGTCTTCACCAACAGATGCCCAGCAGAAGTTAAGAAACGAGGGCTGGGAGCTCACTCTTTGAGAGGATGGAACTGGGGGTGGAGCTGCTTCTGTGCTAAGAGTGGCCAGGTGGTGGGCAGCAGCCACGTGATAAGCATCACCGAGAGGAACTTAGGAGGCGCTGGAGGCTCAGCCAAGAGGGAAGGTCCAGAGGTTCTCAACTTGCATCTTTCTAGCTCTGCCGGCGGAAATGTCACTTCCAACAAAACAAAACAGGGTCCAAGGGAATTTGAACTGAGGGAAGTGAAGATCAAGTGGGTCAGGCTGAGATAGCCTGATGGTGGGAAAAGGACACGTGTTTAGGACCCTCTACTGAAGTGTGGCTGTTTTATCTGAAGCTGCTTGGAAAGACCCGCTCTGTTTCCACTTAGATGATTTTTTTTTTTTTTTTAAGGAACTAGAAAATCATTTACATTCCAGGCACTGAGCTAAGTATTTTGTTTTTCCTTTTTAACCGTACATGTAATCTGAGTTATAGTCTCTTGTAAAAGAACATTACAGATGAAGCTCATCTCTCCCTTGACCCTCCCGCACTGTCCTGCCTTCCTCCCTGAAGGCAGACAGTGCCATCGATTGGGACAGGGTGGCTCAGCCTCTGTCCCTCCTCCCTTGTCAGGGAATACAAGGACAACGCTTTGCTGGCTCAGCTAATCCAGGACAAGCTCGACGCCTACAAAGCCGATGACCCGACAATGGGGGAGGTAAGTCCGACCTGACCCACGTGGTTCTCTTGCCGAGGGACCACAGTGTCCATGGGGCAGCCCGGGCACAGCTGGCCTCCTCTGCTCACAGAGTGTGCATGAGCACCCCTGTTTGTGCATGCTGAGGTCCAGTGAAGCAAGCGCCCAAGCCTTCGGGCAGGTGATACAGGTTCTGTTCAGTGGAGCCGAGCGACCGGCTTCTCTCTGTTCGCTAGGACTTTTCCGGTGTTAGCACTGAAAGCCCTGTGTCATGGGAATCCCCTCAGTGGAACAGAGTTGAAACCAGAAAAATGACATTGCTATGTCTCCAGACCTTACTCAGCTTTCAGTAGTTCCTATACGTGCTTAATGTGTGTGTGTGTGTATGCAGTTCTGTGCAATTTTATCACATGCATCACAGAACTGGCCCATCACTATCATGATTTACACACTGATAGCCCCAGGTTCTGGGAACCCGCTCCATCCCAGGCTGTCTGGGTTGGGTGATGGGGCCCCCTTTTGATAGCCGAACCCAGGTGGTGCTCTCCTTCGTAAACTCACTTTGCACCCTGCATTTGGGATCTGCGTCAAAGGACCCTGTTCCTGTGAAACAGACACACTAGATTCTCACATGGCGTGTGCTGGCGTCCTTGTCCAGCAGTAGCTGGACTGAGTGCTCTCTGAGGCAGAGTTCACGTCCTGCTGCCACGTCTCACGGGAGGGCCAGCTGTGCTAGTCAGAGAAGCAGGAGTTCAAACAGGGAGGGTTTCGGGCGGCTCACGAAACCCTCCCTCGTGTCCCTCCTTCCAGGGCCCGGACAAGGCGCGCTCCCAGCTCCTGATCCTGGACCGTGGTTTCGACCCCAGCTCTCCTGTCCTCCATGAGCTGACTTTTCAGGCTATGAGTTACGACCTGCTGCCTATTGAAAATGACGTATACAAGTAAGTACACATGACTGCAGCTTTGCAAATGAACCAGACACACCTCTAATTTAAGGAGACAGATGTCGTTAATCCTAGCAAAAGCAGGTACATTCATAGTCTTTTTTTTTTTTTTTAATTTGGTTTTGGCTGCACTGGGTTTTAGTTGTGGTTGGCAGGCTTTCGCTAGTTGTGGCAAATGGGCTTTCAGGCCTAGTTGCCCTAGGGCATGTGAAATGTTAGTACCCTGACCAGAGATCTAACCCACATCTCCTGCACTGGAAGGCAGACCCTTAACCACTAGACCACCAGGGAAGTCCCCATACAGTCTCACTAATAAGCCTGTATGCTTTTCTGTGAGTTCCCAAAGTGCAACTGCACCATCAGCTAGAAACTTCTGCCTGTTTTGGGGGAACAAGAACTTGAGATGTTTAGTTCACAGCTCATGTCACTTTAGTTCATAGCCAGTTTGGATGTGTTAACATGTTGACTTGTATAAGAGCGTATCTTACTCAGAGTTAAAACTTCTTAACTACAGACCATGAAATATGATGATAAAATATACCAGTAGGAGTTTCTTACCAAGTTTTAAAAAATTTATTTATTAATTTATTTATTTTTGGCCACACTATGTGGCATGTGGGATCTTAGTTCCGCAACCAGGAATTGAACCCACATCCCTGGCATCAGAAGCACGGCGTCTTAACCATTGGACTGCTAGGGAAGTCCTGTATTCCTGAGTTTTATTTGCACTTTACTTCATTGTAAACAGTTTTCTTGGTAGCAATCATCAGAAACTCAGTCTCTAAAAACATATTTTTCTTTTTATGGAAACAGACTGTATTGTTCTCGTGGCAATGATTTTATAACCTTAACCATAAAGATAGTGGTTTCAAAATGAAGATTCTAAAAATATGACTGAATCTCAGTTTTCCCCCTTTGGTACCTATAATTCTTTATTTCCCTTAGATGTTCATGGTTGCACTTGTAAAAGTTTGCTGAGGGCCTGTTGCAGGCAGCTGCCAAAAGCTATTTCAGTCCCACACATTAAGGATGGTGTCCCAGGCCTTTCCCAGCGAGGAACAAGTGTGATCCTCACCTTTCCTTTACGAGTACCTCCAAAACCATGTATGACCTGACTTCAGACCTGAGCCAGGTGGCTCCAGTGGAGCGCATATCAACTGACCCCAAGGGTTTTAAAGCAGAACTTCAAGTCAGTTGACGTGGATCAGACCTTTAGGTCTCTTCCTGCCCTAGAAATTGTTAGCCTTGGGAATTCCCTGGTGGTCCAGTGGTTAGGACTCCATACCTCTCACTGATGAGGGCCTGGGTTCAACCCTGGTCGGGGAACTAAGATCCCACAAGATGTGTGGCGTGGCAAAAAAAAAAAAGACAAGAAACCATCAGCCTCGTTAGATGCGGCAGGCCTGACACAGACAGTGACGCCTCGGATGGCCGGAGCGCTTGCTGTGCAGTCATTCGTGTGCATGTCAGTCTGTCATAAACCAGGGGATTGGGTGCATTGCGTGGGACGTCTCCCGTCTCCTGTCCAGGTACGAGACGAGCGGCATCGGGGAGGCGCGGGTGAAGGAGGTGCTCCTGGACGAGGACGACGACCTCTGGATAGCGCTGCGCCACAAGCACATCGCGGAGGTGTCCCAGTAAGAGCCTGCCCTGCTCCTGCCCTGGGCCCCAGGGCCCGCCCCACCGACACGGGGGATCACGGGTGCTGGGTGCCAGTGCGCCTTCTCAGGCACCTTGGGCAGAGCTCACCAGTGCAGGCAGGAGTCCCTTGCTTCTGTTAAGTCACCTACCTTCTAACCAGTGATGGTGAATCCCTTCTGATATCTGGGCTCAGGCTCTACCAATCTCATGAAGTTAGAATACCCTTTCCATGTTAGGGTTACTTTTAGGGCTTTTAGAAAGCATTTGTAGCTTTTCTCATTTCAAGATGCTTTATAAAACACTAAACACTTGAAGCCAGTTTGTTCCATTGAAAGATATACTACATACAGTTCAGGGTTTTTGTTTTTAAATATATAGCTGGTATGTCCCCTTCCTCCCTGTTGTCATACCTAAACTTTTCTCAGCAAGAGTCAATGCATGTACTAATCTCTATACCAAAGGGAGTACCTTGCTCTGAAAATGTTTCCAAATGTTTCTAACTCTGGAAAGTTTTTAATAGGCTGTTAAACTGTAGATAACAAGTTTGCTTTTGCAGAAGGACACATTCTGCTACATTGAGTTGATAATATCCACAGGAAATTCACAAGGAACAGTGAGAAAATACTATAGCCTAGGATAGTTGTTTAGAAAAGTATTCTCCAAACCTTGGGGGATCATTCAACTTCAGAAAAATGTTACTTCACATTTCCAGTTATCTTAATTTATTTATGCATTCAATATATGCTTTATCGTACTCATGTGTATATTTGATAGCATATACAAAAACATAAATTTGAAAAGGATGAAGTAAAATTATATAGATAGATGTCCTAACATTTTCTTTTCTGTTCACAAATTGTCTTGTACACCCAACTCTGGAGACCCCTGGTTTAGAGTATTAGGAAAATGGCATATCTCTCTCTCTCCTCTTAGAAAATCACTTTAAATCTATACCTTAGGGCAGGAAAAGTCACTGCATACTCCTAAAGGAAGGATGTTGCATGACTCTATAGGCAGTGGTCCCCAACCGTTTTGGCTTCAGAGACCAGTTTTGTGGAAGACAATTTTTCCATGGACGACAGGGTCAGGAGATGGTTTCGGGATGATTCAAGTGCATTACATTTACCGTGCACTTTATTTCTATTATTACTACATCAGCTCCAGCTCAGATCATCAGGCATTAGATCCCGGAGGTTGGGGACCCCTGATAGAGAGTCTCTTGGTGCCGTGTTGAAGCTTAGCTGCCTCCTCCTCTCTTCCAGGGAAGTCACCCGTTCTCTGAAGGATTTTTCTTCCAGCAAGAGAATGAATACTGGTGAGAAGGTAAACCCATGTCCATTCTCCAGTGCCCTTTGGCTTCATCCCTGCTTCCTCTAGGGGTGAGGAGGACACCTCAGTATAGGGCTGGTGAGTTGGGAGCTTGGAGGGGTTCCTGGTCCTCTCTTCATCTCTTAACATTTTGTCTTATTTTTGTATTCAAGATTGAGACCCGGAACCCCCATCTTTTAATATTTATAAAGAGCTTCTTTTTGTTACTCCGAGGATTCACATTTACTACTTTGGATCACAATACACGTTAAGCCAGAAGAACTTGATAAAACCTTTTTTAGCTCATGGTAGCAATAGAATTCATATCCCAATTCACCTGGGCCTCTCCTTCTCCCGGCTGATTATCAGAGGTGTTTATTCCTCTTAGAAACGCCACTCTAATTGTGTTGCTCCCTGGCCTAGGATCATTTAGTGATTTCCCGATCCCAGTAGAATCAAGTCCCACCGTGGACATGCCTTAACAGCACCCAGGTCATTGGGCCCCATAGACTCTCATCTCTGCTTCCCTCCTCCTTGCCACTCACCACAGCTGAGGCCATGCCTGAGTTCCTTCCCCAGTCTTGCCTATACAGTCCCTGTCCTTGGCTCAGGCATCGTCTTCTCTGACAACAGGAGGCACCCCTGCTGTGCCCCCACACTTGTGAGTCCCTCCAGAAGTGCTGATCTACTCAGTTAGAATGACTCCTCTGCTGTGTTAGCTCCTTGAAAGCAAAAATTCTTTTCTGCTTGTTTTTGTCCTTGTATCTCTAGGACCTAAAAGGGCCTGGTATGTAGTTGTCATTCAATAATTTTTCACTGAGTACATGAATGGGATTAGGTCAGTCACCCAGTTAGAAAGTCAGCAGACCCCTTCTACCTGCCAGGGTGAGATTCCAGCCTTCTCTCACCTCACTGCTTCCTACCTGTCTGTGCAACTCTGGCCTTTCTGCCAAGATGAAATGTGAATTGATGCCATGACTGCTTGAGCCGAGTATGCAGAAAAGCAGTGTATATATGAAAAATTGATCTTTCCTGGCAAGAACTGTGTCCTCGGTTACTTTATGGTCCAATAAGTAAAACATAATTGCTAGACTTTGAGGTCAGTTCCCCACCTATAAGACAGTCACAGTATTTGGGTCAGTAATTTTTTGAGCCACAGACATGGAAATCTAAACACACATGATCTTGTGTTTAACAGATGTGTTGGCGGGGGGTTACAGAACATGTGCTCAGGAGTCCGGTGCTAGCTGCTGTCCTGTCCTGGGCCCACCCCCAGCCCACCCTCTTAGCTCAGGGCCATCGGAGTGAGACCGTGTGCTTCCCTCTCCCCACAGACCACCATGCGGGACCTGTCCCAGATGCTAAAGAAGATGCCCCAGTACCAGAAAGAGCTCAGCAAGGTATGTTGTTGTTGCTGTTCAGTCGCTCAATCACACCGGACTCTTTGCGGCCCGAGAGCGAGGTGTGATGATCCAAGACGATCCATCCGATCGTGAATAGAGACAGCTGCAAAGACGCCTCAAAGCGCCAAGACACTCACGGATTGATGGAAATCCACAGGTTTTTAGTCATCTGCAATTTTTAAAAATTTAATTAATTTATTTTTGGCTGTGCTGGGTCTTTGTTGCTGTGCTGCTTTTCTCTAGTTGCAGCGAGCACTGGATACTCTCTAGTTGCAGTGTGTGGACTTATTGTGGTGACTTCTCTTGTTGCAGAGGACGGGCTCTAGGGTGTGTGGGCTTCAGTAGTTGCATCATTCAGGCTCGGTAGTTGTGACTCACAGGCTTAGTTGCTCCACGGCATGTGGAATCTTCCTGGACCATGGAGTGAACCTGAGTCTCCTACATTGGCAGGTGGATTCTTGACCACTGAGCCACCAGGGAAGCCCTCATCTTCAGTTTTTATTAGGAAAAAAAAATGAAAGCTGGGGATAGATAGTTTATTTCCTAAGACTTCCTCTTCATCTTTTTCTCTCTGTATCCTTCCAATTCTTTACCCCATGGGCCTGCAAGATTGAGCTCAGAGAAGGTCACGGTGATCTGGGAGTCAAACAGTGCTCTTGTTAGACACTCACTGCCTGAAAGTGAAAAGAAAGTGAAGTTGCTCAGTTGTATCCGACTCTTTGCGACCCCATGGACTGTAGTCTACCAGGCTCCTCCCTTCATGGGATTCTCTAGGCAAGAGTACTGGAGTGGGTTGCCATTTCTTCTCCAGGGCATCTTCCCAACTCAGGGATCAAACCGGGGTCTCCCACATTCCAGGCAGACACTAACCTCTGAGCCACCAGGGAAGCCCAACTAAACCCAGCCCTAAGGAGAGGGGTATTGAGCGCCACCTGCTGGAGGGAGAAGTGTCAAAGGATTTGTGGACACGTGAAACTGTCACACCACCCTGCCCCCTTAAAGGATTTCTCCTTCCTCTTAACTCTTGTAGAAAGTGTCTCTGTCGCTCTGCCAGGCACACAGTTCTCTACTTGAACGCGTATTTCATCTCCTTTATGATGCTGGGGACTCCTAGGCACCTAGCACCGTGTTCATACTTAGCAGTTACTCAGCAAATGCTGCGTGAGTCAGCGAGAGATTCCCTGACCACACACTCTCTATTTTGTCCTAGTATTCAACCCACCTGCACCTCGCCGAGGACTGCATGAAGCATTACCAAGGCACTGTGGATAAACTCTGCCGGGTGGAACAGGTAGGGCCCTTTCCTTCTCTTTCTGCCAGGCCTGTTTACTTGCCCAGATGAATGTTAACATCTTACCTTGAACATCCTGCAGAATCATAGGAAATAGAAATGGGAAAGCCTGATAGATCATGCTGTCTCAACTCTTTGGAGCCAACGAAATTCCTCTCTCGATGGTAGGGACTAGAGTGGTCCGGAATGCTGTGCCGTTTGGGGTTTGCATGTCTGACTTTCCAGACGCTCCCTGGAATAGCAGAAGAGACTTGTGTGATGCACTGAACCCTGCACTGACAGAGCTGGCTGGATGTTGACTCTGGAGTGTCCTTTCCTCCTGCTGTGGCCGCACCAGCTTGGAGACCTAGAGGCCGAAAGCGGGCAGTGCAGCCAAAGAACAGAAATCCGCCCCCGGCCTCCCTGATCACAGTTGCGATCAGAGTTCTGTCCCTGTCACTGATTCATTTGATGTGCTTGTTTTTCTTTTCGTCTGCAAAGGGATATAACGAAGCTGCCACATTTTCCAGGAGTGTCATGTGGAATCACTAATCCGGGCACTGCATTCCTCGTGTGTGATGATAATTCTCATCTAGGGTCCGCGTCTAAGGGAAGGGGGGATCCCATAAGCCAAAACCTCAGCCGAAGGTCTCTTTTCACAGAAAAAACAACTCACATTCTCAGTGTGAGGCTAAGATCTAAATCTCCTGGTTCGATGTGACAGGCTGGGCTTAGGTTTCTAAGAGGAGCCATGATTCATGGACTCTCTCAGTAGTCCTGCTGAAATCCATCAGTTTCACAGGGAACTCTGCAAACACAAGGCGTCCTCACCATCAGAACATGACTCTCCAGAAGACAGGTTATCCCTAGACCGGTACAAATGCAGTTGAGATTCACCCTGGGAAGTCTACATTTTTTCAGAAGTGCCCAGGGTTATTTGTTGAACTAATCACATTCAATTTGACTTTGAGGGAGTATTAGGGTCAGTCCTGCTGAGCAGATGTCTGTTGAGGCTTCACTGAGGGCTGAAGGGGCCTCAGAGAAGGTTGTGGGGGGGGGGTGTCCGCCTTCCTCTGATCCAGGCTGGGCAGAGATCCCCCAACTGGAGATCATACTTGTTATGGACTCCTGGGATTTTGAGAAAAAAAAGGCAACCTTCCGGCAGCTTCTGTAAGAGCTACAGAGAAAGTTGTAGAACAAGACCAGATGGTTCTTGATGTGCAGAGACCTATGTGCTGCTTTCTCGGGCCTGTTGAGAACGGATCTGCCTCTTGCCTGAGTCATGGGCGATGGGGGCGGGTTGGGGGGTGGCAGAGACTATGCTTACTTCACTCTTTATCTTCAGTTCTGTTGTCAGTTCCCCCTTCCTTCATCTCCCTCAGCGAGATGTACAGGTTTGGGACCCCATGTTTTTTCTCCTCCCCCTAAAAGTGTTGGAAGATTAAAAACAGAGGTTTTTAAAAATGCAGAACAGTTAAACACTCCCCCTTCTGTGCCAGGGGGAGCAGAGCAGGAGGAGTCTAGCCAGGCAGAGGCACCTTACAATACTGACGCTTTTCATCCCCTGAAGCCCCAAGCCCTCTGCAGGGCTGTGTCCCTCCTGGGAACCTACCAAGATTGAGGCTTTCCCTGAGCAGTCGGCTCAAGCTCACTGGCATCCACATGGAGGGAACAGCCTGCCTTTCAGCAACGTCGCAAATCTGTGTGGCCTCTGGTTTTGGAAAGTGAAACCTGGGGCTTTCCTCGGCTCTTACTGATGCCATGGAGACCCGTGCTGATTAACTGCAGCATGTGGGGGAGCTCACGCACCTGTCGCTGACCTTCCCCAACCGCCACACATTCCAGACATTCACAGACAGCCCGTTTTCTAATAGTTATCGTCTATCCAGACTGTTGCCAGAACAGACTGGGGCCAATACAGTGTGTTTTCTGCAGGACCTGGCCATGGGCACGGATGCTGAAGGGGAGAAGATCAAGGACCCCATGAGAGCCATCGTCCCCATTCTGCTGGATGCGAATGTCAGCACTTACGACAAAATCCGCATCATCCTTCTCTACATCTTTTTGAAGAATGGTAGGAACAGTGGGATATGACAGAGGAGACAGGCCCTTTCTTGGGGAAAACGAGGCAGCTGGGAGAGAGAAAGAACAAAGTGAAAAACAGTTGAAAAGACAAGGAAACGGGAAAGGTCCAAGGGACTCTTTACAGCTGGAGAAATGTAGGCAGATCAGCTGCAACTAGAGGCTGTGTATCCCCTAGTGATTCTAGAGTTAGTCAGAGGGACGGATAATGAGAAGAGGACTGGGTGAGGACAGCAGGGAGAGCCTTTCGGCTTTACAGCCACTTTATTAGAGCATTTCTGCAAGAGACTTTTAACTTACCCCACATTTGTAATCTGTGCCTTTATTTATTTATTTTTTTATTTGGCTGCATTGGGTCTTGCTGTGGGATGCAGGGGATCAAACCAGGGATCAAACCCAGGCCCCCTGCATTGGGAGCCTGGAGTCTTAGCCACTGGACCACCAGGGAAGGCCCCAATCTATGCCTGTAAATAACTGATCTTTACCCACATATAGTTGCCCATAAGTGTTCACTGTGCAAAAAGATGGACACAGAGACTCTCTTGTCCAAGCTGACTGTGATGCAGGCCAGAAATGGTGGGGACGGCTGAGAAGCAGGAGACGGATGGAAAGACAGATCAGGAGGGGCAGTTGCTGATGGTCATAGCCCAGGACAGAGTGGCTAAAGTGGAACTAGAGTCCTGGCCCTGCCTTGTCTTACAGTAAAGTCGATACAATGAGCGGATTAGTTCCACTGATGCTGAGGAGGAGAGGGGGCACCATCCCCAACCCCAGGCACTTGGCTCTGCTTCTGAGTGTGCGATGCACATTGGCTGGTGTGGTGATCGGGGTTTTGTTCTCACAGGCATCACCGAGGAAAACCTGAACAAGCTGATCCAGCATGCCCAGATCCCGCCGGAGGACAGCGAGATCATCACGAACATGGCACACCTCGGGGTGCCCATCGTCACGGACGTGAGCGCCAGCCTCGCGTTGGAAGGGAGGCCCAGGGGAGACAGCGGCTCTCATCTCTTCTCCCCTGACTTCCTTATCACAGCTTATGATACACACACTCAGCATCGAGAAAGAGAAAACATAAAATCAGAGGAAGGCAGGTGTAGAGGTATACATAGAATCAAGATTTAGTGCCAGGAACCCAGGCGGGCACATCAAAGAGGCACCACATGGTCTCGAAGCTGAGCTGTGCCCATGAACCAGCCCAAGACACACCAGCTCCATCCTGCGTGTCTTGAGTCAGTCTGGCTCAGCCGTGGGGACACTCAGACTCAGCATCTTCGGTGAGGTTGCTGTCAGGCCGTCTTGAGACCTTTGAGTCTGCTGCTCTGGCGATGACTCGGGACCCAGTCGGGGCAGGTGTGGGGGCCCAACCAGCAGTGAGCTCTAGAAGAGGCTGAGGAGGGAGGGGCTCCCTCACCAGGAACCTCGCTTGTAGGAACCCTGTTTCCTGCAGGGAGTCAGTGCTGATAAAACCGAGTTGTAGGTTGGCTCCTTCTGGAATCTTATTATTAGAGTCAAAAGCTTTGTTCCGGAGCCAGCAGACCAGAGACCTGTGACTGGGGGTCATTTGGTGTTTTCAGACCCTTGTTCAGAAAGGGACCAAACAAGAATGGAGATGATCCTCTCAGTGCACCCTGTGCTGCTGAAGCAAAATCAAAGGACAGGTCTCACCAGAGCAGGATTTTCTTCTGTTGTTGTTCAGTGGCCAAGTCATGTCTGACTCTTTGCGACCCCATGGACTGCAGCACACCAGGTCTCTCTATCCTTCACCATCTCCCTGAGTTTGCCCAAACTCATGTCCATTGAGTCAGTGATGCCATCCAACCATCTCATCCTCTGTCACCCTCTTTTCCTCCTGCCTTCAGTCTGTCCCAGCATCAGGGTCTTTTTCAGTGAGTCAGCTCTTCGTATCAGATGGCTGAAGTATTAGAGCATCAGCTCCAGCATCAGTCTTTCCAATGAGTTTTCAGGGTTGATTTTCTTTAAGATTGCTTGGTTTGATCTCCTTGCTGTCCAAGGGACTCTCAAGAGTCTTCTCCAGTAATTGAAAACAAACTTTTTAACTTCTTGCCTTTGTGAAAAATGGCACTTATATGTTTGACCCACATTGGCCATTTTTTAAGGCTTTAAAAAACCAAGTTTGCTCCAGATTCTTGGGCTGGAGCCCACAGGCATAGTCTGGGCTTTTCCAGGAAAACCTCTTCACATGTTACTCTTTTTCCGAGGCTGATTCCCCACAGGGAGCCCTGGGACAAGCAGGGCCTTGTGGGCCCAGGTACTGACTCAGAGCCACCTCTCATGTGTTTGCCTTCAGTCCACCCTGCGTCGCAGGAGCAAGCCGGAGCGGAAGGAGCGTATCAGCGAGCAGACCTACCAGCTCTCACGATGGACCCCGATCATCAAAGACATCATGGAGGTCAGCACAGGCTGGGATGAGGGTGCGAGGCCTGCAGGGCCCAGGGGCTTCAGCCTCACCTGCCCTCAGGTGGCAGTGACACCCGGGGCTTTGCATCTGGACCTTGGAGGGTTTGTGCAGAGCAGCCCCAGGAGACAGCCAGATGTGGATTCCCCAGACCCACGTGATTCAGCCCCAACGTAGGGCCCCCTCGATGGTATCACAGTGCCTGAAGGTCATATGGGTAGCGAGCTCCATGCTGAGGGCACAGCAGCAGGGAGGGCATTCAGAAAGTGACCCTAGGCGCCCCTGCTGCTCCCGTCACGTCAGCCAGAGACCCTGACAAGCACCTTTCTGTTCAGATTCATCCCCTGCCTGCACGTTCTCGCTCTCCACCTCCTGAGTCCCGCCTCTCTGCAAAGTCCCCGTCCGGCCTCCCTGTCCCCGCACACTGAGCGCTCAGCACCGCAGAGGCCTCCCGGCCTCCTGCAGCCGTGTCAGCTGCTCTTTGCGTGTTTGTCTGCCGCTCGCTGTGTTGGGCATCGTTTTAGACCTTGGCCCTGCGCCCTCTCCTACCACGTCCTCTGGCACTGTGCCTTGTACATACCAGGTGTTTCGTATCTGTAAATGGAAGGTAGCCCAGGTGTCCCTTTCTCCCCTCCCTCTTGTAGTTCAAGGTCAAGGAAACTGTAGAATCCTGCCCCACGGGAGCTCTGGGGTGGGACCTGGAGATGGTCTGTCCAGCTGCTG
Source organism: Cervus elaphus (assembly GCF_910594005.1). NCBI lineage: Eukaryota > Metazoa > Chordata > Mammalia > Artiodactyla > Cervidae > Cervus > Cervus elaphus. The sequence goes on along the minus strand of NC_057825.1, from coordinate 8,518,778 downwards.
CCCTTGGACAGGACTGAGGTCCAGAGAATGAAGAGACTTGCCCAGGATCCCTCTGTGAATTCATAACAGTCCAGGTGTTCCCACTGAATTGTACGCTAAATAGCTATATTTTAAATATATAGAGTGCGTCAGCTTCCTATTTTTAAATCCCACAAACGAAAAGGATGGGTGAACATGAGACATCTAGAAACCAGTAACATCTTTGCCTGGCAGAGTAGATCAACCCCTCTGTCTCATTCCCTCCTTTGTTCTCTGCTCCTTTTTCCTCTCCCCGCCCAGTCCCCCAAAGAGACGTGTGTGGGCTTCACACAGTAGCTGATAGAAGTGTAGACTTCTCAGCAGCAGAGGGTGGGGAGCCGAATCCACCCACCAGATAATAGGCCCTTGGAAACCTGTGCACAGATGCAAGGGTCAGGAGCCTACTGGACAGGATGGGACATTTATATCCTCACATGGAATATAAAGGGGAAAAAAGCGTAAACTGAAAAAGAAGCTAGAAAAATTAATGCAGGGTTTTAAAAAAATAACTTCTCTTCAAGAGCAGACCTATAAACTCATCTCCTTGTATCTGCTGGTCCCAGGGCATCTGCTCCCCCAGCAGGGCAGGAGTCAGCCCCCAGCAGGCAGAGGAGCTCCGGTTCTTGCAAAGCTGGCCATGATTTTGGCTAAGTGACTTGTCCTTGGAATCGTCTTACCTTGGTTCCATCAGCCCTTTTCAAAGCCGTCTCTCTTCTTTCCAGGACACTATTGAAGACAAACTTGATACCAAGCACTACCCGTACATCTCCACCCGCTCCTCTGCCTCCTTCAGCACCACCGCTGTCAGGTGAGTGAGAACCCCTGAGTGAGGGCAGGAGGGGCGCGCAGGACCGTGTCCGGGAGTCCTGCCGTGATGCCGCGTGATCTGCGGGAACCTCCCGCAGCTTCTCGTCACAGCCAGGGTGTAGGCAAAGCCCTTGCAGTAGTCCGGGAGGCCCTCCGCCTCGTGGCTTCCTGTTCCATCTCGACTCACTCCTCACTCGTCTTATTCCTCCTCCACTTCAGCCACATCAGCCTCCTCGCCCTCCCCGGAACACACCAGGCTCAATTCTGCCTCAGGAACCTCTGCGTTTGCTTTTCCCCCCTGCCTGAAATGATCTGTCCCCAGATACATCCGCATGGCTGCTATCTCCGCCAGGTCCTTAATCAATTGTTACTTTCTCCCATCTTCCCTAACCACCCCATTCAAAATGACAGTACACCAACCTTCCTAGCAGTATTATTCATAATAGCTCAAAAGTGGGAACGACCCAGATGTCCATCATCTGATGAATGGATAAACAACATATGGTACATTCAAACAATGGGGTATCATTCAGCCAAAGATAGGAATGAAATACTGATCCATGCTACAACATGGATGAACCTTGAAAATACAAAATGAAAGAAGCCAATCACTAAAGCCCACATGTTCTATCATTCTGTTTCTATGAGATGTCTAGAATGGGCAAGTCTCAAGAGAGAAGTAGATAAGTGGTTGCTGGGAACAGGGGTGAGGGTTGGGAGACAGGGATTACTGCTACTAGGTACAGGATTTCTTTGCGGGGGGTGATGAAATGGTCTAAAAATGGTCTAAAATTGATTGTGGTGATGGTTCACAATTCTGTGACTATACTGAACACCAGAGAACTCTACAATTTAAACAAGTGAATTGTATGATACATGAATTACCTGTCCATAAAGGTGTTACAGAAAATAATGGAAAAATTACAGCCCCCACCCCCACGTCCTGTCCGTGCACCTGCTGATGCTCAGACATTTATCAGGTTGGAGATGTGAGCAGAAAGCAGTCCATGCTTCCGTCTCCCGGTCCTCCAACCCTCTGTGTTTTCTTGGCTGCCTATGATGCCTCATGTGTGTTTTTGAAAACTCCTCCTCTCACTCACCTCCTTGCTGTCTTCATCCAGAGGTCTTTCCTGCTCTGTGGGCCAAGTGTCCACGGGCCAGTCCCTGGGACTCTCACACTATGAACACAGGTCACCTCGACTCTCTGCTGCCCTCTTCTGTGTGGCCCAGGTTCCCGGGTCAGACTTTCTAGAACACGCACCTCCGTCCCTCTACGCATACTTTCCCTGCCCGCCCCTCTTCTCTCTCCACCCACCTCTGTCATCACTCTCAGGCCTGCATGGCACATCCCCCTGCCCCGATGCCAGTGGAGGACAAATGTTTATTTCCAACACTGGAGTGGAATACAAAATCCCACATGGTATCACAGGCAGACTGCTGATGACAGCAGACAAATGATCTCACAGGCAAAAAAAAAAAAAAATGACTGTGATCCTCAGGGCTGGTCCAGACAGGCCCCCAGGGCCTTCAAGATTTGAAAAGTGACTTCAATGCTGTTATAACTCAGGAAGAAGGGTGAAGGTTCCACTGTCCAGAGGAGATGTGAGCAGAAAGCAGTCCATGCTTTTGATTTTTGTTTTGCTCATTTTTCTTAACCTGGAAGCAGCCCATTTCTCACTGTTTACGAGGACAAGGTGAAGGCCCATTGAAAGCCAGGGCAGAGGAGGAGGCACTGGGGAACTGTCCTGCCGCTGAGATGCCCGTCTTTCAGGAGGCAGCTCGGCACCACCTCCTCCAGGAAGCCTTCCCCGGTGACACCCGGGTGGTGCAAGATGGCCCTTCCCTGTGCCTGTCCCCACAGCACCTCCACACGGTGCAAGGCAGACCCTCCTCCCTGCACTCTCCTCGACCCACCACTTCGGTTAAGCCACAAGCTCTTGGGATCTCACTCAGGTTAGCTCCTCAGTGCTGGGGTGGCCCCGTGAGGCCTGCGTGTACATCTACCTGGTGAATCAATGTGCCACCTGCAGACAGGCCCGGGACTCTGTGGCCACTGCTCCTTCCAGAAGAGTGTCCCAGAGCTCTACAACTCGGGAGAGACACCAGGACCATCATCCAGTGGGTGGAGCTGCTGAGCGTCTGGCTTTAAAGCCAGCCTGAACCTGTCTGTTGCCTGCGTGTTTCTAAGAGAATGACAGGGTCACACTACAGGTGCTCGTGATGATTCTTCTCCCAGCAGCCAAAGCACTTGATAATTTTGCACTGCAGTCCAGTTCAGACAGCAGTTGCTAAGCATCTGCTCTGTTTTTAGTCACTGGTGTATAGAATGAGTCCTATGTCATGGAATGAAAGCATTAGTTGCTCAGTCGCGTCCAACTCTTTGCGACCCCGTGGACTGTAGCCTGCCAGGCTCCTTTGTCCATGGAATTCTCCATGCAAGAATACTGGAGTGGGTTGCCATGCCCTTCTCCAGAGGATCTTCCCAACCCAGGGATCAAACCCGGGTCTCCTGCATTGCAGGCCGATTCTTTACTGGAATCTGAGCCACTAGGGGAATTACGTCATGGAATAGTGAAGTATAAATGCTGTATATGCAGATACACATGATTAACATCCTTCTCTCCCCCTCCCCCTCCCTCCCTCCCCTCCCAGCGCCCGCTATGGGCACTGGCATAAGAACAAGGCCCCTGGGGAGTACCGCAGTGGTCCACGCCTTATTATCTTCATTCTGGGGGGCGTGAGCCTGAACGAGATGCGCTGTGCTTACGAGGTGACCCAAGCCAACGGCAAGTGGGAAGTGCTCATAGGTGAGTGGGGCGTGTTTTCTAGAGGGAAGGGCTGCTTCAGTGCACTGTGACTCCATTCCACGCTTTGGTGTTTCATCCTATCTCCAGTTCTCCGCTCCCCCCCAACACTTGGCCTCTAGACACATCCGTGGACGGCAGCCAAGGAGGGGTGAAGGGGGCCCTTCCTCAGCTCTGCTCTGTGCTTCCTGACGAGCGGCAGCCCCATGTGTGGGAAGTGCCTGGTCCCAGGCCCCGACAGACTCAGCGTTCCTGCTCTGTCACTGCCGCTCGGGTCCCCTCAAAAGTGCCACCCTCTCCACGCTGCGATTTCCTCACCCACCAAAACTGGGTTAAGGGCACCCACTTACAGCCCAAACTGGGCCTGGGGTGGAGGGGCACGTCAGTTTCCTGGCCTCGAGGAGCCTCACATCTGGAAGATGCTCAGTGAACAGGTCAATGAGCACTGGCCCTTGTACCTGTCAGTTAGAGATACACAGACCAGGCGTGCAAACATACTGCTCAAAACGTATCAGCCTGGCTTCTGAGCTCTGCTGAGGGCTGCCCCAGCCAGTTCCTACCACTTCAGGGTCTATCATATCCCTGCTGGTTTTCCAGAAGAAAGGAAGCAGCTCCTAAGCTCTGACTTAAGGCAGCAGGAGATTTTCCTCCTTTTCATGTCTATAGGAGCCTCCCCAGTTTCTCCACCCAGAAGAGGAAACGTTGAGAAAAATCTTTGCTTTCTCCAGATGCCTTCTTCTTTCTTGTGCCTTAACAAACTGGAGTTGCCTCTGCCCAGGGTGCCTCTTGACCTTGACTGACCAGAGGTGACCAGCACCTCCTCTCCTGGCTGGGCCCTGCCCTTGCCCCTTTGCTCAGTAAGAGGTGTCACTTTTATGCCTCCACTTTGGGGGGAACCAGTCCACGTGGTCCTTCCTAGATATATCAAGATGGACCTGGCACTGTCTTCACAACTTCCAGATCCCACCATTCAGCGGGGAGATCGCACATCTCCACCCCCGCCCCTCCCTATTCCCAGAACCCTCTCTGGCCACTATTTCTCCTGGGTTTTCTCCTTTTTTGGTTACATAGGCCCCCCGTGGTGGTGCTCTCTGTGTTCTTGGCTTGCATACGTGTTGCATGAGCGTGTTGGCTAATTCTCTCTGCTCAAACACAGCTCTCCTGGGCCGACGCCATCCCAGCCAGGCTTCGTTGTAACCCCCTCTTCCACGCTGGCCTGACCTGAGGGTCCCTGTCGGGAGGTGGAGACCCGGGGAAACACGGTCGCCCGTGCAGATGGGTAGAGAGGCCTGGTGCAGATCGCCGACGCCCGCTATGCGGCCCCGCCCGCTCTGTGCATGCATGCCCGCCCGCCGTCCTCGCGGCCCGTGTGCGCGTGCGCCGCGTGTGCACCTCGCGTGTGCGCATGCGGCTCGCTCTCTCGCACCTCATTGGCTGCATAAACGTAGGCCTAAGTTGGCATGCTCCTGTAACGTACTGTGTTCAAGCAGTCAGCCGGCCTCTGTTCTCCCGCAGGTTCTACTCATATTCTCACTCCCACCAAATTTCTCATGGACCTGAGACACCCCGACTTCCGGGAGTCCTCTAGGGTATCTTTTGAGGATCAGGCTCCAACAATGGAGTGAGAGCCAAAGAAACAAAGTAAAAGCAGCTTATTACAGAAAAGAAACTCTTCCACTCTGAAGGGTTTTCTTTGATTTATTCCGTCACTCTTTCTTTTCTTTTTATTTTTTTCCCTTTTCAGTTTATTATTTATTTGATTTTCTTTTAACGAGAAAATGCTTGCAGTTCTTCACACCGATTGAAAATGTGTCCTGACGCTGCCCTTCACCAACCCTGCCCGAGCTCCGCTGGGCTCTGGCTTGCCAGCTCGCTCATGCCACAGGTCACCTGCTGCTGAGACAGCTGCAGCCCCCTGAGCTTTAAATGATCACAGCCGCTATGCACAGCCCTCCAGAGGGGGCTGGACGCGGAGGGGTGCTGCAGGCAGGGCACCTAAGCCTGCTGGCCGTGGAGTGAATTCCTGATGATGAGGAAGGCTTGGCACAGGGCATCAGAATAGACCCCCAGTCCTTGGTAGTTAAATGTGTCAACACATTTTGCCCAGGACAGGCACTTATCCCAAGGAACAATTTCTAAGGGGTGATGGGGTCGTAAGCCACCTGGTTCGTGGTGAACTCCAGCCACCAGTGGAAAGATCTGGTGTCTCCTGTTCGTCTAAGGAAAGCAGCACTTATTAGTCATTTGCTCTTTCAGTAATTACTTTTAATTCTCCTGTGGATCCTTCCAAGAGTTGAGAAGCATACCCCTCTCTCCAGCTGGAGTCTCCTAGTCAGATTGAGAGCCTTTGGGTAGAAATCTGTTCTCAAAACTGTGAGCTGTTTTGAAGAGCGTCTCCTCTCCCACGAGGTCATGCCTTTATCTCAGTTACCTGGGAACCTGTTGTGGGTTTGGTAGGTTATCCAGGTTTTATTCTTGCCCTTGAGAGAGCAAGAGTTCCTTGCTCTCTCTTTTCCACTCTTCCATCATGCTGGGAACCTCCCCGACCTGTTCAGACAGCAGACTGGCCCCAAAGACCTCACTGCAGCATGAGTCGTTTCTAGCTTCACTACACACTCTGTGATGAGGCCACATCTTGTGTGTATGCACTCTATTCCATTAACCATGGACTCTGGAAATGTCCCCTTCCCCAACCCCACCCCCAGGCTGAGATGTGGCCCTGTGAGCTACCTGTGAGTGAGTAGCAGACAGACCAGGGCTCTAGCCCCAGCTTGGCCACAAGCACCTGTGTGAGTGGGGGAGGTTGTTTCCACTGGTCTACAGCACACAGAACACAGGGAGGCTGGATCGCAGAGCCCTTTGGGCTGACCGTCTGTGATGCCATCATTCAGTTGGAGGCGCAAACCAGGCAGCCCTGCCCCATTCTCTGGCAAGCCCTCCCTCCATTCTCTGGGGAATGGACATCAGAACCCTGGCTGGGTAATGTCAGAAGTGTGCTTGTTTATTTTAAAAAGAATGAACTCCATATATGAAGGACCTGCTCTAAAGGTTGGCCCTGGAGGCAGGGTTGTTCATCTCCTCTTTCTCTGCCTTGGCCGAGAGATAGCTGCTCCGGGGAAGTAGGGAGGTGAGGAGCAGCAAGGGCCTGTGAGCCAGGACAGTGAGGCTGGCCATGGCCCTTGGCTAACTGCCATCCTGCCCAGGCTGCCTTTGCCTAGAAAGCGAGGCCAGTGGGTGATGAATAAAAGCAAGTGTTTAAAAAAGTCACCCTTAAGAAGCACCTTGATAGGATGGTAATCAGAGAGAAATGGTTCTCATGCAGATGGCAGGTAGGTGGATAGCATTTGCTGTATTTCGAGACTCCTCAACGCACATGCGGAGAAGGCAGTGGCACCCCACTCTAGTACTCTTGCCTGGAAAATCCCATGGATGGAGGAGCCTGGTAGGCTGCAGTCCACAGGGTCCCTAAGAGTCGGACACGACTGAGCGACTTCACTTTCACTTTTCACTTTCATGCATTGGAGAAGGAAATGGCAACCCACTCCAGTGTTCTTGCCTGGAGAATCCCAGGGATGGGGGAGCCTGGTGGGCTTCCATCTATGGGGTCGCACAGAGTCGGACACGACTGAAGCAACTTAGCAGCAGCAGCAGCAAAGAACATGGCCGAAGCCCTGGCAGACCCCTTGCAGAGTCAGAAAGAATCGCAAACCCAGACCCCAAGGGCTCCCGCTAGGATTCGTCCTGGGATTCCTTGCAATCGGAGACACCTCTCCTTTGCTTTCTCTGTTTTACGTTCCATCAGCAGAGAGTGTCTTGGCCGCCATTAGAGCAGAGAGAGCACTACAGACTGTATGTTCTTGCCTTCCGAGATGCTTTGTTGGACAGCGTTGTGTTTTAGAGTTCAGTTAAGAAAAAGCAAGGCACGGAGTCCTCATCCCAGGGAAGTTAAAAAGCAGATGAATGTCCAACCTGCCCACTTCTGAGGTAATTGTCCAGGTGACTAAAGCCTAAAAGAGTACAGGGTGTTGGAGAGGCAGGGTGGTCTCCGACACATCAGTGTGAGCAGAAACTTAGCTTTTAGAGATGGGTTTTCCCCGATCGGCAGTGAACGAGTGTCCTCGTGGGCACTGTGTGTGGATGCCAGTGTTGTGCTCCACCCTCCTGGCTCCTCCCTCTCCTTCTGGCCCCACCTCCTCTGGCCCCTCCCTCTCCTCCTGGCCCCTCCTCCTTCTGGCCCCTTCTCCTCCTGGCCCTTCCCTCTCCTCCTGGCCCCTCCTCCTCCTGGCTCCTCCTGCTCCTGGCCCCTCTCCTCCTGGCCCCTCCTCCTTCTGGCCCTTCCCTCTCCTCCTGGCCCCTCCTCCTCCTGGCTCCTCCTGCTCCTGGCCCCTCTCCTCCTGGCCCCTCCTCCTTCTGGCCCTTCCCTCTCCTCCTGGCCCTTCCCTCTCCTCCTGGCCCCTCCTCCTCCTGGCTCCTCCCTCTCCTCCTGGCCCCTCCCACTCCTGGCCTCTCCTCCTGGCCCCTTCTCCTTCTGGCCTCTCCCTCTCCCCCTGGCCTCTCCTCCTGGCCCCTCCTCCTCTTGGCCCCTCCCTCCTCCTCCTGGCCCCTCCCTCTCCTGACCGCTTTCTGTCCTGGAGCTGAGGCCTGCTCTCCCTGGCCCTGGCCGAAGGGGGCAGGCGTGGATAACTAAGTGTACAGATGCCACCAAGTCTCGGCTCAGTCTCCACTAATCAATCCATCATTCCTCCCAACTAAGAAATGAAGTATTTTGATCAGCTCTGCACCTCTGTGCTGTGGACGGTTTATGTTAAAAGGACTGACTATTAGCGAATGTCCAGAAGACGGTCAGAGGCTAATGAAAGGGGCTGCAAGGCCAACTTAGACCTATTACACAGCACTTAGAGGAGGAAGAAGTTTTTTTGTTTTGTTTTTATGTTGAATACTTTGCTTTATTTTAGATCAGCGTCAGATAAGTTCCATTTTTTCAGTGGGACTCAGATTTGAATCTGAATTCAGAGCTGACTCAGTTCCCAGCTGCTGTTTCAGCATTCCCTTCCGCATCCCCTCCTGGGGCAGGAGGCCACAGGGCCCCCAGAATCGAAAGCAGAGGCATGGCTTATAGGCCTGGCTGTGCCACCAACATGCCCCACCACCATGAGCATCTTTTTCCCATCTGTAGGATGCCAGTGGGCAAGGCCACTGTCTTCCCACACCTGGCAGATCATCTCACTCACCTGGGCTGCTCTTAAATGTGCAGTTTAAACCTACTATTCTCTGACACCGCCCTCAATAGTCTGAGTCTGCAGGATTGATTCAGGCAATTCCAGAACCAGCTGGATCAGCTGGTCTGTCAGAATTCTTCTGGTTTTCAGATGCTGTCAGTGAGGAGGAAGCATTTTGTCCTGGCAGAGCTCACTGTGTCTGGCCACAAGCTTTGACAGTCTTTGGATGACTTTGTTTTGAAGATCACCGTTCACATTTCAGATTTGCAGTTATATAGAATGAGGGGGGAACCTCAGAGCGGTTCTAGAGGCCTGCATGGTCAGCCACCTTTGGGTTCAAGTGAGAATGTTTGCAGTGTTTGTGGTGCTGAGAAGTTTGACCAGGGTATTAAAGTGATATCGCTAATTGCGTGGCAGGAATTGGGTCTCAGGTGATTTCAGATTAACACCAGCTGGTCTGAATCCTTTAAATGGACCGGGTAGTTAGGGACCTTAAAGGGACCAGGAGCATGCCTGCGCGAGGAGCCCTAGAGGCCTCACTGGTTTTCTTATACTCTTGGTTCTGGCTCAGATGGTAAAGACCCTGCCTGCTAATGCAGGAGACCCGGGTTTGATCCCTGAGTCAAGAAAATCCCTTTGGAGACGGGAATGGCAGCCCACTCCAGTATTCTTGCCTAGAGAATCCCATGGACAGAGGAGCCTGGAGGGCTACAGTCCATGGGGTCGCAAAGAGTAGGACATGACAGAATGACTAACACTTTCACTTGGTCCTGGATGTTTTCTGCTTTCAATGAAAGATTGGGAGCACCAGACGATCAGATAATATCCAGTTCTAAAGAATGAATTCCTTCACCTCTTTTTGGCCTCCCCCCAGTCCTGAATCTGCATGGAAGCAAGGTTGGGAAGCACGATGGTCTAGACATCTGATCAGAGGCCTTTCGATTCCCCTCTACATCAAGCCTGCCCTCTTGTTCCCTGGAATCCAGCGGATGGCTATGGGGGAGGACATTAAGGAAGGTTTTTCTGGCATGTGCATAGCCTCAGAAGCCCCCAAGCTAATCTCAGCCCAGAGTTCCCAGCAGCCATCTCTCAGCTGTAGACACCTAAACTGCATGCAGCTGAGACTTGGAGGCTTTCATTCTGCCAGTGGTCCTGGTCAGAATTTGGTAACATTTATTCCTGTTTCCTCATCTGGGGAGCAGCCTTTGACCTTTAGGAATAGCAGGAAGATTCATAAGGTCACAGAAATGAGTGTCTTCAGGGCAGAGGGGAACCCCTGCTGAAACTGGTGTCGCCTTTGCCAAAGGAGCCTTGAGTCTGCAGAAAGAGTCAGCTTTGGGCGCGGGGCTGGCACAGGCTGCACGCTCGCTCGGGACATCCCGCTCGGCCCCTCGGGGAAGCAGCCAGGGAGGGACTGGTTCCTCACTCAGAGCAGTGGTTGGGACTTGAGCTGCAGAGAAGCCTCTCACACCAGAGATGGCTTCTCCGGTGTCCCCCTGGTCTGCGCTGACTGGGAAGGCTCCAGATCTGCAGTGCCAGCCATCAGGGATCAGCTGCGCAAGTAGCGGTCAAAGGCGTAAGGACCCTGCTATTTGGAATCACTCCCAAGGAGCCCGCCAAAGCCTTCTTCTGCCCGCCCTCAGGGTGGAAATCTGGCCTCCTGTGGTTTCTGGTCCCCTCTTCCCAGGAAGGCCTGCGCCCTTGCCCGCATCTCCAGGGAGGCACATTTTCAAGGACGGGTCTCTTTTGTTCAGTTCTCTCCCACCGGGATCTCTTTCTTTGAAGCCTTCTGCTGCATGCGTGCAGGCCTCATGCTCACACACCAGTCACTTCTGTTCTTTTTTGAGTAAGTCCATGTCCAAACCACACGATCCATGCATCTTTTTTTACTGCACTTATCAGATCTCTCTTTACAAAAAAGGACTTCATTTATTTTTATTTTTTTATTTTTGCAGTAAAATTATATCTAATTCCATTAGCTTAAATTTTTGCAAGCATTTCTAACCTCTTACAATGTGCGGGTCTCTGCAAGGTAAGGCCTCAGGTACCCCGGCCCTCCCCCTTTCACACCTGAGGTCCCTCCCACCACGAAGCCCCAGCCAGCTGGCTCCCAGAGCACAGTGGCTTCCCCTGGGTGCTCTGTCCATCCACTTCCTCCCGACCTGGACCTCTCTTTCCACACACAGCCCCCCTGCGAACCCCTGCCCCGTTCACCCCCCTCCCCCCCGCCATGTGGTTTGGCACTTCTCTCCCTGGCTTCACCTTGAATTCAGGAGAGAATTAGAAGGATGGCTGCCCTCTCCCCTGGCAGATGGCACTGAGCCTGGATGGAGAGAGAGCTCCTTCCTCGGTACAGCCCGGGGGACCCTGCCCGAGCCAGAGGAGGTTCTGTTCACCCACGGCCCCCAAGTGTCTCCCGGGCCAGTTGTGACGTGGCCCCAAACCCCAGCCCCCACCCCCCTCTCTGTGTCCACTCGACCGAGGCCAGGGGAGGGGAGGGGGCGGCTGCAGCTGTGGGAATGGACACGGGCAGGGGAGGGGAAAAGTGTTTGAAACCAGAGGCGGCTAGCTCACAGGTCTTTTCTGCCTCCCCAGGATCCACACACATTCTCACCCCACAGAAACTTCTGGACACGCTGAAGAAACTGAATAAAACAGATGAAGAAATAAGCAGTTAAAAAATAAGCCACCCCTCCAAACAAAAATGAACCCTCTCCCCGAAGTGCTCGCAGCCCCGACCGCCTCGGTCCCTTCGCTGACCCCCTCCTCCCTCCATCGCCTCCCCTGGCTCTGCACGCCCGGCCGACACTGTCGCCGCTGCGTTCTCGTGTTTGGTGATGCCCTCTTTTTCTTGTTTGAAACAAAAGAATGCATTGTTTTTTTATTTTTTTTTTTTTTAAAGAGTCCCTTCTATGTGTATCCTGGAGGAGACGTTTGGGGTGAGGGCCGTGCTGCCCCCGGGTTCCTGGAACTGTTTAGGGTGGATGGACACCTCCTCCCCATTAGTCATGATTTTATGACCTTGTACATAGCCCAGCGTGACGTGTGTACATTTGCTTGCGTATGGGAAGGTAGACGTTTTTGAAGAACCCGTTTGGGGTCGCTCCTGTTCGTGTTGGGAGTCTGAGCTGTCCGTTCTTGGAGTGTGTCAGACTGAGGGTGTCTCTTCTCACTCCAGCTCCTCCCCCTCCGTGCCAGCTCTCACTCACATGAGCTTGGAAGTGAAGCTCAGGTGACTCTCGAGAGGTTTGCGCTGGAACCGACCTCTGCTCTCTCTCCCCAAGGGGCTCACTCCCCCCATCCCCCGGGGCTGGGGGTGGGGGCTGGGGGTTGGCCACGGGAAGTCGGGCTGGGTGCCCTGTCTCAGCGCCCTCCCTGGCCACGGCCACAGCGCTCTGGTCCTGTCTGCGGCCTATCACCGTGCCTGGATGAGAGAGGAGCAGGCTTCCACTGGGGACCTGCGTCTCCAGTTAGACCTGGTCCTTCAGACCCCATCCTTCCCCAGGCATCACCCCCCACACCACCGCCAGAGCTCCTCTTTCTCAGCGAGGTCAGCCTGGATCGAGCTCACGGCTCAGCAACGGACTAGGACTGGGAGGGTCCAGCAGGCTCCTGGTTCAGAGGTCCCTTTCCTGTCTGCGCCCCTGAGGCTTCAAACTACACGAAGAGTAGCCTGCTGGGTTTACACAGACCCCAATCCCACCCCAGATCATTCTCTGTTTAAGATACTCCCTAATACTTTATTTTGTGTAGTGTGGGGTCATATGTCGTCATGCTTGTAAGAAGAAAACAATCATTTTACTCTCTGTATAAAGACGTAGCTGTATAAATCTTAGCTGTTGATGCAGAAATCAAAGAGGCCAATGCAGGAAGGATGTTTCCTCGTCCTCAGGACTCAGCGGCTCATTCTCCGGAAGGGAGCACACTCTGTTCTGCTGCTGCTGTGAACTATAACGACAGTGGAAGTCACAAAAAATGTCCCGCACCCACCCCCCCATGCCCTTGAACCCCTCCCCAGACCGTGTGTGTATATTACTGTCTTGTGGCATCGTCGTTGCAAACGTGTGTGTGTGCTAGTTCTTCGCCACCCCCTCTTCCCTTTCAGAATATATCCTCCGCCCGCCCCGTTAGATGCATCGTGGCGTTCTCTTCTCAAGGCTTTGAAATCTTCCCCCTTTGCACTCAGATTAGTTTGCAGGTCTGTCTCCCTGCCCCGCTTCCTTACGAGATCTTATTTCCTTAGGACAGACTGTAAGGCCATGCCTTGGTTTCTTCCTGTTAAAACTGCTTGTTTTGTCCCCTGCCCTTGACCAAACGATGCTCATGCTTCAGGACCTTGTTTGTCCAACACGTTGGTTTTCCTTTCTCTGTTATTTATATAAAAAATAATTTATCAAAAGGATATTTTAAAAAAAGCTAGTCTGTCTTGAAACTTGTTTACCTTGAAATTATCAGAATCTCAGTGTTTGAAAGTATTGAAGCACAAACGTGTATCATCTCTGTACCGTTCTGTACTAAAGCACTCGAGTCTAATAAAGAAGTAAATCAGCGCCCATGCATGGTGTCCAGGGTGACTCGCCGCCTGGTTTCTCTTTGGGGAGCAGGAGGAGAAAGGCTTCATCGATATAGTCCAGTGGGGAGGAGCCCCGCTGCCCCCGGCCGTGGCTTGGAGCCTTCTGGATCCAGGTTACTGCGACTTACATCAGGATCTAGAGCTGCCTGGAGTCTGCAGACGATCCACGGCGCGTGCACGACGCTGCCTGAGAGCAGGCAGTTCCTCCGTCGTCCTGGGTCTCTGCAGGTAGGTTGTCAGACGGCAGGGCTGTGTCTCGGCAGGTGGCGCCCTCCGTAAGCCTGTGGTGACAGTGCGTTCAGGGCATGTGATGAGGTCACTGCATCAGTCTTAGTGTTCTCCTCCTCTCTTCCTGCTGCCACACCACCTAGCCTTCCAATGAACTGTCAGATCTAGAAGCATGTCCTGCTGGTCATGAAGCCTTTTGGTGACTTGGGGAGACTGTGATGAGTTTGGCCCAGCATGAAGAGGGGGACCCTTACGTTAGGCTCATGGTGACACTGGAAATATGTCAATCAATTTCAAATGAAGCAGGGTGACCTCATCCATAAGCCAGGCAAATGCCCCCCAATACCAATCACAAAAGAATACATTACAGAATTAAACCAATTAAGTCCATCTCTAAAGGTGGGGGTAGTTTCTACCCAAACTACATACAGCAGAATTACATTCCTTGGAGGAAAAAGTGGCACCAGAGGTAATGCTGCTAAGAACCCTGTAAAAACGAGGGGCTCCCCTGGTGGTCCAGTGGCTAAAACTCTAAGCTCCCAATGCAGGGGACCCAAGGTTCAATCCCTAGTCAGGGAACTAGACCCCACATGACTCAACTAAAGAGTTTGCATGCCACAACTGAAGAACTCACATCCTGAAATTAAGACCAAAGATCCCGTGTGCTGCACTAGGACCTGGCATGGCCAGGTAAATAAAAATAAACATTTTTTTAAAAAGCAAACAAACCCGACTGCATCACAGGGCTGCCAGCCTTCTCTTAACCCCTCTGCACCAAGATCTCCATTGGTTTTAACAACGCTTTTAGACAAGGAGTTTTCAAAGCTCTGATCCAAATGAAGTCAGCTGCCTCGGGCAGAGCTGTGGAGCACCCTGTCCTTACAGACTGCCTTTCCCCAGTGCGGAAGCCATGCGCTACCGCGCCCAGACTGGGCAGACCTACTCTGCTGGTGGAGTGACACCGCTCTACAAGTGGGCCCCGGGGTAGCAGTCCCTGCTCTTCTCAGCTCGCCCCTGCCGGTGTGGAACCTCCATCCTAGGAGCTAGCTGAGGTGAGAGCCATCAGGGTACAGGTGTTCTTAACCTGCCACACCTGGAGTGGGACTTGTACCCTCTGTGGGCTGGTATGGGGACGCCCTCTGCTCCGCCTATGGGCAATGGACATCCTGCAACATGGGGGAGAGGGAAGGGGAAATAGGGTGGCTGTCTGCCCCTCCCAGGGAGAAACCGGAGCCCCCATCTTCCTGGCCATGCCTGCCCAGAGGAGTACACCCAGGTAAAACTTGCATTACACAGAACTGGTGAGGGGAGTGAGCCTTTTTATTTTTCCTGACACCAAATACATATCACTTTTCACACCATTTCTCCAAGTCTTTGGCTCCAACTAGGTGTCTGACAGTTAGGTCAGTTCTGACACTAATTATTCAGTGAGTGCAGATTCCCACGGATCAAGGGCACAGTCCCACAAAACTGCCCCCACTTCAGGCATCAAAGGGGTGCCCACGCTACCCTGCCCAGCTGATTACAATTCGAGGGGTCTCACAACCCCCTCCTCGGGTTTGGTAGTTCATTAGAACAACTTACAGAATGAAGGAAAGCACTTTCTTTGCTGTGACTGGTTTATTACAGAGGATACCACCGGAGAACAGCCAAACGGAAGGGACGCACAGGGCAAGGTATGGATTTGGAGGTGGGGCGGGGGTAACCCAGAACTTCCCATGCCCTTTCCAGGCACACCAACCTCCCAGCACCTCCCTTTGTCCACTAACCCAGAAGTCCCCCCCCAAACTCTGTTGTTTAGAAGGTTTTATGCAGGCATCGTTACATAGGCACAGTTGATTAAATCATCGGCCACTAGTAATTGACACTTGGTCTACAGCCCCTCTGCCCTCTCCACAGGTTAAGGGGTGGGGGTGGGAGTTGCAGAAAGTTCTAACCCTCTAATCCTCTGCCTGGTGTTTCTGATGAGCAGTCCCCACCCTGAAGCTCTTGCCCCTCCCCTCTTAACCTCATCAGCATAAACCCAGGTATGTGGGAAGGGGCTTGTTGTGAAGAGCAGAAGATATGCCTCTCAGGAAATTCCAAGGGTTTTAGGAGACCTGTGCCAGAAATCTAGTGAAGTGAAAGTGAAAAGTTGCTCAGTTGTGTCTGACTCTTTGTGACCTCATGGGATTCTCCGGGCAAGAATACTGGAGTGGGTTGCTGTTTCCTCCTCCAAGGGATCTTCCCAACCCAGGGGTCAAACCCAGGTCTCCCGCACTGCAGGCAGATTCTTCACCAACTGAGCCACCAGGGAAGCCCAAGACCATTAAACAAGTTAGTTAAAATGAGGTCAATAAGGTGGGCCCTAATCCAATCTGACTGGTATCCTTATAAGAAGAGAAGATTAGGACCCAGAGAGGTAAAAGTGCGCATGCCCAGGAGAAACAGGAAGAGAGCAGCTGTCTGCAAGCCAAGGGGAGGCCTCGCAAGACTAAACCTGCTGACACCTTGGCCTTCAACTTCCAGAACTTGACAAATCAGATTTCTGTGGTTGAAGTCATCTAGTGTATGGCATTCTGTTATGGTGGCCTAAGTGGATTAATATAGTTGCCCAAGGCAAGAAAAGCTTCACAGAGTTGCTGAAATCAGGAGGACTGCTGACAGATATGCCCAGAAACTCTCTGACAAGGCTCAACACTGACCACTCTCCAAGCACTCTCCTTGGTGTTATTCAAGGGCTACCCGCCCTGAGCACTGTTCTCAGACACCTTCCCTTAATCAAAGACGGGCTTTGATCCTGCTTCCGAGCTTTCCTAATCCTCTGATGAGAAAGCATAAGGCCAGGGACTTCCCTGGTGGTCCAGTGGCTAAGACTCAAGCTCCCATACAGGGGGCCTGGCTTCAATCCCTGGTCAGGGAACTAGATCTCATACACAACTAAGAGTTCACATGCCACAGTGAAAGATCCTGTGTGCTGCACCTAAGACCCCGTGAACTCAAATATTTTTTTAAAAAAGAAAAAAGGCACAATACCAGGCACTTAATGATAACTCAGGAAATGGAGGTGATGGCTGCTCACTGTTCAGCCACATTTGCGTCAAGAGAATCGGTCTCAGTAGGTGTTTCAGGCAAGGAGGAGCCGGACTCCTGTATCTGGCACAACCCCTCATCTGTGATGATATCAAACACGGTGTCATCTGGTGGCATCTGTGTTTGCACCTTGGCCTCAGGCAAAATGCAAATATGCATGTGTGTGTGTATGTATATACATAATATGTGATAATATATATCACAGCTGATAAGGCAGTGCATCGTTGCTCAAATACTAGACTCATACTTGCAGAAATTTTGTAGATTTTTCTTAGATGTTTCTGCATTTACTGTATGCCTTAGAACAATTTCTAGACACTATTTTTTTTACTGGAGTATAATTGATTAACGGTGTCACTGTTAGTAGTTTGCAGTGTACAGCAGAGTGAACCAGTTATACCTACACCTCTGTCCACTCTTTTTTAGATTCTTTTCTCATGTAAATTATTTCAGAGTACTGAGTAGAGTTCCTTGTGCCATGCTGTAGGTACTTGTTAGTTATGTCTTATATATGGGGCTTCCCAGGTGGCGATAGTTGTAAAGAACCTGCCTGCCAATGCAGGAGGCATAAGAGACGTGAGTTCAATCCCTGGGTTGGAAAGATCCCTGGGTTGGAGGAGGGCATGGCAACCCACTCCAGTATTCTTGCCATGTGTGTATGTTAATCCCAATCTCCGAATTTATCCCAGGGAATTCATCCCCCTGCCCTTTGCGTACATCTGTGACTCCATTTCTGTTTTGTAAATAAGTTAATTTGTATCTCCAGACACTTTAAATGATTGTTTCTTTCTTAAGAAATAATCTTCACCAATTGTTGTTTTGCCAGAGGAAGAGTCCATTGAGCTATTTTCCTGTGCCATTCCAGACTCCCACCCAGGCTATCTTATTCAGCTAATAGATATTTACTGAGCACCTACTAAGGAGATCAAACAAGTCCATCCTAAAGGACATCAGTCCTGAATATTCATTGGAAAGACTGATGCTGAAGCTGAAACTCCAGTCCTTTGGCCACCTAACGCAAAGAACTGACTCACTGGAAAAGACCCTGATGCTGGGAAAGATTAAAGGCAGGGGGAGAAGGGGACGACAGAGGATGAGATGGTGGGAAGGCATCACTGACTCAATGGACATGAGTTTGAGCAAGCTCCGTGAGGTAGTGATGGACAGGGAGGCCTGGTGTGCTGCAGTCCATGGGGTTGCAAAGAGTCAGACATGACTGAGAAACTGAACTGAACAGCCATGTGCCAGTCTTCCTCCTAGGTTCTGAGGATGCAGCCACAAATGAGAGACTGAGTCCTCGTGAGCTTACACTAGCGGTGGGTGGCATTATATCACACACACACACACACACACCCTGAATGAATGGATCCTGTTGTGTGCTCCAGAGAGGTGGGCATTTCTTCAGGCATGTTTAGTGATACCTGGATTCCTTGTCTCCCCTGGGGCTGAGCTTCCTCCCTCCAGAGCCTCCTAGAGGTGGCAGTGCCGTGAGTCCACAGGCCCTGACCTGGGCTAACACTGCAGTCTGCGGGCTGTGTGCACTGCACCCACTCCCCTCCCGAGACCTGGCTGCCAGAGGGGCTGCTGGACTTTGTGGTCTGGGTCACTCGCCAAGTCGCGTCTGACTCTTGCGACCCCATGGACTATAGCCCTCCAGTCTTCTCTGTCCATGGAATTCTCAGGCAAGAATACTGGAGTGGGTTGCCATTTCCTTCTCCAGGGGATCTCCCCAGCCCAGAGATCAACCCTGGGTCTCCTGCATTGTAGGCAGATTCTTTACTGTCTGAGCCACAAGGGAAGCCCTTCTAGGGCTCTGACCCGCTGTAATATTCCCACGTCACCAATTTCCTCTTGAGGGAAGGAAGGGTCTCCCAGAGCCCAAAAGAGTGCCCAGTGAGCCTGGCGTCCTGGTCTCTGAGACACCATGGTCTAGGACACCCAGACCTATGGCCTCTCTGGCGCTGTTGGCCTTGCAGCAGGAGGCTGGTCTCTGAAGCCTATCCTCGCCAGGAAGAGGGAAGGTCCCTTTAAGCCTGGCTTCACATCTTTAGCTTGTTGCTATGTATGCGAGGAACTTCCTTAGCAACCACCTGGCCTCTTAAAGAGGCCCTGGTGTAGTGGTTGCCTCCAGCCATGGCTCCTAAAAAGAAGGGGGCCAAGGAGCCTGAGCTCAAGAAGAAGAAAGGTGGCAAGAAGGATCCCAACCTGGCCAACAAGCCCATGGAAATGCCTATAAGCGAGGAGAACCGAGAGTTCTACCACATCCAGATCCGCAACCTGGAGGACAGGCTGGCCCGGTGGGTGGGCGAGCAGGGTGGTCCTGCCAGGTCAGGGAGTGACTCAGAGCTGGCCACTGTGCAGGTTGTTGGGGGGCCCCCTGTGTTCTGGCCTCCCAGGGGATGTCCAGACCCACCCCCGCATCCCTACCTCAGTTTCCTCAAAGATAACATTGGGAGGCTTCATGATTTTGAAGAAAAATGGATTTCTTGGCCCCATCTTGGCTCCCAGAGTTTCCAGGGGCCCAGTGCCTAGTTAAGAGCCTAACCCCTCCCCAGGCAAGGACTGCGTTCCCCTGCCTCACAGTTGCCCCCCAGGACCACACGTTTTATTAAGAGGGCAGAGTTCAATTGGAGGGACGAATTGGAGATGGCAGCCCCCTGGCAGGCGCGTGACCACATGCCCCTCCTCCCACCTGCCCGCCACCACCCCCACAATGCCTGTGCCGTGATCCCCTGAGCTATGGGCCCCACTGGCTCTTCCAGCTGCCAAGCCCACTTGTCCATGCCAGGGCTGTTTTCCCAAATGTAAACGAGGAGAGCTGTTCGAGGTGGGTGGTGGTGTGGGGGGTGGGGGTGGTTCTCTAACTCTCCTGAGACATGCACTTGCCCATTTTTCTTATTCTTACACTAGTTTCCTCTCAGTTATGATGCACTAGCCCAGTCTCAGGGTGACCCTCAAAAGACACACCCCTTCGGTGGCAACTCAGATGGTAAAGAATCTGCCTGCAGTGCAGGAGACCCAGGTTCAATCCCTGGGTCAGGAAGATCCCCTGGAGAAGGGAATGGAAACCCACTCCGGTATTCTTGCCTGGAGAATCCCATGGACAGAGAAGCCTGGCGGGCTACAGTCCATGCAAAGAGTCAGGCACGACTGATTGACTAACACTATCAGTCAGGTCTCCTCACCTGTTGCTACAAATACTCACAGCTGACGCTGAGACCTTCCTGGACTGGTGCTCATTGTGTCCTTAAAACGGTCCCATGAGAGAGGCCCTCAAGTCATCCCCATTACAAGTGGTGGAGAGACTGAGGCTCAGGGAGAGAGGAAGTCACCCCAAGAAAGAGGCTCCGGGATGCCAGCCCTGGGCCCTGACTTCCCTAAGCCAGGCCGCCTCCTTGCTCCACAGATCGGGTCATTCAGCTTTGCACCCTGCACCGCGCTTCCATTCAGAAGATGTTGGTTAAGTTAGTTGTGAAGTTAAACATCTTTCCAAATAGCTTCTACCCATTATTCCATTGGAAACTAGAAAATTGCTTACGCGACAGCTTTTAAAAATTCACACCCTTCCCTCAAGCTGGAGACACGAAATGAAATTTATCTGGGAAAAATGCATTCGAGAGATGGTTATTGGACACTTATTATTTGTCAGCTTCCTCTGCCAGGCCCCCCAAAATACAGAGATGCGAGGAGTCAGGTCTTGACTTCCCAGTGGGACAAGGGTCAATCTACAGGAGGGCCCCAAAGAGAGGACCACAAACGCTGCCTCAGGGCCAGAAAGGCTCCACAGAGGTGGCAACACAGGGGTTCACTCAGTGAAGAAGGGTAAGGAAGATCACAAGTGTAGAAGTTTGGAGTTATAAAGTGTGAAAGTATTAAGCAGGGCACAGAGCTGGCAGCAAGCATTATGCTTAAGACCCTTAACTTTGGGGTATCAGACTGACTCGGGTTCCAGTTCTGGTTTTGCCATTTACTAACTCAGAAATGCTTCATCCCTCTGTGCCTCAGTTTCTTCACCTGTAAAATGGGTACAATCATCATAGTCCCTGCTTCCTTGATTGTTGTGGATTCAACACACTGAGCACCTACTACACACCAGGTGCTAGGTGTTGGGGACACAGCTATGAACATTAACAGAGGCTCCACCCTCACAGAGCTTACATCCTAGTGATGTAATGCACGTAAAGCACTGAGCACAGGCATCAGCTGCAGTCACAAGCACTGACCAGGGGAGATGAGGCTGGAACCTCCAAAGTCCCACTATGGGAGGGTCCAGGGAGCAGCCTGGCTGCCTGGAGGCCCCCTGGACCTCTGCCCCACATTTGCCTCAGGTACCAGCGGAAGTGGGATGAGTTGGCTATGCAGGAGAAGCTGTTTCGCCAGGAGTTTGAGCAGCTGGCCAACAACAAGAAGGAGATCGTGGCCTTCCTCAAGCGCACGCTCAACCAGCGGGTGGATGAGATCACCGACCTCAATGAGCAGCTCCAGAGCCTGCAGCTGGCCAAGGAGATGGAGAAGGATGCCTTCGAGGCACAGCTAGCCCAGGTGCGCCATGAATTCCAGGAGACCAAGGACCAGCTCACCACCGAGAACATCATCCTTGGTGAGGGGCACTGGCCGGTGAGCCTACAGGCATACACCACAGCGGGGGGAAACCCAAGGCTCTGTCTCTCTGGGCTCCAACTCCAGCTCTCCCACTGTCTCTCTGACCTTGGGCCAGCCCTACTCTCTGGCCCTGTTTTCCCACCTGGGAAATGGGGATGTTACATCTTCCTTGAGCAACAGCTACGTGCAGCTTCCCACACATATCTTCCATGGTAATGGCCCCAGCAATCCTGAGGCAGGAAATACCATCTCCACCTGCCATTGGGTAGGTGAGGAAGCATTTCAAGAAGGTGGAGTGTCTTGCCCAAGGTCACCCAGCTGGCAAGGGTGGCTGTGCCTTTCAGGTGACAACGGGAGTGCCTGGTCCAGAGAAGGTGTTCAGAGTCAGAGGCTGTTGTCAAAGTCAGTTTCATGAGAGTAGAGGAGAGTGTCAAGGGGGGCTTCCTGGAGGAGGTGGAGCCTGAACCAGGCTTCGTAAGACTTGGGGAAAAGAGGAAGGGCATTCCAGACTGAACCAGAAAGGCGGGCAGGATTACTTGTGGGGATAGGGGACTGGCCCTACTGGATGGGGAAGGGTGGGGGGCGTCATCACACAAAGCCCTGCCGCCCCCACCCCCGGGACCCTGCCCTCCCGAGGCGGCCGTTCACCAGGCCCGTGCCCTGTGGCGGGGCAGGGGGAAAGCTGGCAGCCCTGGAGGAGTTCCGGCTGCAGAAAGAGGAGCTCATGCAGAAGTTCATGTCGCTGGAGGACCAGCTGCGGAAGCAGGAGAACGAATACAAGGACTACGTGCACAACCTGGAGAAGAAGTCGGTGCTGGACAAGGACAGGTGGGCAGGCTGCTGTGGGCGCAGGACCCCCCCCACTGAGGCCAAGTACAGCCAGGTCTTCAGGCCTCCGACAGCCTTGGCTTCTAACTGGGCAGGGGGGAACCATGCCAAGTCCTTGATGCCCCGACTTGCCATTCCTCGAAACTGTGGCTGATTTGGTGGGGGGAGGGGGGCGGGTGGCGGGGGACGGCGAAGAGAAAAAAAACAGGCTCCCAGTTCCCAGTTCTCACACAGACATTGGAGAATCCCTGGACTTCCTTGTGCCACTTTTTGCGACTTTAAATTATATTTAATGGTTCATCATACACGGACATGGTTCAAAATATTACAAAGGGTCTACAATAAAGAGCTCCTGCTGGTGGCCCTGGCCCCTCCTATGGGGGACAGAGCAGAGAGGTCTAGGCGCTCTGGGGACCCCCCTCTGCCTGAACCCCGCCTCACCCCGACCCATCCCGCCTAGACTGAGAAAGGAGATCATCCAGCGTGTGAACATGGTGGCCACAGAGTTCCGCAAGGTGGCCACGAGCCAGATGTGGGACACGACCAAGCGGGCCATCACAGAGAACAACGCAGTGACCCTGCAGCTGGCCAAGATTACACGGCAGGGCACGCAGCTGCTGGCGGAGAACGAGCAGCTCCGGGGCCACCAGGACGACCTATGCAAACAGCTGGAGCTGCTGGAGAACTCCCAGAAGCTCATGGCCAGGAACAACTGGGGCCGCCAGAAGGTGCGCGCTCCCGGCCCTCACCCCGGGAGGCCCGGCACGGAGAGCAGGAAGGAAACCTAGGGCCCCGTCCTCGGGGCAAATACGGCCCCTGCAATGGTGGACTCAGGATCGGAGCATGGGAGAGGCAGCCGTGAGGCGATGGGGCTCTCGTTGGGAGGGCTCTGGCCCCCATCGCTGGTTTGTATTTGACTTGGAGCCCCCATCACTGGTTGAATGGGAACCCAGCCCCAGGGCCCCTACCCGCACAGGCGACTCAATGGGTGCGCAGCGGCCCTGAGGTGAATCCAGCGGGTGCTGGGCTCCCAGGGCCGCGGCCGGCCTCTCTGGGGGATGCAGGGCTGGCTGAGGGCCTGAGGCAGGGCCCAGAGCACGGCCACCTGCCCACACTGCAGGTCATCCTCATGCTGACGGAGAAGTGCCATGAGCAGCAGCAGGGCACGGCCGAGGCCAAGCGGCTGCGTGTTCTGCTGGGCCAGCTGGAGCAGGACCTCCTGAAGCAGCAGCAGGACAATCAGGCACTGAGGTGCAGAGCAGCGGGAACACCCTCCCTCTGTGGTCATGGGCCAGCGACTCCCCGCTCTGTACAGGGGCCTGGAGGCTTTGTCTGTCACACAGGCTGAGGCCCGGGGCTGGCCAGAGAGAAAAGACAGGGCCCCTTGTCCTAGGATGGGGAGGAGGCTGACCTGTCTCGTCCTGGGCCCAGGAAAGAAAGAGACCAGCTGAACCTGCAGCTGGAGCGGCAGCAGGCTGAGGGACAGCGGCTCCAGCAGCAACTGACCAAAGAGCAGGAGGCCCGGGCGAGCCTGGAGACGGCCCTGGCCCAGGCCACCTCCTTCCTACAGGACATTGTGCAGGTGAACTGGAAGTGGGTGAAAGTGGTGGGGGGAGGGGGCGGCAAATCAAGGACTAGAAACTGCCCGGAGATAAGCAGACCACCAGAGATGGCCAAGACAGGCCCAGGGCCCCTCTCTCCCCTGAGAGTTTCCTGGCAGATCTGTCTTTTTCTGATTCTCCACGTCGAGCCATTTGAGGTCTCAAAGGAGCTGGACAAAGGCCTCTGAGACCCTGGAAGTCATCAGTCTTCCCACCTGGAGAATGGGTATTCCACCATAGCCAGGGAATACTGAGATTAATAGGCACTGGGGTTGGAGTTTCCCAGTGGTGGATGCTGGGGCCACAAAGGGCCTGACCTGGCGGGCCCACCTGTCCCCTTCTCGGCAGATGCGGCCTAACGAGGAGGATGGTGACTTCGATGTCGTGTTCCAGCTGCAGCGAAAGGAGATGCTGCAGCAGTTGCTGCTCATGCTCGGCTCGGCCGTGGTCTTGAGCCCCCAGATGGCTGAGGCCCTGCACCGGGAGGGCCAGCCCTGTGGCCTGCCCAGGGAGGGGTGAGTGTGTGACCCCGTGTGACCCCAGAGGAAGCAGCTACAGGACACATCCATGGGCTGTCCTCAACTGAGCTGGGGCCGGAAGCCTGGCTCCCTGGAGCTGCTCTGAATCTCGGCTTCCTCGTCTAAGATGTGGAGGGGATGACACCAGTCCCCTCCCCACAGCCAGGACAGCAGCACCCAGCTACTCAAGACAGGGTCTCTGCTGCAGCAGCTGTCCGGCATCACACCCTACCGGCCTGGGGACCTGGGTCTGGTACCTCGACGGATCCACATCCCACCCAACCCTGAGGACCTCAGGCTGCTCTCACATACCACCCGCATGGGCAACTTACAGGCGTACAGCAGCCCTGAGGTGAGGGTGCCAGGGGGCCCCAGGGACAGCTGGATGAGGGCCACCCTTGGATGAGGGCCGCCCTTGGGTGCTTATCACCGCTCTGCCACACCGCAGCTGTGTGGCTCTGTGGATGTGGCTGGACCTCTCTTAAGCCTCCACTTCCCCATCTGTAAAATGGGCTGAAGAAAGGTGTGTCAAGGCCTCAGTGGATCCAGACACGCCCACACATCCCCGGGAGGGGAGCCTGCTGGATCCTGTGGGCCCCTCCTCCACAGGCAGGGGAGGGATGGGAACCCCACCTCAGAGGCTTCAGCTTCTAAGGTGGCACCTTTACTGTTACAGATCCACACCTCTGCTCCTCAGAAAAAGTTAAGAAAAAAGCTTAGTCTTCCTGAAGTTTCCCTACTTTCAAAGTAGGACACGGAGAGAAGACCAACCTCCTATCCTAAAGAAGGACTGTTCCGGCCACAGTCCCTGCGTTAGTCCACAGGCAGCCTGGGGCAGCCCAGAGAAGACTTATATTAAAAAAAAAAAAAAAGACCCCACAGGCTGGTGTGGCACCTCTGTGGATGGGTGGATGGGTGTGGGCATGACAGTCGGGCAAGCAGCCGAATCCACCGGCCTCAGGGGCCTGACGAAGACTCCTGGCTCCGCTGGCGGATGTGGTCCAGGAGCAGGTCCGCGGCACGCTCCAGCACTGGAGGCAGCAGCTCCTGCTCAGCAGGGGAGAAGCGGCCCAGCACGTAGGCCTGCACTGCATCCTGGTGGGTCGGCCGCCCGATGCCCACCCGCAGCCGTGGCATTGCCTGTGGGGGAGCCAGAGGGGCCCAGGGAGCTCTGGTGAGAAGGGGTGTTGGGGGCCCTGTCCCAGCCACCCGACTCGGTGCAGGATGGAGGCGCAGACTCACACTGGAGTTGAGGCAGCTCATACAGGAACGGACTCCATTGTGGCCCCTTCAAGGGATAGGAGAGGGGCAGTTAGTGCTTCCTTGGGTCAGCACCCTTCACCCCATCCCCCGCCGAGCCTGGGGTCAGCACTTCTACCCCCACTCCAACCCGGAGGCTGGCTTCCCTATCCCACCTTGACCAGCTCAGGGCCTCACCTGGCGCTTCCTCCCAACTTCAGAGCCACTTTCCCCAGCGGCTTGTCCAGCTCATCGTGTACCAGGTAAACTTCCTCAGCAGTCAGTCCGAACAGCTCCGCTTGGCCCAGGGAAACAGTGGCCCTGGTTACTACTGATCCGCCCAGGAAGGTTGTCCTGACTCTGGGCTCCCATGAAGAGGGACCACAATTAACCCCACTTGGTGGTAAAGAACCCACCTGCCAATGCAGGAGACATAAGAGACGCAGGTTCAGTCCCTGGGCTGGGAAAAATGCCCTGGAGAAGGGCATGGCAACCCACTCCAGTATTCCTGCCTGGAGAATCCAATGGACAGAGGAGCCTGGGGGGCTACAGTCCACAGGGTCGCAAAGAGTTGGATATGACCAAGCGACTAAACCACCACCACATATAAAGAAACTGAAGTTCTCAATTTCTCAGTCACCCAAGGCAAGGCAGCAATTGGAGCTCAACTGGTACCTGGAGCTCTAGGTGAACCGATTTGCTGCAGTCCAGAATGCAGTCCAGGCCCCTGCGCCCTCCTGGGGGGCACACACGTGGGGCCCTCAACTTACCCGCCCGGGCCACACTGTGCCCGTTGAGGTTCATGAGCCTCCGTGGCCGGAGCAGGACCAGCTGGGCATCTCCGAGTGAGGCCAGGGCGAGGTCCGCGGCACAGCGCCGGTCGCGTACCCAGCTCTCCGCCACCCCCAGCCGCCGCGCCAGATGCCCCAGCACCGCCATGCCCACGCTGTGCCGCGTGCCAGGCAGTCCAGGGTTTCCCAGGCCTGCCACCTGCGGGCGACATCAGGGAAACTGAGCCCCGACAATTCTCCCCATAATCTATCTCACAGCGCGACCCCACCCGGGGCCCCAAAGCAGAGGAAGGTAAATGGAAAACGACCGGAGTAGGTTAAGGCCACGAGGAAGAGTCCAAGAAACTCCAAGACTCCAGAAGGCCAAGTGGAAGCGCCCCCCGGAGTGGGCTGGCAAGGCCCCCCAGTGCAGGAGCGGAGTTCCTGGAAGTCTGGAGCCCATCGGAGCATCTGACCCATTTCTAGATAAGAAAATTCAAGACAAGGAAGGGGGAGAACTTTGCCCAGGAGACAGTGGCAGACCTGGAGCTAGGGCCCGGGAGTCCCTACAGGGCTGTCCCCCACTCCACTCACCAGCCACCGCTTCCCCGCCAGCCGGGGTTCCAAAACGCAGCGGCTCATGGCTCGACTCAGCCACAGCCCGGCGCGCGAGAGGCCTAGCGGCCCCATGCTGCCCCAATTCAGGACGCGGACCCCGCCCCCTGACGTCAGCCAGCCCCTTGGCCAGTCGCGGCCGCCCCTAGCTGCTAACGCCCAATCCGGGGCGGGCCACGTGGCCGCCACCCTTCTGAGGGGCGGAAGTGGCGGGGCGGTGGCCTGGTCCGGGCGTCCCTGTGCATTCCGCGGTGCCGCGTCACCGTCTCCGGCGGGGTTTGTCGTGGGGCTCGCGGAGCCCTTGTTTGACCACTGGATTGGGAAGGAGTGTGCCCTGTTTTGACCCACCCCTGGGGCCCTGCCTCGCTGCGGAAAGCAGGCAAGCCTTTTCCTTGGCTTCCCCAGCTAATAAAAACTTGCTAAAGCCATTGCAAGGTGTCATCTCTTAGAGCGTTGTGGATTGGGAAGATCCTCTGGAGAAGGGATAGGCTACCCACTCCTGTATTCTTGGGCTTCTCTGGTGGGTCAGACGGTAAGGAATCCGCCTGCAATGTGGGAGGCCTGGATTCCATCCCTGGATCTGGAAGATCTCCGGGAGGAGGACATGGCAACCCACTCCAGTGTTCTTTTTTTTTTTCCCCACTCCAGTATTCTTGCCTGGAGAATCCCGTGGACAGAGGAGCCTGGCGGGCTACAGTCCATGGGGTCGCAAAGAGTTGGACACGACTGAGCGACTAAGCGCGCAGCCTCTTTCCGACTCGGTTTGAAATTGGATTTCAGGGATTGGACTCCTCGGGATTCCGGGGGCGTGGCTAAGGGGCGGAGCCTGTGGGCGTCCTGGAGATGATGCCTAGCAACGTCGGGAGGAGGGGGCCAAGAGGAAAGTGAGGACCGCGAGTAAGCTGGTCCAGGTCCTGGGGTCCTCCCCGAAGGGGCCTCATGACAGACTCCGGAGAGGTGCGGGAGAAGTCTAAAGCAAAGGCAAAGGGTGGGGGAGAAGTGACCACGTATGGGTTCTCAGGGAAGGTTTTCGTTCAGGAGAGGCCAGATCAGTTGTGCGATTCTGTAAAGTCCCTAGCTGCTGTGCAGAGAACAGAGGTCTTAGGACCTGCGGCTGGTGGGGAGGTCGGAGGGGTGGCCGGAGCTGGCATAGAGACAGAGATGGCAGTGACCCAGATGAGAGAAGAGGGGGTATCTGAGAGATCTGTAGGAAGTGGGATAGACAGGACTTAGGGACTAACGGAACATAGATCTTCTCGCAAGACGTTGCTGGACCCCCAGGGCCTTTGGCTTGGGGCAGGGCCTGAGCTGCAGACAAGAGTTTTGGGTGTCAGTAGCTGGTAGAAGCTGAGGGGGACCAGGAGGAGAGCAGAGAGCAGTGTGAGCATGAGATCTTGACCACAGGAGAGAGAGGCAGGACTGGAGAGAGGTTAAGGGGAAAGGGGCTGGGAGGGCCGCCAGACCCCAGACTGTGCCTCCTCCGAGGCCCCCTCTCCACCCCCTCCTCCATCCTGTAAAACACCCGAGGAGAGAGTGTCAGTGGAGTGGGGATTGTCTTTGAGGCTTGCTCCAGCTTGCTGTTGCTTGGTTCCAGGATGGTCTGGAGCATGACAAAGCTCCCTCACAACACATCCCAAAGTCATGGGTGATTCCCATGCCAAAGGGGACCCTCCAGCGCATCTTTGGGACCAGCCAAATCTTCCAGAACTTTGATGATATAAAACCAAAGGCTACGGGGTTAACCGTGCCCCTCAAAGTCAGGGAATAGTGAGTGTCTCCCTTGCCCAGGGGTCCCAGGTTCCTTCCCTGCAGAGCCACTGACATGCTGTGCAGCCTTGGGTGAGTTACTCTCCCTCTCTGAGCTCCAGCAAGCTCAACTGTATAATGGGGCTCTTCCACCTCAGCAGCAAAAATAAGGCTGGATGGGCTCCACGGATGGCCAGTCTGCTCTCCCTGGGTCTCTACCCCTCTTGTCTTCCTACCCAAGTCCCCCCTCCTTGCAACACATTCCCAACCCCCCAGCTCTATGTCCTGGGCTGGTCCCAAGTCAGGGCCAGCCCTGCCCCCTGCCTGTGCCCCCTGCCCCCCACAGCTACCATCGAGCTCATCAGTGCTTGGAGCAAGAGGACTGGGAGATGGCCGTGCTCTTCTTCTCCCGTGCCCTCCACCTGGACCCCCAGCTGGTGAGAGGGAGGGTTTGGGTGGGCACGGGCAGTTGCTGTCCCACGCTTACACTCTCACCTCTCAGGGCCACCGAGTGAGTCCCTGTGGTAGCCGGGTGGCAAACCTCAGGGCAGATCGTGGGGAGGGGAACGGCAGTCTGGGTCCCCTCTCCCTCAGGTAGAATTCTATGCCTTAAGAGCCGAGGCTTATATCCAGCTCTGCGACTTCTCCTCGGCCGCCCAGAACCTTCGAAAGGCCTACTACTCCCAGCCAGAGAACAAAGACTACCTGGAGCGACTCGCCCTGGTGCTTTACCTGAAGGTGCCCGGCGCTGCCCTAGGCCCGTACCAGGCACCCGCCTCCCACCCCAGCCTGCTGGCTCTCCCTCCAACTCTGGGGGTTTTCCTTGCTCCGGGGGCCAGCCCTGACTTCCTGGCGACCTTCTTGTCCCTGCTTCTGTGTCCCCTTCTGCCACTCCTTCTCATGACCTCTCCCACCTTCCAGGTTCATCCACCACCAGGGCTGGGTACATCCAATAGAACTTTATAGTGACAACGATCACTTGGCATGATGATTACAGTCCATTCTGATGGCCACTAGCCACGTAGAATGTTGAGCCCTTGAAATGTGGCGAGTGTGACTGAAGAACTAATTTTTTAATTGTACTGATATTTAATTAGAATCAATTTGAATTTGTATGGCCATGGGCAGCAGGTGGCTATTGTACTGGACAGCACAGCCCTAGAATCCACAGGCTCTAAGCACTAAAAAGACAAGAGTGTGACTGAGGAACTAATTTTTGAATTGTACTGATATTTAATTTGAATAAATTTGAATTTATATTGCCACGGCTATTATACTGGACAGCACAGGCCTAGAGTCCACAGGCTCCCAGCACTAAAAAGACAAGAGTGCCCCCCATTTGTAATGTGTAATAAAGATGATATTAATCCATAAATTCCCAAAAAAGTCCTGATTTTTCCCCCATGTTCACAACTTTGATGTCTTGGTTTTTAATGTCAATAATAATTCAATTCTGGAAATTCCCTGATGGTCCAGTGGTTAGGACGCTGCATTTCCACTGCAGGGGGGGTGGGGCATGGATTGGATCCCTGGTCAGGAACTAAGATCCCACTGCCATGCTGTGCAGCCAAAATAATAGGAATAATAATTATTATCATTCAACTCTGAAAAAAGAAACATTCTTAAAACCAGACCACATGCTTAAACTGTCTGCGGGGGTCCTGAGGCCAGTCTTGTTCTTTCTGTGTGCCCTTGGAAAGGTCACTTCACTTCTCTGAGCCTCAGTTCCTTCATCTAAAAGGGGAATGTTACCTAGTCCCAGTGAGATAAATTTAGGGTTTGTTTTTTTTTTTAATTTTTGCTGCACCTGGGCAGTTTGCAGGATCTTAGTTCCCCAACACACATCCTTGTAGTCAAAGCACTGAGTCCTACCCTGGACAGCCAGGGAACTCCCTAAGTTATATGTATCCCTAAGAATACAGGAATTCCCTGTATTCTTTATTTTTTTAATTTTTATTAGTTGGAGGCTAATTACTTTACAATATTGTAGTGGTTTTTGCCATACATTGACATGAATCAGCCCCTGTATTCTTAATACAGGGTTTGGCACCTGGAGCCCTGGTCCAGGAAGGAGCCTGTTATTGTTAGATCTGCTGTTCTGATCCACCTCTCAGGTTTTCTCTTTTTTCCCTATTCCTACGTCTGTATTGCTATCTCTCTGTCACCAACTGTATATTTATGTGTCTTGCTGTCTCCCCAGCTCTGTATCTCTGTCTGTCTGTATCTCTATCTCTTAAAATCTCTCTCTGATCTGAAGGACTCTGTGCCCATCCCTTGTCATTCCACCCCAGTGATGACAATCCCTCAGTTCATGGGGGCTGCTGGACTGGGCTCACAAGCAGGATTGACGATCCCTGTGTCACCAGGGCCAGTGCCTTTTTGAGCAATGCGCCTTTCTGGATGCCTTGACCGTCTTCTCCCAAGCCTCTGAGCTCCAGCCTGAGAAAGTCTGCTTCCGGTATCGATGGTGAGCACCCTGGTCAAGAGCTTTCTAGCCTTTGTCCCCCTCAGCGTCTCCTTCCTGCCCCTCTCACTGGGCAGACCAAGCACCTTTGCTCTCCGCCCACAGCCTGGCCTGTCTCCTGGCCCTCAAAAAGCATCGTGAATGCCTCTCGTTCGTCACCAAGGAGGTGAAGCAAGGCACCACCAATGCAGATGTCTACATCCTCCGGGCCAGGCTCTACAACTTCTTCCAGAAGGTAGAGCAGGGCAGGCAGGGCCGATGGGTGGGCCTCCTCCCTGTTTGGGTGCTGAGATTACAGGAGGCGGCTAGGCTATCCACCAGCCCAGAGGCCACAGCCCCCAGTGTGGTGGGAGCCCTGTCCTTCCCGAACCCTGACCAGTGCTGACCACTCCTGCCCAGTCAGGTAGTTGTTCCAGCATCATTCAGCCCTAGCTCTCTGCCAGGCCTGCACCAATCCCTGAAAACCACAAGGTGAGAAGTCTCGGCCTGCCCTGCCCTCACGGAACTCACAGGCCAGGGGAAACAGCCCCCAGCAAATAATTACACAAGGACTGACTTCCCAATTATGTGAAGCACCATCAGAGACCGCCAGGCATCCTTTAGATGTGAGACTTGGGGTCACAAAGAAGGAGGGGCTGTAGGGATGAGACAGTGATAGGCAGGATCTCGTGAACCCCAGGGGACCCTGACTTCTTCCTGGGGAGCAGCAGGAACCTGAGAAGGGTGCTCCCTGGGGGCAGTGGGCCTTAGAAAAGTCCTTTTGGCTGCCAGGGGGCATGTGGGCTGGGGGGGCAGAGGGGCAAATCGGGAGACTGGAAGCCTGGATACCATCCATCTGGATAGGAGTGGGACTCAGGGAGGATGGGCAGGATGGCGGCAAGGAGGAAGGCAAGTTCTTCAGACCTTTGGAAGCAGGACCAGAGACTGACTGGGGGGCTGGAGAGGTGAGAGTGAGGAAAGCAGAGGCATCCAGAACAAGGCCTGTTGTTCCAGTTTGGCTAGGATGCTTGGGGTGGGGGGCAGGGGGACTCAGGAAGAGGAGGAGCATGATGGGCTGGAGTGGGCAGGGTGTCCTCAGGGTGCTGGAACCAAGAGTTTCCCTCTGCCAGGGGCTGGGCTGTTGTGTCCCACAGGTGACTCAATGGGAGTGGCTCCTTCAAAGGTAGGAGACTAGTAATTATTGACAATTATTGTTGATTGTTGGGATTGCAGCTGCTCCCTGCAATGCATAGACACATTCTAAGCACTTTACTCACATTTGTCTCTAAGGCTGGCAGTAACCCTCTGAGGTTAGACGCAACCCACTGTCCTCTTCTTACAGATGAGGAAGCATGTTCAGCTGGTTTGGCTAACTTGCTCCCCTTGAACCCAAGTCCACCTATTCCAAAGCCCTGTCCCAACCTCTGCCATCTTTCCCCTCCCAGTTTCCACTCACACCCAGTGTCCACACTGCCTCTCTCGCCCTCAACCAATTACCCCACAGGACATGGGTTACTTGCTAAAAATGTTGACTGACTGACTGACCTGCTCACCCAGTGGAAGGTATTTGCCTAGGGATGTTTTCTGCTCATGCTCAGGCCTGAATCTGTTCTTGGTTAGAGTTGTCTTGGGCTTAAAGGTCAGAGGTGTGCGGTAGGGTGTACAGGGGAGGACAGGGAGGACATGACAGTCATGGTCAGGAGACCATGGCCTCCCCCTACCTCAAGTGAGCCTCGCAGAAGTCCTGCAAGGAGGAGGCATCTGTAGCCCCATTTTACAGCAAAAACCACTGAGGCAGACCTGGCTCACCTGAGGTCACATCTGGAAAGGGGCCAGCAGGGATGGGGCCTTGGATAGGATTTTCCCACAATGCTCCCTTCCTCCTTCAAGAGACAGAAAAGGCAAAACAACAATGGAGGGGCGGGGGGGACACTGAAGATGGGTGGCATGGTGCTGGCCTGCCCAGAGGTCTGCCTCCCCCCAGTAAACAGGGGGGAGCTCAGCTTGGGTGCAGCCCTGACACTATCCTTGCCTTGCACCCCTGCAGCCCAACCTCTGCTATCGAGACCTACACAGCGCCTTGCTATTGGATCCCAAGCACCCACAGGCCAAGGTGCTGCTCCAGGTGATGGTGGGCCAGGCCCAGCAGGCACGCCAAGATGCTGGGGTCCTGGCCGTGCAGGGCAAGTTGCAACATGCGCTGCATTGCATCAATTGTGCCATTGAGAACAACCCTCTGGACCCCAGCTTCTTCCTCTTCCGGTACTGGGGTGGGGGGGGAATGCTGTCTTGGGTCCCAGGCCCTGCCTTGCCTCAGATGTGCTGTGTGATCTCAGGAGCACCCTTGACCCTCCCCAGGTCTCAGTTTCCCCATCTAGTCCCTAAGGGTCTTTCCCTGCTCTCCATCAGGACTGAGGAATCATGGGAGGTGATTTCTGCTACTGCCTCTGGAGAAGGGGCAGGCAGCAGCCTGTTAACCTGGGAATCCTGGACCCCCAGGCCTGCTGAGCAGTTTATACTGGGAGACTCAGCCCAACCCAGCCCAGTAAAGGAGGCTTAGGTTTGAATTTACGCCCCCTACCTCCCCAGCAAGGGCTCAACACCTCATTCTGGGCCATTTAACTTCCCTGACCCTGGGTTTTCTCAATAAACAGTGGAGGTAAAACAATCATCCTGTGTACAAAAACCCTTAGCAGAGAGGCTGGCAGGCACGCTGCTCCCAAAAAGAAAGAAGTTATTTGTAAAGCAAAGTAGAATCATCAGGCTATCTCAGTAGCAATCGGGGAGCCGCACAGGCCAAACCTAGCGCATGAGCGGGGAGGCCTCCCCTGCCGCCTCCAGCGGTCAGGGGACCCAGAGCTGCATCCAGTCTCTGGGACACCCCGAGTCGGTGCGGGCACTCTGGCTCTCATATGCCTCTCCCGTAGGGGCACCATGTACCGACGGCTCCAGGATTTTGACTTGGCAGTGGAGGACTTCCTGAAGGCGCTGGACATGATGAGCGAGCACCAAGAGGAGCTGGTGCAGCAGGCCCAGCGCCAACTGCTGCTGGCCTACAACGACTTCGCGGTGCACTGCTACATGCAGGGCGCCTACCAGGAGAGCGTGCTGCTGCTCAACAAGGCCCTCAAGGACGAGCAGCAGGAGAAAGGCCTCTACATCAACCGCGGCGGTGAGTGGGGTCCCGGGGAGCCCGGCGTGAGCCCCTTGCCTCTCTAAGGCCTGCGCTGGGCGCTCGAGGGCCCTGAGGGAGGGAGGGAGGGAGAAGGGGCCGAAGAGGAGTCTCAGTGTCCCACGAACACACTACGGAGGGGAAACGTTGTCTGAGAGACCATCTGGCTACACAGTCCTTCAAAATGCTCAGATCAGGCAACTGGAAAGAAGCACGCAGCTGCATTGAAAAGCCGCTGCAAGTGCTGGCGACCGCCCACGGGTATCATCAGTTGCAGGCCCCGCCTCCTAGGGGGTGGAGCCAACTGGGCCGCGGCTCCTGCCCCCTGGGTTTTTGCGATCCCCACTCAGTCCCCGCGCTCCAGATTGCTTCTTCCAGCTGGGCAACCTGACCTTTGCTGAGGCGGACTACCAGCAGGCGCTGGCACTGAGTCCGAAGGACGAGGGCGCCCACCTGCGCATGGGCCTGTTGCAGGAGAAGTTGGGTTTCTGCGAGCAACGGAGCAGGTGTGAGCCGACGGTGGGTGGGGCGGGGCCGTGGGCGGGGCGTGGGCGGGGCAGACTGGGCTATGGGCGGGGCCGGGAGGTCAGGGATGAAGCCGCCCGCTTGGGCTCCCTGGGTCAAGATGTCTCTGCTCTCCCAGTTAAGTCTTCTAAATATCAATTTTATTTTCCAAGTTTTCTCTAAAAATCCTTCACTTTTTCTCTGAATATTGTTACGGTAATTGCGCTTTTTATTAAAAAAAAAAAAAGTAAGTATTCAGTAACATAAGACTCAGAAAATGGAAGTTCCTTCTAATACCTGTCTCCCAACGCCTCCCTTGTCTGGGTGAGTTTGGTAAAGAGTCCTCCAGATTGATTTCTACATGTATTGCATGTATTGGCAATTGCTATCATTTTACAAAAGTGAGATCGTGCTAAGCTGATATTTGACAGGCTTTTTTACTTCCCATGGCCGTTACACATAGGATGACTTCATTCTCTTTTACTGTTTGCAAAGTATTCCATTCAGCTGAAGTACCACAGTTAATTTTTCTAGACAATAGTCTGCTGATGAATTTGGGCTGTTTTCAGTTTTGTTTTTTTTTTTTTTATTTTTTATTTATTTTTTTGTTTGTTTGTTTTTTTTTTAATGATAAAGAATGCAGTAATGACACCCAAGACATATGTTTCCATCCATTCATACTAGTAATTCTGTAGTTAGATGGCTGGAAGTTAAATTTTTGATTTAATGTTAAATTTTAACATTTTAAAGATGATAACCAATTGTTCTCCAAAAAAACAATGAACCAATATAAACTTCCCCCACTAAAAGAAAGTCATTTCCCCAAACCTCCCTAGCACAGAGCATTAACACTATTTTTTAACTTTGCTAATCTGTAGGCAAAAAAAAAAATGGTTCTCTTGCATTGGATTTACTTTGCATATTTAAATTGTGGGTGCAGGACAGCATTTTTCATGTGTTTATTGGCCATTATGGTCTGCCTAAATTGTTCTCCCATTTGCTTTTAAATTGCCCAATAAAAACTTTTTTTGGTTATAAGAGTTCTTTGTAGACTGGAAAGTTTGCTTATTATCTGCCTTATGTGGCAAAATATTCTTCCCTATTTCTTTTGTGGTGCTTTTGCTACTAAATAATGGGATTTAATCGTGGTCAAATTAGTTTTTTTTTTCTCTTCATATTTAGCTGCTGGGTTTGTGACATTCAGAAAGCCCTTCCTATTCCAAGATCATAAAAGTGTCCATTTATTTCGGGACTTTACACTAGCATTTAAGTGTTGGGTCCATCAAGAGGAGTGTTGGTGGCAGGGAGCAGAAACTAGCCTGGTTTTCCCCAAACTCCCCAGTGAGGTCCAGAAGCCCCCATTTTCCCCAGGTGGCCCAGCTCAGAGCACCCTGTGGCCCACTGTGTCCCGCAGGCAGTTCCAGAAGGCAGAGAACCACTTCTCAATGGCCATCCAGCACAATCCCCGGAAGCCCCAGTACTACCTGTACCGCGCCAGGAGCCGGCAGCTCATGCAGAACATTTTTGGGGCCCGCCAGGATGTTGCCACTGTCCTGCTCCTTGACCCCAAGCAACCCAAGGTGTGTTCTTGCTGGGCCAGGAGGGTGGGCTCCAGAGTCAATACCTCTGACCACCTAAAGATATGTCCTGTCCCTAAAAGAAACCTGGATTCCTAACAGTGATAAGCACTGCTAATGCCAGAGCATTTACTTTGTACCTTCTCTGGTGGCTCAGCAATAAAGAATCTGCCTGCCAATGCAGGAGACACAAATTCAGTTGCTGGGTTCGGAGGATCCCCTGGAGAAGGAAATGGCAACCCACTCCAGTATTCTTACCTGGAGAATTCCATGGATAGAGGAGCCTGGAAGGCTGTACAGTCCATGGGGTTGCAGAGTCGGACACGACTGAGCAGGTAACACACAGCCAGGCACTGTTCTAACCACTTCAGCTTATATCACCCTGTTTAACCCTCTTTAACACCTACGAGACAGGTAACATTATCGTCACCCCATAATTCACAGGGGGAAGAGGGTAGGGCTTAGAGAAGTCAGTTCCCTCAGCCCAGGTCATGGAGCTTGGAGGTCACACCCTCCTCTGGCTATCTCCAGAACCCCTGATCAGACTCAGAACTCCCTCACATAATAGTTCCTTCCTCAAGATCTCCCAATAGTTCGGGCCCAAAGAAACAACAATTTATAAAGGGACTCCCCTGATGACTCAGATGGTAAAGAGTCTGCCTGCAATACAGGAGACCCAGGTTCAATCCCTGGGTTGGGAAGAGCCCCTGGAGAAGGAAATGGCAATGCACTCCTGTATTCTTACCTGGAAAAATCCCATGGATGGAGGAGCCTGGCGGACTGTTGCAGTCCATGCGGTCACAAAGAGTCAGATGCGACTGAGCAACTGATGCTGAATTTGTAAACCCTTCTCTTCTTCAGCCCTGAGAAGGGACTCTGCCAGTCAGGGCAGCGCCACACCATCTGCCCCTGTCCTAGCCCACACCTGACTCTGGTCACCTTCCTTCCTGGCAGCTGCTCCCGATGATGGCCAACCTTTTCCCCGGCATGTCAGTGGAAGAGGTGCTAAGCAGCCAGGTGGCGAACCTGGCTAGGTTGCAGCTGGAGCGGGTGGTGGAGCACAGCTTGTACACCAGCACCCCTCAGGACATCCTGGGGTAGGTTTCTACAGGAGGACCCACAGGCCCAGAGTTGGGGGATGGCTAGGGCTCAAGGCACATACTTGCCTTTTCAGGCCACCATCCAGTCCCGGAGAGGGTGGGGTGAGTCAGAGAGGCTTACCCAGCACTCTGACAACTCGCTTTGGCAGGCAGCTCAAGGACCGGAAACAGAGGGCCCGGGCCCTGATCGTCTCTTGGAAGCTGGAGCCACCTTTACTGGAGACCTCCAAGGAGATGGAGGCCCCTCGCCAGTTCCCGCAGGCAAAGCCAGAAGGCCCAGAGGAAGAGGTGCAGGTTTCTGGGAAGGAGAAGGTGAGTGCGCCCCACGCCAGGGCCGGGTTTCCTGGAGGTGCGAGGTGGACTGCACCCCAAGCCAGGGCTGAGGGCTGCAGGTTGGCTAGAGGCTGGCTCTGCCACCACTCAGCTGTGTGACCTGGGCTGGGGACGTGTTGCTGTGAGGTGGAGAATGTATCAGTAAAGGGGGACACCTGAAGGAGTGCAGGTGAGAATGGGGGCCCCTTACAGAGAGAGGCTTCCTACACTTTGTCCACACTCACCTTCCCTGGTGGCTCAGACCGTAAAGCATCTGTCCGCAATGCGGGAGATCTGGGTTCGATCCTTGGGTCAGGAAGATCCCCTGGAGAAGGAAATGGCAACCCACTCCAGTACTCATGCCTAGAAAATTCCATGGATGGAGGAGCCTAGTGGGCTACAGTCCATGGGGTCGCAAAGAGTCGGATACAACTGAGCAACTTCCCTTTCACCTCTAGTTTCAGTGGGCGGGTGGGGGGGGCTCTTCTTTGCTGTGGTGAGCGGGCTTCTCATTGCAGTGGCTTCTCTTGTCGCGGGGCCTAATTCTCATTGCAGTGGCTTCTCTTGTCGCGGGGCATGGGCTCTAGGCCCACGGGCTCAGTAGTTGCAGGTCCTGGCTCTAGAGCTCAGGCTCAGGAGCTGTGGTGCACGGGCTTAGTTGCCCTGTGGTGTGTGGGCTCTTCCCGGACCAGGGATTGAACCTGTGTCCCCTGCTCAAGCAGGCGGATTCCTAACCACTGGACTACCAGGGAAGCCCCCAGAATTTTAACACTTGAATTCATTTCTAAAAACTTTTCATTGAGTGGAACATAAAGTACATGAATCCTCAGTGAACTGTTTGATTAATTTTCACAAAATGAATACCCCTCATGACTCCATTCTCCAGCTCAAGAAAGAACACATTCCCAGTTTTCCAGAAGCCTCTCTCACCTGGCTCTGGGCCCCTCCTCCCTCAGGGCTGTTCTGATTCCTAACACTGCCGACAAATGCACTGGTCCTTCTCAACGGAGGATGGCACATGCCTGTTTGCCTCTGGCTCTGTTCATTAAGCTTCCAAGTTGGTAAGAGGCATTCAAGTTGACTGCTCCTTCTCATTCCTGTGGACAGTTCCATCCTGTGGCTATCCTACCATTTTATTGATCCACTGGACTGCTGATGGACAGCAAGTAAATTATGTCCAAGGGAGACTTCAACCACTGAAGTCCTTGGAGTGCCAGCATCCCTTGTCAGACATGGAAAAGGCGAGCTCTACATTTTTCCAGCTCATGTTAGGATACAGAGCTACAGACCGTGGGTCTGTGTGTGCCCTGAAGTCATCATGGGCTCCCTGCTTAGTGCTCCAGAGCCCTGCCCGTTCCATCTCACTACCACATGTTCCCCGCTGCAGCTTGTAGGTGTGACCAGCTGCCAAGGGCCTGGCCGTAGACTCTCCCCCCACCCACCCCCACCTGGATTCCAGCTCTGCTTGTGTGCCTCTTAGCCAAGTGCCAGGCTGCTTAGGCATTTCCTGGTCCAGGCAATTATAACAATGGGCATTCCCTCCCAGATGAGCCTGGAGATGAAATGGGATGAGGCAGGGAAGGTGTGGAGAAGCTCCTCAACCCCTCTCTAGCCATTTGGCAGGGCGCAGCACTTCACAGCATACAGAAGCCTTTCCCACACTGGAATTTGCATTTTGCAGATAGAGAGATGAGGGCCAAGCAGCCTCTTGACACTGCTTTTCTTGTGTCGCCACACCTGTCTAACCTGGTCACCCCCACTCCTGTCCGGTCAACCGCTCCATGTCCCCATCCAGCCCTAAACTGCAGCCCCCGAGGAACTCTAAGTTCCTCTAGAAGGCTGGCCTTCTAGAGCTGCGGCCTCCCACGGCCTGCCAACTGCCCAGCCTGTCTCTGATCCTAGGAGAAGCTAAAGCTGGCCCCCAGCAAGGAGTCATCCTTGACCGACAGCTACGTCAGCCAGACCTCTTTAGGCTCCATCTTGGGCTGTAAGTCCCCCTGCATGGGCCAATACAGCAGGGAGGGCAAAGGTCAGAGGTCAGAGGCTCCCAGGTCTGGGTGTGAATCTGGCCTCTGCTGCTTACTGCAGTGTGTATATGGAGCGGGAGGGCTCATGCCAGCTTTGCTGTGGGTGGTGGGGGGAGTGGCGGGTGCAGGGATGGGGACCGAGGGGAACCCTCGGGGATGCCCAGCACACAGCCTGGGCAGCCAGCTCTCACTCGAGGCACTTCATCGTTGCTGCCTGCTCCACCTTCATTCCCTGCTCAACCCTGTCCCTCTTCTCTCTGCCCCCTTGGCCTCTCCCTGAAATTAGCCCACAGAGCCTGTGCATGTGCAGGGGGCTTTTACCCTCAGTCCTGCCAGGTGCCAACATGGAAGGGACAAAATGAAAAACCTGAGAACGCGGCTCTGAGTCCCGGGAGCAGCTGCGGGCAGTCCGGGGAGGGATGGATGTAGGGGCTCTAGTCCCCTTCCTGCCGTTCAGCAAATGTGTTGAGCATCCCAGGGCCGAGCCTGTGCAGGACACCGTGTGCAGGCATGAATGGCACAGTCCTTGCCCCAGGGAGCTCTTGGTCCTGAAGGGAAGAAGTACACAGGTACACAGAGAACTGGACAGTGTAGCCATACCACGGAGGGGAGTCCTGAGAACGATGGGTGCATTTAGCCCCCATTGGGGGAGGGTCAGGAAGGGTTTTTAGGGCTCAGAGGAAATGGGGTAGCCAAGTGTGGGCGGAGTAGAGTCCAGAGAACTGCTGCAGGCAGAGGGCCAGGTCCCCACAGGTGCTGGTGGTGATGGGGACACAGGGCGAGAGGCGGCCGGCAGGGTGGAGGCCAGCGCTGGACAGTGGGGACCTTCCTCTCTCCCCTTTATCTTATGGCCACGACCCACCTTTAGGCCTCAGGGTGCCAGGAGGGCTGGGCTTGGCGAGATCTGGGAGGCCTTCCCCCTTGGCCACATGAGGCCTTTGGGTCATAGGCAAAGGTGAGGCCTAGAAGCTTCCCTTTCCTAGGACTGTCTGGGTAAGGCGGCCTGACAGCTTCTCTGGACACATCCTTCCCAGTCAGGACCAGGTCCACCTCGGAGACAGAGACATCCAGTACGGGTCAGGAATACAGGAGCACTTCCACCACTGTTGTGACAGTCTCTGACTCCTCACTGCTAAGGACACCATCCTCAGACTCGGGGGACAGTAGGAAAGACCTAAGCCTGAACCACAGCCCCAGAGAAACCAAGTCCACCCCAGGCCACCACCAGAGGCCCAGCAGGACGGAGGCCACCCTCATCCAAAGCCAGAGGCCCAGCAAGACAGAGGCCACCGTCATTCTTAGCCAGAGCTCCAGCAGGACAGAGGCTACCCTCATCCACAGCCAGAGGCCCAGCAAGATGGACACCACCCAGATTCAAAGCCAGAGGCCCAGCAAGACGGACACTGCCCAGATAAAAAGCCAGAGGCCCAGCAAGATGGAGGCCGCCCTCATCCACAGCCAGAGGCCCAGCAAGACGGACACCACCCAGATTCAAAACCAGAGGCCCAGCATGACAGAGGCTGCCCTCATCCACAGCCAGAGGCCCAGCAAGACGGACGCTACCCAGATTCAAAGTCAGAGGCCCAGCAAGACTGAGGCCGCCGTCATCCACAGCCAGAGGCCCAGCAGGACAGAGGCCGCCCTCATCCACAGCCAGAGACCCAGCAAGACGGACGCTGCCCAGATTCAAAATCAGAGGCCCAGCAAGACTGAGGCCGCCTTCATCCACAGCCAAAGGCCCAGCAGGATGGAGGCCACCCTCATCCACAGCCAGAGGCCCAGCAAGATGGAGGTCACCCAGATTCAAAACCAGAGGCCCAGCAGGGCAGAGGCTGCCTGGAGCCCAAGGCAAAAGCTCAACAAGACCCAGGCTACCCAGGGCTCAAGGCAGAGGCTCAGAAAGTCCAAGGGTGCCCGTGGTCAGAGCTGGAGACTCAGAAAGGCAGCTGCTACCCAGGACCAAAGCTGGAGAATGATCCAAAGCCCCAGCAAGATCAATACTTCCTATGACTCAAGTTGGAGCCCCTCCAACACTGAGGCCACCAAGGGCCAGGCTCAGAGTCAGAGGCGCAGCCAGTCCAAGGTGGCCCAGAGCCAGAGCGCAAGCCCAGGTTCCAGCAAGACCGAGGTCACCTGGGGACTGAACCCGAGTCTCAGCAACATGCAGACTGCCCAGGGCCCAAGACAGAAGCCCAGCCCCAGTAGTGAGGCTCCTCTTTGAAAGGTATGCTCAGCCCCTCACTTCTTGCTGCAGTGCAGGGTGATTCTCCCCTCTGCTCCGCGCTATAGCCTCCTTCAGAAGCAATCAGAACCTGGGCCAACATTCTCTGGTCCTGTGACTAAATTTATTTGTATTTGTTCTCTTCCTGTACAAAATTAAAAACTTGAAAAGCTCAGCTCCAGTGTGAACTTGAGTCCCTCTGTTCACGGAGACAGAAGTCTCAGCCTGGTTTTACCATATGGGGACACAGGGTGGGGGGCGGTGTGGTATGGTATTGGGGCAAGGGCCAGAGGAACAGAATGAAGGAGGGCACAGCCATGAGCCACTGTCCCTGAGTTACAATTCACATTTTAAGAAGGCTCAGGCTGCAGTCAAGTCTCCTTGAAATTCTGGGGTGACCAGTGATTTCCCTGAGGAAGGAGGCAAAGGCCAAGATGCCCTCAGACCAATGAAGAGCCAGGGCCTGCCCAGGCCTTCTGTCTCACGGCCCAGCCAACAGCCCTCCTCATCTTCACAGTATGCTCTGGGTCCCACTCTGCAGGACCAGGGACCCTCCGGCAGAGGGTCCAGGGCTTTCCTTCATGGCCTGGCCAGGTAGAGGAGGACAGGGATGCCAGCTGGGAGAGTCAGAGGAAGAAGGTGATTCGGGAAGCCACCGTCTTGCAGCCATTGGAGGAAAAGAGCTGCTCGTCCTCGGGGAAGAAGGTGGTGCTGTCCAGCACGGCCTGGACCACCTCATCCCTGGGCTCCAGGCCCAGCTGGGCCAGCTCGTTGAGCACACAGTGCCGCACGTGGTGCCGCTGGAGTGGCAGGAAGGGCACCAGGACGTCCAGGAGATGCTCTTCCATGATGCCTGAGCGCCAGAAGCCATCTGCAGGGCGGAGCCACGGGAAGAGGCTGTGCTTCACAGGGGTCAGCCAGGCCCCCTCCCACCCCCACAGGGAAGGAAGTGCAGGAAGGCTGCTGATCTGAATCCTCCCAGCCCCACATGGGTGCTGGGCTCGGGGGAGGCTGTCCACCAACTCTGAGCGCCAAAGCCTGGGCTGGAAAGTACTCGGTCGGTGGGCAGAGCATCTGACCTGGGAGAGCCTGGCCCACCCCCAGGGAGTCCAGCCCAGCCCTGGGTGTGATCTGGGAGTGAGACCCCAGTCTGGAAGCCCCCCTGGCGTGGGGTCCTCAGCTGAACTCACGGTGCGGGTTGTCCAGCACAGCCTGGGAGATGACCGGTCCCAGCTCCTGCAGGCCGATCTCTTCACGTTCCCGGCGGCTGCGCCACGCCTCCAGCACCACCTGATTGATCTGCTCACCGCCGGTGTTGCTAAAACCACGGGGGACGCAGACCGTGAGGGCAGGATGCAGCTCTGGCTTCCCACATGCCTCCTAACGGGACCCAGCTCAGTGCCAGCAGGGGCCAAACCCACTCAAAACACCCCCAGGAACCGCTTCCCCTCTCCTGAGCCATCCATAACCGTGACCCTAGAAGTTTGCCTATCTGTGCCATGCACTTTACAGTTTATATTAATAGGACACTTTTAGGTCCCTTACCTACTTTCCCTCACTCAGCCTCGAGGAGGACAGTAGGGTATTAAGATTGGCCCTGCTCAGAAAAGGAGATGGGAGCTCAGAGAAGTGAAGTGATTTCCCCGAAGAAACACAGCTAGAATTCTCAGAGGTGGGACTGGTTCCTAGTCCTGTTTTTCCCAGGCTTGTGTCCTCTTGGTCACAAAAGAGGGAAAACTCTTAACCCAGCAGGAGTGCCGCAAAAAAATGAGGATTAAGAGACTGAACCCAGGCTTTGAGAATGTCAAAGGGGAGTCAAACACCTTGAATGATGGTGTCACCAGTGAGGGTATGGGGGACTTTGGGGGGGGACCCAAATGGGCCCTGGGGGGGAACAGTATTCTGCCATGGGACAAGACTGGATAGCTGAGACCTCTGACAAGTGTTCCTGCACCAATGCCCGCTGCAAAGTTGGCCCCACCTGATGAAGATGAAGATGGCTTTGCGATAGTTGGTCCCATAGACAACCCAGGAGGAGCCCAGGAAAGGTCGTAGGACTTCTATCAGGCCTGGGGCCAGCTTGTCCATCTCATCGAAGAGAAAGAGGGAGCGGCTGCAGGCAGTGAGGTTCCCCTGCACCCAGCTCT
The DNA here is from genome assembly GCF_910594005.1 of Cervus elaphus. Lineage (NCBI taxonomy): Eukaryota > Metazoa > Chordata > Mammalia > Artiodactyla > Cervidae > Cervus > Cervus elaphus. Next base: position 8,474,635 of record NC_057825.1, on the reverse strand, counting down.
TAAGATCCTTCTGTGGGAGAGAGGCAAGAGTATGAGGGGGCCTGGAGCTGCTTCCCCAACCCCAGATTCCTTCCCAAAACAAGAATTAATGGGGCTTCCCTAGTGGTCCAGTGGCTAAGACTCAGTGCTTCCAATACAGTGGGCCAGGTTCGATCCCTGGTCAGGGAACTAGATCCCACATGCCACAACTAAAGATCCCACATGCTGCACCAAAGATCAAAGCTCATGCATGCTGCAGCTAGGACAGATGCAGCCAAATAAATAAATATTAAAAAGAATTCATCTTCCCAAGAAGATATGGTCTCCCAAAGAGCACCAATCCCTTAATGAGGCTGATGGTGAAACTGTGGCCCAGAGAGGAGCAGAGAGTAGTCCAAGCTCACACAGCAAGTCAACAAGAGAACAGGGATGCAGACCCAGGCCTCACACCTGCCTTGTCAGGGGGCTCCTTCCCTGATACCTCTTGCTTTCTAGAAAAGGGGAGGGCACCTTCCTGCTCCCTGAACCTTCACAACAGAGTTGTGACAGCTGAAACAGATCAGCCTGGGAAGTACCTTGCAATCAACAATAATAGTCGAAAGAGCTAATATTTCCTGAATGCTTACTCCGAGCCTCAAAAGCCCTTACTCTAAGGGCTTTACAGAGAGAAGATAATGCAGGTTGTCTGGCAAAGGTAAGTGCTCATAAATAACACCTGTGATTCTATAATCCCACATCCCTCACAACAACCCTGGCACACAGGTACCATTACTGGCCTCCAGGCATTAAATCAAGAACTCCCTGCCAGGTGATAGCACCCTAAGCTTTGTTTAGGATGGGTCCTGAGGGCTGAAGGCTGTAACTGGCTGTGTTGCCTGGAGCAAGGGATTCCCCTCTCTGGGCTCAGGACTCACTCCCACCCTAGTGGAGTCACCCTATGGTGCAGAGGGTGGGCCAGGACACTACCCGCCTACCTTGTAACGCTCCATGTGGCTGGGGTGGGGGAAGTGGATGACTGGGGAAAAGTGGTGCACGTGGGGGCTCCGGAGGCCATCCCGGAAGAGGTAGTGTGCCAGCAGGGAGCTGACATAGGACTTGCCAGTGCCCGTCCAGCCGTGCAGAGAGAGGACCAGAGGCTTGGCGGGGGCTGGATCCTGCAGGAACGCCTTCAGTGCCTTCACCACCAGTGACCTGGCCAGGTGCTGGCCCGCCAGGTGCTGGGCCAGGTCACACTCCAGACCTAGGGCCACAAGAAGAACAGTGTCGGAGCTGAGGACGCACGTCTGCAGTGGAACAGGTTCAGGAGGAAAGTCATGTCTGGGAATCTGTATTCTGGGACGTTTTTTTACAAGCTGTTTGCAGAAAGGGAGTGAGGCCCTTGGGGGGGTTGGGGCGGGGGGTGTCCTCTGCCTCTGGCTTACTCAGCTCTGCAGCCCCCCCACCAGGTGGCCCTCTGGATCGCAGCTCAGCCCTAAATGGTTGCCAGCTGTCAAAAGGGTCGACCCCAGACTCCTGCCCACCCTCAAGGCAGGCTTCTCCCCTGACCGGCCAGTCCAGTGCGGAGGTCTGAACTGCCCACCCTCGACCACCACCCAGGGCTCTGCTGTCAAAGGCATCTCTCCATCCTGATTTCCAAACAGGCATCCCTAAACCCTCGCCCCAAATCCTGTTCCCCAGGCTCTCAGGGTCCCTCAACGCCGGGCCCACTTCCAGCCCGGACCGTCTGGAAGTCTCGGGGGTCTGCCCTTGGGTCTACTCTCCACGTCTGGCCCCGGCACAACCCCGGGATCCAAGGTCTCCCCTAGCCCGCCCGGCTCTCCGGTCTGGGCTCCTTACCCTGCAAGTCGGGCCGGAAGTCACATTCGCAGAAGGAGCCGAAGTTGCAGCGCAGCGAATTCAGGTCCCAGGAGGCGGCCGCGGCCAAGACCAGCCAGATCAGCCCAAGGAGAGAGCCCCAGGGCCGGCAGCTGCGCGTCGCAGCCGCCATCCGGGTGAGGCCGAAGCTGGGTCTGGGGCCGCCAACCGCCTCTGCCGAGAACTACGACTCCCGACGTGCATCGCTCCGCGGCGGCCACCTCCTGAGGCCTACAACTCCCAGCTCCCCTCGCTCCCGTCTCCAAGCCCTCCCCGTGGTCCCCCGTAGGCTTGCAAGGCGGCCTCCAGGGGGAGCCCGCGAACCGTCCAATCCCGGACTGCGCACTGCGTTTCTATGGCCACGGTAACTGAGGGACCATCACAGCCCCCAAAGAATAATAAATGACAGATTATGACTATCAAGGGTGACGTAACAACTGTAGCAAAAACTTGTGCGGTACCTTGTAAAGCGCCTTTTCTGTGCTCTTCCCCCCTCCCCTTTTATATGATAAAAGAGCACTAATAGCTTTTGGTGAGCACCTATTATGTGCCCTTAACAGACGATGCCTTGTATATCTTGGGCTTCCCAGGTGGCGCGAGTGGTAAAGAACCCGCCTGCCAATGAAGGAAAGGTAAGAAAAGCGAATTCGATCCCTGGGTCGGGAAGATCCCCTGGAGGAGGGCATGGCAACCCACTCCAGTATTCTTGCCTGGAGAATCCCATGGAAGGAGAAGCCTGGTGGGCTACAGTCCATGGGGTCGCAAAGAGTTGGACAAGACTGAGAGACTTAGCACAAATGCATGCCCCATGTATATCTTATGATAACAGTACCTCTCATCAGAGGCATGGTGATATTTCCATGAAGTACAGGCACATGAAGTGTTTTGGCTCCCAAAGTAATCAATAAATGATTATTGAAAATCCATTATGGAACTTCCCTGGTTGCCCAGTGATTAAGACTCCGTGCTTCCACTGCAGTGGGCACAGGTTTGATCCCCAGTAGGGGAAATAGGATCTTGCATAACCCTGGGGCACGGCCAAAATATATATATATATATTTATCTATTACATATAAAACATGGTGGTCCCTCACCTAGCAGCTACTATGTGCTACGTGCTTTCACAGTAGCCCAAAGGGATCAGTTCTGTTATTGGCCCCATTTTATTGAAGAGGAAATCTGGGCCCAGGAGGTTAAGCCCCTTATTCAAGGCCAGTCAACTAGTGAACTGAACCCAAGTCTGGCTGCTGCCTAAGATCTAATGTTATCCAGCCTCTCTTGGTCAAAAGTTTCATGAAGCGAAGGGCCCCAGACGTTTCAAATTCAGTGACCAGGCTCCCCAGGCCTCCAGCCTAGTGTGGGTTGGTGATGCACACTGCCTTCCTCCTCTGCCCATGGAATCAAGACAACTGCCTTCAAGGCCCTCCTCAAAGATACCTGCTCCACCCACCTCACACACACACACACACACACACACACACACACACAACTTTTGGGGCCACATTCCAAAACTTGAAAAGAAGTGAGTAGTTCCCACTGTTGAGAAAAGGCAAGAACTTCCAGTTAGGATACCCCAGTTCCAGCCTTCCTCATTCTGCTGCTGTGACTCAGGGAAAGTCCCTTCTCCCTCCAGTTCTGTTTTTCTGAGGGAAGCTGGAATCTTAGATTTCATAAAGCCCTTCTACCCCCAAACATCTGGGATACTGGACTGTACATTTGTGGGACGCTTTGCTGCAGCTTCTGGAGGCAAAGAATGGGGAAGGAATGGGTGCAGGTCAGTATTTCTCCAACTGGTGGGAATTAGCTATTTATCACCCTTCTGGCCTGTGAGGAATGGTGATACTGCCATGAGGGATACGCACATGGAGTGTTTCGGCTCACAAAGTAATCAATCAATGATCACTGAAAACCCATTATGGAACTTCCCTGGTGGTCCAAGTGGTTAAGACTCTAGGACAGGGATTGGATTTTAGTATTGCCTGTAACTCTGGCTCCTGGTACAATCTAGAAATGTTTCAAGTGCAAAATGAGTATTTGTTGAATGAATTGTTTCCACCTTTCACCTGAGAAAAGACACGTCCACCCCAAAGCCCCCTGAGAGACAGAAAAAAAAAAAGAGTCATAAAAGTTTATTATATGAAAGAAAGAACATGGTTTCTATACATATATTTACAGAACAGACAGATGTATTTACAGCCAGAGGGAGGCCTTGGTGTCAGGCTTGGATTGTGGGGGGGCAGAAACAGATGCCCGGAGAAGAGTGAGGAGGTATAAGAAGCCTCCTGTGGCTCAAACCCAGGGCAACCTCAGCAGGAAGGGGAGAAGCAGAAACTGGAGGGAGAAACAGGGGTCCAGTTCTTCCTGAAGGGAAGCCTGGTGAGTGTGGAGCAGGTAGGACGGAGCCCAGCGTCTGCGTAGACCCTGGAGGTGCACAGGAGATCCTGGAGTTGAACCCGGAATATTCTCAGGCTGATCACAGTGTCCCTGGGGTGCTCTGGGGCAAGGTCTGTGCCCTTCTGTTCCCATTGCTGCCCGCAGCTGCAGAGGGGAAGGGTCCGTGGGGGTCACAGCTCGCTGGAGCGGACAGCAGGCTCCAGTTTGTGGGAGAGGGCAGTGAGGACCTTGTCGAACTTCTCATAGCGGCGGGCCTGGCTGCTGCAGGCACCCTGGCTGCCCCAGAGGAGGCGCATCTGGAACTCAGTGCTGAACACCTCGAGGAGCTCCGGCCGGGCCTGGAAACCTGCAGGGTGGGGCACAGGGGTCAGGGTACCACCATCCAGCTAGGGAAGCTGGGGCTCCTACCAGGAGCCACCACATCCCGCGGGGCCCCATTCCAAGGGACTTCCCCCCACGTCTGCCAGGGATCCCACAAGGTTTGTGGATGAACATAACCAAGCAGTTTAACACCTGGTCTTTGTCCTACTATTCCTTGATAGCTCAGTTGGTAAAGAATCCACCTGCAACGCAGGAGACCCTGGTTGTATTCCTGTGTCGGGAAGATCCCCCGGAGAAGGGATAGGCTACCCACTCCAATATTCTTGGGCTTCCCTTGTGGCTCAGTTGGTAAAGAATCTGCCTGCAATGCGGGAGACCTGGGTTTGATCCCTGAGTTGGGAAGATCCCCTGGAGAAGGGAAAGGCTACCCACTCCAGTATTCTGGCCTAGAGAACTCCAGGGACTATATAGTCCATGGGGTCGCAAAGAGTCAGACGCGACTTTCACTTTTCACTTTCAATAATTAAAAAAAAAAAAATTTCTTAGTTGCGGCATGCAGGATCTTTCACTGCAGCACATGGGGTCAGTAGTTGTAGTTTGTGGGTTTAGTTGCCCCAAGGGATGTGGGATTTTAGTTCTCCGACCAGGGATCAAACCTGTATCCCCTGTATTGGAAGGTGGATTCCTACCCACTGGACCACCAGGGAAGTCCCTGAAACATATAATTTTAAAATGACTAGAGGGACTTCCCTGGTGATCCAGTGGCTAAGACTCCGCACTCCTGATGCAGGGGGTCTGGGTTCCATCCTTGGTCAGGGAACTAGATCCCACATGGCACAACTAGAAGATTCCAAATGCTGCAACTAAACATCCCGCAACCTACAGTGGAGATGGAAGATCCTGTGTGCCTCGACTAAGACCTGGTGGGGCCAAATAAATAAATAAATATTAAAAAAATAATAAAATGACCAAAACATAAACTATTACTGCTAACTTGGGGGGAGATATTGGGTGATTCTTTTTTTTTTTGTATTTTTCTGTAAGTTTCAAAATTTGTCATGAGAAATATATATACATTTTGTAAGTAAATGTAAAAAAATTTTTGTTTTGTTCTTTCTGAAGAAAGATTGGAAAGATGTTTACCAGAATGCTCACATTTACCAATTACCAGGTAGTTGTTGGTGATTTGTTTTATCTGGGTTTTGTTCAGCTGTTTGTCTACAGTGAACTTTTGTGAGTTAAATATTGCCTAAAGAAGTAAAAGGTAACTTGTCTGAAGCCATTATCCCTGCTTCTTCCATGAGAAGGGATTCTACTTTCTGATTGAACTGACAGCTCCTTGAAGACAGGGTGAGTCTGCCTCAGACCCAGTGCCCCAGGCCAAGTGCTTTGTAAACAACCTTGTAAAATGGGCTTGTCAGGATGCCCACTTCACAGATGAGAAAGCTGAGGCTCAGAGAAGCTAAGATACACTTAGCTTCTTAGCACAGCTACTGTGCTCTTTGAATCATCCCCCAAGCTGACCTGGTGCCTGCCACTAACTTGTCAAACTGCTGAATGAGTGAACAAAAGGGGTGAGGAAAAAGAAGTCAGGGAGGGATGGGACGAATTGAGAACGTAGCGCTGATGCATATACATTATCATATGTAAAATAGATAGCTTGTGGGACGTTATTGTATAGCACAGGGAGCTCAACCCAGTGCTCTGTGACAACCTAGAGAGGTGGGATGGGAGGGGGAGGAAGGTTCAAGAGGGAAGAGACATGTATACTTATGGCTGATTCATGTTGTTGTGAGGCAGAAACCAATACAACATTGTAAAGCAATTATGCTACAAATTAAAAAAAAAAAGAAAGAAGTCCAGGAGACGGGGCAGCAAAGAGGAATGGAGAAATCCGAAGGGATGTTTGGAGGAGAAGGGAGAGCAAGTTATGCGGAGGGAGGCCCAGGCTGCAGGACCAGCAGTGGCTTGCCCCTCCCCGATGCAGCCCGTGACTCACCCTGCAGCTTGACCTCAGCATTGGTGTGATACAGGCCACCATGGTGTGCCACCGTGCGGGCGGCCTCCAGGTGGGCCAGCACCACCTCCACGCCATGCTCCGTGCTGCCCCAGGGCTCAGGGCCCTCGGCCGGGGCCGAGTCACATTCCAGCAGAGTGATGAGCGGCAGAATGTGAGGGAACGTGGTGTTGCTCAGCGGCGGGCCTTCTGCAGGGAGGGAGGCATGGTGTTTAGAGATCTCAGAGGCGCCCACCGTCCACCAAGGTCCAGAAACTGAGGATGTGTTAGGGGAAGGGCCCTGCCTGAGGTCCCAGCGAGAGCCCCCAGGATTCTGATTCATGAGACAAGCCCCTCCCTTTGGATTCCTCCAGCTGAACCCACTGCACCTTGGCCCAGCCCACGGGCTGAGGCTGGACCTGGACATGGCATACACGTTTGCCAGGTGCAGAAAGTAAGCGCAAGAACGGCCTGCACAGAGCTCAGTCAAGCCCTCGTCATCCTCCCTACTGGGAGAGTCTGGGCCAGCCCAGAGAGGGCTGGAACCCGTCTGAGGTCGAACAGCAAGATGGGGGAGGTACCTTTGCCCTCATTGAGGCTCTTGAGGAATGGCTTGAGCGTCTTCTCATAGAGGATGGCACCCTCTGTGTGTCGCTGCCGCAGGGTCACCCATGTCTGTTCCAGCCGGGCAATCTAGGGAGATCAGACTATGAGTGACTAGCCAGCGAAGGGGCCTGCTGGGGCCACAGGCCAGTATGCCGAGCCGACACCCAGATATGGGATAATAATTATTAGTACAGTCACCATTCAGGTCTCAGGGACAGGGCTGACGGCTTTTCACAGGTCTCCCATGAAGTCCTCAAAACAACCCATTTTACAGATGAGGGAACTAAGGCTCAGAGAGGACAATAAAGGCACTCCCCTCATGAGATTGTTTTAAGGAATCAATGTTTCTAAGTACTCAATGTACCTTGCGCATAGTGCTTGCTAAACGCTAGCCACTTTATATTTATTCTTTCAACTCATATAATGCCCCTCAATCATTATACAGGTGGACAAAGGGAGAGTGGGGAAAGGGAAAGACTTTGTCTGGAAGCAGGTCGGCATCTAAAGGACTCAGTTCTCCCAGTTACTGTCACCAGTGCTGCCTAAAAGGTCCTCAGGTTCTTCCTGATTCAATAGCCATCCCAAAGGGACACGTATCAGGGCTCCTGGCAACAGAGACTAGCTTATGTCCGGTGCTACGTGGGCCCCTCAGTACCTGGGCCATATCCAGGGCACCCATAACCGCAGCGAAGCTGAACATGTTGCCCATGGTCCCTCGAAGCTCGGCTGCCAGCTGGATGGTCTTGTGCAGGAGCGCTGCCCGCTCCTCAGCGGAGCCGGTGCAGCCCAGGATGTCCACGGCCAGCATGATGGACATGGTGTGGAACCTGTCGGAGCGGCCGGGTCAGAGGGGCGGGGCCAGGATTCTAGGGTTGGGGTCCTTGTGGTTGGGCGCCGAGGGGCGGAGGACAGAGCCAAAAGTGAGAGGTTGTAAAGGGTCAGTGAGATTAGGGGGCGCGGCCAGAGTGTGGGCGGGGATAAAGCAAAGTTAAGGGGTTCTGACTGGTCAGTATAAGTAAGGGGGCGGGGCCAGAGACCCTTGAGCGCCAGGCTGAGGAGCGTGTGACCGATCAGTGGAAATCATCGGAAATCATCTGACAGAGCTGTTCTAAGAAAAGAAAGAAGCCAGAGCTGATGGGCGGGCCAAGGCTCACAGATTGTGGTCGGTCAAGAGGATATAGAAAGTGAATTCGGAGATAAAGGACTCAGTCTGGAAAACCAGGATTACTTGGAACTGGATAAAGAAAGCTGAGCTCCGAAGAACTGATGCTTTTGAACTGTGGTGTTGGAGAAGACTCTTGAGAGTCCCTTGGACAGCAAGCAGATCCAACCAGTCTATCCTAAAGGACATCAGTCCTGAATTTTCATTGGAAGAACTGATGCTGAAGCTGAAACTCCAATACTCTGGCCACCTGATGCGAAGAACTGACTCATTTGAACAGACCCTGAGGCTGGGAAAGATTGAAGGCAGGAGGAGAAGGGGACGACAGAGGATGAGATGGTTGGCTGGCATCACCGACTCAATCGGCATGAGTTTGAGTAAACTACGGGAGTTGGTGATGGACAGGGAGGCCTGGCGTGCTGCAGTCCACGGGGTTGCACAGAGTCGGATACGACTGAGCGACTGAACTGGCTGAATGAACTGGATATCAGGAACAATTGGTCAATGGGATAGGGGGCGTGGCTAGGATCTGGAGCCGGGGTGAGAGACTGTAATTGGCCAACCGGCCACAGTAAAGAGCAGCGAGGTAGTCCATGGGGTTGATTGCCGGTGAGTTCCCGTGTGCGCGCGCCTTACCTTTCCAGCAGGTCTAGTCGTAGCTGCCGGCCATGGGGGAGAGTGAGCAGCTCCATGCCCCAGCGGACTCCCATTAGGGTCTGCATCTCCTTGGTAACTCCCAGTATCCTAGCAACCTACAAGGACGCCCAGAGGGCTGATTAATTTCCTGTCAGGGCTAGCCCCAGCCATCTGGGAGTCAGAGAGCTTTATCTAGCAGGGCAGCCTGGCTGGGAAGCCGGCTCTGAATTCCAGGTTTATGACTAACCCTCTGACATGGAGCAAATGAGTTTCACTCTCCCCATCTATAAAACGCAGGATAAATGGGAAAATGCCCAATGGGGTCTGACATGTGCCAGAGATGCCCGGGACACCCTTATTCCAGAAGAAATAAGGTCCAGGGAGGGAAAGGGCTTGTCCTAGGTCACACACTGGACCTAGAACCCAGGGCTTCTTCCTTCATGCCTAGCACACTTCACAGCACTGCATCTCAGCACTGTTTCTTTTCTTTCTTCTTGAGCTCAGAGACAAGTGTGACCAAACAATCAGTGTTCCCCTCCCCAACACACACACACACACACACACACACACACACACACCCCAAACTTCAGAGGGAGAAACTGAGGCGTAGATCAAGTTAGGGTCCTTAGATGGGCAGGATTCATTCAAAGCAAAGGCCCGGGCATTAACAATTTATGGACCTAGACAATGAGTTTTGTCCACTAGGGGGGGTGGGGGTGGGGAGTCCAGCCTTTTACAGTCCCTGGACCAGCCAGACCAACTCTCACCGGGCTCAAAAAGTGTCCCAGGGAGCCAGACACCACTAGTTTTCAGGACTCCTCTTTCCAGTGCCAAACTGACATCTGGGGGAAGCAAGAGTATCTCAGCTTTTGCCTTTTTTTTTTTCAAGGAGAAAATGGGAGCCCAGAGAGGTAAAGTGATTAGTCAAGTCACACAGCAAGTAAAGGGCAGCCATGAAGTCAGAATCCAGGACCACTGCTCTACTTGGGGATGTGGGGGCCAGTTCCTCACCACCCTGACCCCTGCCCCAAAGCCAGAGGATAGAGGTAAACCCCTGCCCCAGTGTGCACCCAGCACCTACCAGGCAGTCAACCTTGGTGACGTGCCGGGCCAGTGTCCGGGCATCGACCTCTGCCAGCAGCTCCTTGACCTTACGCAGGAGGCCCACCTCCAGTGGCCGGTTATCCTTGGGGATCAGCAGTGACCGGAAAGTAGCCGGGTTGAAGGAAGAGGTGGCTTCCACGACAGGGACTGTGAAGGTCCTGCCCCAGTCCCCTTCGGGGGCCCCGTTTTCTGACAGTTCTTTAAGCTTCTCCCCATAGCTCCTGGCCTGGCGGCTGGAGGCTTCAGCTGCTGCCCACTCTCGGCTGCCACGGGCAGGAGGCTGGAGCTGGCAGTAATGGCCAGAGTCCGGGTCACTGTAGCTGCTGAGCGATGGTGATGGGGAGGCCTTGCAGAGGGTGTGGGAGGGGCTGGAGTAAGGGCCCTTGTCCGACTCCCCGTGGGGCTTTGGGGCACTTCCGGGACACAGCTGGGGTTCGCTGGAGCGGCGGGTGACAGGGGAGGCGGGCAGTGCTGTGGCTGAGGGGGCGGCAGGGGCGGCGTGGACACGGGTCACTGCAGGGAAATAAAGAGAGACAACTAGTTACCATGACTCCCTAGCCAGTGAGGTTCCCCCACCGCTTTCCCAGAGGACAGGCTCCACCTACCCCCTACAGGGGTGATATCCCGACTCCCTGTACCCAGGCCAGGCCCAGCCGACACTGGCACATTGACCAGCCCTCAGTGATACTCTCAAATTCCGTGGACCCCAGGGGTCAGACTTTCTTACCTTAAGGCTGCTGCAGCCTTGGGGAATCACTGAGCTACTTGAAGGAGCTTTCTGTGATTCAGAGAAGCTAAGCAATTGCTGGAGTTCACTGTGTGGAATCATTTCTCAATGAATTAACAATAAGGATTTATTGAGGACATGTGTTCTGGGAGCTGGTGACATGCTGGAGCTGTACCAGTCAAAACAGTAAAACCATCATCCAAAATTAGAGGTGATGTTTATTGAGTTCTAACTGCCTATGAGATCCTTCTCTGCCCCTTAATCTGTTTAACCCTCTCAACATCCTGTGTGTGAGTACTTTTATGATCCTCATTCTGAAGATGAGAAAAGTGAGACTCAGAGAAGCCAGCTGACCTGCCTAAGGTCACCCAACCAGCAAAGGGTAGAGCTGGGATTCAAAACCAGGTGTCGAGTCCTCACTCTTGGGTACTTCATTGTGCCACATTGCTTAGAAGTTGTCCAATAAATAATTTGTGGCAAAGCAACTTAACATTTATACTCAGAGGTGTTGTTTGGAAGGCAAGTTGGCAGTTATGACAAGCTGGCAGGCCCATGGTTAGAGAAGAATTTGTAACAACCCATATAGACAGCTACATGGCAACAGGGCATTTCCCAGCAAAGGTTTCCCTGGGCTGCCCCTCTGTCTGCATGCTTTGCCTGCCATGTGGACAATATGTGGTATGGCCTGTTGAAAACATCATTTTTTTCTTCCAGAAATGAACTAGTGGCATGTTTCTACAGTAGAAATCTTCTTTGTACTTAAAAAAAAACACACACAGTGTTCTGTGCTTTCTGCTCAATTTTGCTGTGAATGTAGAACTTCTCTGAAAAGATCTATTTAAAAGAAAAAATAAAGCAAGCTTGACCAGTCCAGTTGGATCCCACCATTTGGAATCAGGGATACATTAAATCCCAGCCAATACAGGGCCTGGTCAAGTGGCTCCTCACACATGGAGGCATTTGACCAATGGGGGCTGAGTGTTGCTGATGGCACAGAGTTCATAGCATCGGAGCCCAGATTCAGTAACATTCAGGAGAATGCATGGAAACCACATGCACAGTGCCTGGTATCCAATAGGGACTCAATGAATTGTGGCAGAATGAACAAGCCATGGCTATGTTTTGCATGTCAACATGGATAGTTTTAGTATCCACTGTTGCAGGGCATGGCTCTCAGATAAGAGGAAGAAGCACACATGATCAAGCACTATAAGAGAAATCGTCAGACAGTGCACACGTGGGCACACGAGGCCACTCCCACCAGACCCCCCATGTTCCCCCCTCCACTGGCCATACCTGTACTATAGGCAGGGGAGCTGGGGCTCTCGGAGATAGGGGACATGGGCGAGTGCAGGTCTTGGATCTGGTCCATGCTGAGTGCACAGTTGCGGATGGACTCCCGGGGGTGGGGCACTGATGTGCTGTGGAGCACACACTTTCATGAGCAGGGAGCCCAGAGGTCAGGGTCCTCAGCTAGCATTAGGACCCCCACCTCTGCCTCCATCCTAGATCTGCTGAACTTCAGAGGCAGAAAAGGCTTGGAAATGATCACGTCCAACCTCCCACCTGGCAGGTACAAAAACTGAAGCCCAGAGGAGGAAGGGCTTGTTCAGTCCACAACCTGCACAACTGTTCTCTTCCCTGGGAACCTTGCCCCAGGGAGCAGAATGAACAAGCCATGCCCCAGCTTGGAGAACGGTCTCAGGAGAGAGGCTAGCAAGAAAGATGGCCAGGCTAAGGGAGTCAAACCCACCATCCTGGCCTCTCCTCACTGATCCCACACTATTACTCAGGATGCCTTGGGCACACATGGCCTGTAGATCCTGGCACTGTTTTAATCACTGGTTCCAAACCACAGGCCAAGTGGTTACTCCCCACAGGGTATCCAACCAGCAGTTCCTTGGCTGACAGCACGAAGTCCAGGCCCAGGGAAATGGGACCTATTGAAGTGCTGAAGCAAGCACATGAGTCCTAAGTCACTTCATTCGTAACTGACTCTTTGCGACTCTATGGAATGTAGCCTGCCAGGCTCCTCAGTCCATGGGATTCTCCAGGCAAGAATACTGGAGTGGGTTGCCATTTCCTACTCCAGGGGATCTTCCTGACCCAGGGATCAAACCCGCGTCTGTCATGTCTCCTGCATTGGCAGGTGGTTCTTTACCACTAGCACCACCTGGGAAGCCCCACAAGATGGCACGTCTTGCAGCAAACAGCCAGGGAAGCCATAGAAACTAGGGGCACAGACTTTGGAGTTGTGGACCTGGGTCTGAATCTTGGTCCTACCACTCTCTAGCAAGCAGCTACCCCTCTTCAAGCCTTGTTCTCATCTACGAAGTGGCAGCATGGATGGCAGCCACCTCCCAGGGGGACTCGGGAGTCAGTGAGGTTGGGAAAAGAGAGCATCAGGAGAAGGCCAGGTGCACAGTAGGGCCTCAGGAATGATTTGCAGCTGTGGCTTGTCCTCAGATCAGGGCCTGGGGTCACCCAGCCCGACACCTGGGCATTATCAAAAATGTCACTGAAAACATTCCATTTCCTGTGCGATGGTTTGCAAAGTGCTCTGTTCTGATGCCCACCTGGGCCTAGTTAGGTGGGGTGAGGTGGGGTAGCATTAGCAACAGGGACCAGGCCCCTGCCTGGGATAGGACAGCATCCAGGGCTCCTCCAGGCCAGAGGGAGCTTTCTGAGTGAGGGCCCTTGATAGATCGGCACATGGAGGCAAGAGAGGAGGAAGGTCAGGGCCAAGGGTGCACAGCTAGTCCTAGCAGAGCTGAGACAGCAACTGGGCTCCGTGGGCTTCCACACCCAACTCAGCATGGCCACGTTTCCTCCTCTTGTTCTGCACACACTGAGGCTCCAGAGCAGTCATTTTACCCCAGACCAGTATGATTGGGCCTTCCCTTTCCCCACCAGTGTTCACATTACTGACACCCCCACTTGACAGATGAGAAGACTGAGGCCGAATGTGGGTTCTCACTCACCTGGTGGGGCAGCCATCGCTGCGGGTGACTTTGTCAGCAGTGAGCCCGTCAGTCATGGTGACGCTGCGCCGCTTCATGTGGCTGCCCTTGGGGCCCGAGGGGCTGGCGGGGCTGGAGGCCTTGCCCCCGCCCTGGCCCAGGCCGTAGCAGGCCTCCAGGTAGCGCAGCGGGAAGGTGCGGTTGACCGGGCAGTAGATGATGGCGCCGCTCTGCTCGGACACAGCCTTGCGGCTGCCCACGTGATACCGCACCAGGGCCGGCACGTGGTCGAAGCTCTCCTGCTCGAACAGGTACTGGATGTGGGTGTAGCTCTCGCCCGCCTTCACCACCACCTTGTTGATCTTGAAGTGCAAGGCCTGGTTGCGCCAGCGGCACGTGAGCACATAGTCGCCCAGGCTGGTGAGCGAGTCCCGGATGAGGAAGTCGCCATTGCGCTGCACCAGGGTCTCCGAAACCTGAAAGAGGCAGGGTCAGGCTGGAGCGGGGCAGAAGAGGGCCAGAGCCAGCGTCTGGGGCACACAGTCAACAGAGACAGCTGCAGCTTGGGAGGGGGACCCAAAGACCCAGATTCAGAGGGTGCATCTCAGCCAGAAGCCACAGGTCTGGGCACAGAGGCTCGGACATGGAGGGACATGGCACCGTCGAAAGGGAGCCCCCAAGATCTGAAACTCAGGTCTCAGACCTACTCCTTCTCAGGGATCTCGTTGGGCACAGTGAATTCCCCATCCTTCTTCCTCCAAACAGCCAGGGCTCTGGCACATCTCTGGGTTGAATATCCTCCCATTCCTGCTCACCTAGTGAACTCCTATCCGTTCCACAATGGCCTCTCTCCTCTCTACCCCTTCCTTGGGGCAGCCCACACCCCCTCCCAGGCAACCCATTCTTGAGCTTCTCCCACTGGGTTCTGACTACCTGCCTGTCGACCCCCACCCTGGACTACCAGCCATCGAGGGAAGCCATCACCTATTTTATCTCTGTATCCTTGGTGCCCAGCACAGGAGCTGGCAGAGTTGATACTTGACAAAGATTTATAGCAAGCATGAAAAATGGAAGAACAGGTGACTGTTAGCCCAAGCCTATGCCTCAGCCCAGAAAGTCAACCTTATCAAAACTGAATCATTGAAGTGCTGATATACACTAACCAAACACATAAGAGGCTGATGTATAGACCTATAACAGTAACTAAAAATAGTGGTAATAATAATAACCACCACCACCACCATAAATAAAGGACAATGTTCATTGGGCTTACTGCATATCAGACATTGTGTTAAGCACCTCACATGAATTAACTCATTTAATCCTCACATGCTAAGTTACTTTAGTTGTGTCTGATTCTTTGTGACCCTATGGACCATAGCCCACTAAGCTCCTCTGTCCCTGGGATTCTCCAGGCAAGAAAACTAGAGTGGGTTACCATGCCCTCCTCCAGGGGATCTTCCCACTCAGGGATCAAACCTGCATCTCTTATGCCTCCTGCATTGGCAGGCAAGTTCTTTACCACTAGTGCCACCGGGAATTCTCACAACCAACCTTTACAGTAGGTACTATTATTAGCCTCCATTTAATTAATTAATTAATTTAGCCCACACCTTGCAGCATGTGGGATCTTAGTTCCCTGACCAGGGATCAAACCTGTGGCCCCTGAAGTGAAAGCATAGAGACTAAACCATTGGACCACTAGGGAAGGCCCATATCCTCCATGTTATAGGTGAGGAAACTGGGGCTCAGAGAGGTGAAGTGATTTGTTCAAGGTCACGCAGTCAGTTAAATGGCAGAGCTAGACCTCATCCCAGTCTACTCTGATTGAACCCACCGAACGATAGTCAGAGCTTTTCTGGTCTGGGACTGGCCAAGGTGGTGGGGGTAAGGGTCTAGGGCCAGGGTCCCAGCTCAGGGCCCACTCACCTCACGTGGGATGCGGCCGTGGTACCAGGCATGGCTGCGGAGATCTGTGCTGCTGAGTTTGAGCTCTTCCTCCAACTCCTTGTGCAGTTTCTCAGGCGATGAGTCCAAAATGTACTTCTCCTTGGAGAACTAGGCGGGAGACAGAAAAGTTGGCATCCAATCTGAAGCCCCTTCCCCCTACCCTCCCAACCTCCCCCACCCCAGGTGAACTCATTCCGTCCCAGGACCCTGGGAACACTTAGACACAGATGCCGGAAAGGTTCTCACCCATGAGTCCCTATCCCAGTAGGTGTAGAGGAATCTCAATTAAATCCACCAAAAAGTGCCTACTGTGTGCTAGGCACTGCATTACTGCCAGGGTAGACAGGGAAATAAACAAGCCTGTCCTCAAAGAAGTTCCTTGTCTAAGACAGGAGGCAAAAACAACACAAGTATTTCAGGAGACTACAGTCAGCACCACAGTACTGGACAGCGGCAAAGAGCCGGGTAGCTTTCGAAAGGGAGATGCAGTATGGGCCAGGTAGAGTGGTCTAGGAAGGCTTCCTGGAGAAGATGGCACTCACGAAATTCATTTTGTGCCAAGAACACCAAACTGATCTGGAAGTAGGGGGAGGGAGGATTTCTACAAGTGGATAAGACAACAAGTACTCAGGTAAAATTGTGGACAAAAACAGGGTTGTGTGGATGAGGATACATTCTGGGACAGTGAATTATACAGGGGTGGAGGCGGCAGCTACAAAGAAGGAAGCAGAGGCCCCCACCAAAGGCATCTGTGATGTCCTTTATTGTTCACAAAGCCCTTTCTTCCTTGCTATCCCAAGCAATCCCTGCTAGATGGGGTGACCAGCCCAGCAGGGAAGCCTGAGGTCACTCACTGGAGATAATGTCCAGGATCCCCCTTTCCACCCGCCCAAGGGGGAGATTCCTGGTTTCCTGGTTGCTGTGGCCTGGGGTTGGAGGCCTAAGAACAGGGAGATGGGAGTCGGTGCTGCCAGGTACATTCCCATCACAGAGCCCAGCCCAATTCTGGCTATGTTGTGTGAGTTCCCTGGGCCTCAGTTTCTTCCTCTATAAAATGGGTACAATTGCAGAACCTGCCTCACCAGGTTACAAGGATAAAAGGAGACAATACTCCAAAGCACTGCAACCAGCCCATAGATGTGCTTATCACTGTGAGAACATGTAACATTGCTCCCTTTCCCCAACTCCAGGCCCCAAAGATGCCTGGTCCAGGACAGACAGATCCAGCCCAGAACTGACCAGGCAGCAAGACAGATGAAAGGGGTCACTAAAGGGCAATCTCTCCACCGGAGCTGCTCCTCACCAGGATCCAGTGGCCTCCAGTCCACTCCCTGCCTCCTCTGACCTTTCACAGTTCTCAGAGCCTAACCCTGAGACTCCATTTGCTAGCCTTCTGCTTCTACTGCCTCAGTTTACCTCAATCTAC
This sequence comes from Cervus elaphus, assembly GCF_910594005.1. Lineage (NCBI taxonomy): Eukaryota > Metazoa > Chordata > Mammalia > Artiodactyla > Cervidae > Cervus > Cervus elaphus. The sequence continues at coordinate 8,457,520 of NC_057825.1, read as the reverse complement.
ACTGCTCCCAAGACACCCCATTTCCCAGCTTCAGAGATATCTAGAATTTCTGACTCCATTATTTCCACATTGATGGAACCCCCACTCTAGGACAGGTCTTATGCCAGGGGCTGAATCCAAGGTCATCAGCACAGGCAGCCTCAGCCCTGGGGGAGCTACGCAGATACTGACAAGCAATCCTAGGGTTTCTGGATGCTCAGAGACACACAGGGAGCTCCGGGAGGAAATGAGCGTGTCCCTCCTCATCTGGTCAGGGAGTCCCTGAAGAGGTGATGTCCCCCACCGAGGCCTGAATGAACCAAGCAAAAGGATCACAGTGGGGACAGACAGGCAACCAGGTGGGCAAGAAAGAGCTCTGGGAAGAGAGTGGCGAAGTCAGGGCCCTGGAGACAGAGCTAAGGCCCTGGGGGTGGAGCAAGAAGCTTCAAAAGGACTGGAGGGTGGCAGGGGCAGGCGTGGCAGGGCTGTGAATCTGCCTTGGGAAGCTGAGATTAACCCAGAGGCCACAGCAGAGCTGCAGAGGGTTTTTAAAGCATTGGGGCCGGTTCAATCAGCTGTGTGGAGAGGGCCTGGAGTATGTTGCAGGCAATGGCAGGGCAGGGTGGGGTGTGGGGGTGGGGACTGGGGGAAGGGCGTTTAGACAACCATTGATGGGGTGCAGGGAAGAGGGTGGAGGGGGTCAGAGAGGATTCCAGGCAGAGAGCTTGGGAGGACAGAGCTTGGAGACACTCTCCAAGGTGGGCAAGACTAGTGGCAGGAGCAGCTTGGTGATGGGCTCATAAAATTCTGAGCTTTGAGGAGCCTGTAGGGCTCTGGGGCAGATGGCTGGAGTGGGTGACATACATGAGTGCCCAGGGAAAGGCAGGGCCTGGAGATGGGGGTTCTGAACATCCCCTGCCCAGGGTAGAACCTGATCCCCCAGAAAGGCAGGGAGTTCCAGGGTGAGCTGACATTTGGGCCTTCTCAGGTTCCTACACTTCTCCATGGCGTTCCCTAGTCTTCAGGGCCCTGGCCCCTCTCCTAAACCACACCACACCCTGGGGAGGGAAGAGTGCAAGTCATGGGGGAGATTCCTCCTTGACAAAGAGCATGCAGTTGAGAAGTTGCCCCAGTACCACAGCTGCAGCAAGAGGGACGGGGGGCAAAGAAGGGGAGGGGACTGCGTGGGAAAGAACCCGGTCCCAAGACTCTGCCTGCCACTGTGTGACCTTGAGCCAGTCGGTTTCCCTCTCTGGGCCATGAATAGGTGGTGGGAGACTGGACTCTGCTTTGCCAAACATAATCAACCGTTAAGGAGAATCTGGCGACGAACTGGGTCGTCCCACACACCTGAAGTTAGGGAACCCTAGGGTCCCTGTGCCCTCTTCCTCACCTTCGACCCGGGGGTCCCTAGCTCCCAAGGGGAGTGGGTGCTGGGGCGCGAATGCAGCATCCCTGCACCCGGGAGCACTGCTATTGGCCAGAGATGATCTCACCGCCTCCCGGCCTGCGAGCGCCTGATTGGCGGGTGCAGGGATGCTGCGCTCAGCCGCCGGCGGGGCAGTCATTCAGGCGGGCTCGGAGCGTGCGTGTGTGTGTGTGTGTGTGTGTGTGTGTCTGTGTGTGTGTGTGTGTGTGTGTGTGTGAGCCTGGGGGAGCGCAGAAGTGATGCGCCCAGAGTCCCCCAGGGGGCTCGGGAGGTGAAAGCGCGGAGACCCCGGGTCAAGGTCTTAACCCCTTCCCACCAGCCAGTGCCCAGCCAAACCCCTCTAGCTCCCTTCAGTCTGGCAACCCCCAGATGATGCTCCGCAGAGAGGCGGGGTCCGGGTCCTCCCCTCCACCCCCTTCCGTTTAACCCTTTCACCGCCACGGCGCCTTCCCGCACTGCCCCGCCAGCTGGGTTAGGAGCCCCGAGCCCCAAGCATGCCCGAGCCCACCTAGAGGGCAGGAGAGTCACGGGCGCTTCGGCCGCAGCCCCGGCAGCATCCCCTCAGCTTCCCACACCTCTCTCAGCCTCTGGACCCCGGCCCAGCGCCCCCCGGTACAATGGGGGAGTCAGTCTGCCCGGGTCAGATGCAGGGGCCGGAGCGTTCGCAGGAGAACCGGCAGGACGCCGGAGACCCCATCTTCTGGTACCCATTGCCCCAGCTCAGCTCCTCCCTGCGGAGGAGGCAGGAAGGACCGGAACGGCAGCCTCCGCAGCCCCGAGTCTCCGGAGGGGCGGCTGGACCTTCACCCTGCGGAGCGTCTGGGCGCCCAGAGGTGAGGCTGGGGCGACCCCGCCCCCTCCCGCAGCCCGCAGCCCGCAGCCCCTGCCCCGCCGGACCCTGCGCGGCGCCGCAGGCTGAGGTTCCCCCGGCTGCCCCGGCGAGCACCCGGGGTCCCAGCTCGGAGCGCCTGGCGGGGGCCGAGCCGCCCCCTCACCTGCACCTGCACGAAGGAGCCGCGGTAGAAGCAGCAGGCGGCGGCCGACAGGGCGCTCCACAGGCTGCAGCGCTCGGTCATGGTGGGGCCGGGCGACCGGGGCCGGGACGGTGCAGGGGGCGGCGGCCGGCGGGGCAGGGGCGCGGGACCGACCGGGCTGGGCACCGGCTGCGCGTGCCTCTCGGCGGCGCGATTACCTCATCGCCTTGTCGGGGGAGGAGCGGGGAGGCGGGGCGGGGAGACCCCACCCTCCAGCCAGCCCCGGGAGGGGAGGGGGCCATTGTTCCTCCCTCCTCCCGCCCCCGACTCCCCGCCCCCTCGCCCCCCAGTCCCCCGCCCTCCAGCCCAGCTCGCCCCGGCAGCCCGGAGCCCGGGGATGCGGAGCTGAGGACCTACCAAGGGGGGTGTCAAGAAGGCAGAAGGATGGGGTGGGCCGGCAAAAGGCGGGGGGGTGGGGTCCTGCCTCCCCCACTCACCTCTCCCCTTACTGACCCGGAGAGGGCAGAGATTTAGAATTAAACCATGTCTAAAGCTGGAAAAATCCCTGTAGACATTTGACCAAATCCTTTGTGGCCTAAGGAAATCTCCCAGAGTCCAGGATTTCTCATCTCTGACTTGGAATCAGACACTCTTCTGGGAAATGCGGGATGTCATTGACAGACTGGGGGTGGGGAAGAAAACTCAGTAAGGCTCTGGGGTTTGGGAATCAACTAGCGATGCCCCACCTCCACCCAACCAGTCCCTTCTCTTGCAGCCCAGACTTACTCATCTGGAAAACATACCTGTGCTGATCTCACAGAACTCTGGTAAGTATTGGCTGAGCTGATGCATATAAGCTGCCAGACATTAAGCAAGTGCTCAAGAAATGCCTGCTATTGTTTTCAAGCTTAGTGTCTTAGAATCCGGACCTTTGGCCATAGGCTCTTCAGTGCAAAGGGAGTCATTGCTGACTCTGCATCAGTCAGGCCTGGAGTTCAAATCTTGTGCTGTGTGACCTTAGGTAGATGAGTTCACCTCTCTGTTCAGATGTTTGATTATTTTCTGTAAATACATCTGAAGCTCTGAGCATGGAGCTTGGAATTTCATGGTCTTGGAACTTCAGAATCCTTGCCTTAGAATCAAAGTACTTGCATCATGGTCTGAGAACCCTGGAGTTCTGGCAGCTGAGCATGTAAGGTGAGGAATGGACTTTGGGTAACTGACTATTGATTCCATTCTCTTCTGAGGCTTAAAGCTAAAACTAATATTCCTTTGAGTTCATTCTTTAGGGGACTGTTTAATCAGTTCTGGTGTGTGGGTATTCTTTCTTTTATAGCATTTTTAATTACATTTTTTCAGCTCCATAAACTAAAGGAAAAATACAAAGCTAATAATCCTCTCAGGGATATCACTACCATCAGTGATGGGGATCTCATTACCTTGCAGCTGGGATTTGTGAGATGCTGAAATACATGCCTCTGTGGTCTACCACTTGCTTTGGGGCTGGTTCTCCCTGAGGCCTCTGTCCCACTGTGATGCCAGGGCTCTGGATGAGAAGTCAGGGCCCAAATCCTGGCAGCAGCACCAGCTCAACTTGCTGCAGCCCTGGGCTGCATTTCCTGGGCTCACTGAGCTCGCTTTCTGACCTCGCCCATACACTTACCTCTGCCTGGATCATTCTACCACTCATCTCTGCTTAACTTTATCTCCTTTCCAGCTTTCTGTTTGGAGAGAGGGTGTTGGTGCATATTCCTGGCCAATTGCAATGGCTTGGCTTCAATGCCTCCTCCTCCAGAAAGCCTTCCTTGATCTCCTCATTCCCAGCTCCTGAGCTGAAAGTCATCTCCTACCTCCAGAGCCCTAGTGGTTTCTTATCGAAACTTCTGCTGATGGTAAGGGACAGCAATATGAGCACTTCCCACGTGCTCATTACTGATCACTTACACAGGGCTTTCCAGGCAGTATTGTGGGTGATGGAAAGTCCCTGGGGTCAGGAACCAGCCCAGATTCCACCCCCCTAAATGGGCATGGATTCACTGAGCCCATAGCAACCCTGGGTCGGAGATACCACTGTTACCCCATTTCACATAGGTGAACACTGAGGCTCAGAAAGGTGACACACACACCCAAAGTCATGTAGCAAATAAGCAGCAGATCTGAGACTAAAATTTGGGCCTGCTGGATGACAAAACACAAGCCCAAACCATTGAGTGGTTCTCCTTTGATCCCCACATGGGCCAGGAGCCCTTGAAACACAGGGCCTGGTGCTCCTTGCCCCGTGCTCCATACTCAGAGAGGACCTGGCTCAGGGTGGTGCTCCTGGATGGGGAAGGCCAAGAGCTCTGTCCATGGTCTTGGCAGCAAATAAATTTCGACAGCAATCCCAGTTCTGCCCTGCAGTAGCTGTGCGGCTGTGGGCAAGTCACTGCACTTCTCTGGGCCTCAAGTTTCCCATCCATAAATGCGCACAAGAAGGCCCAATGATGAGGGGAGAAGTCAAAGACCTCATTCATATAAATAGCTCAGAACTGAGTCCCTTCCAGTGCCAGCAGCCAGCACAGGACTCTGCACACAGTAGTCACTCAAAATGTTCCGTCATATTATGGTGGTTATCATTATTATTTCAAAACTGCATTTTCAAATAAAAATAAATGGAAAAAAACCCCTGCATTTTCAACATTCCCAGTGCTCAGGACAAGTTAAGTTTATGATCAATGCGACTGTGTTATCTGTGATGAAGAACTGAGTCATCCTTTCCTGCTCCCACTTCCCAGTTCCAGCTCAGAGACCAAGCAGTATTAGAGCCCGTCTTCCCATGGAGGCACCCCTGGGGCCCTATCCAGCTGGCAACTGGATGGGGTCTGGTGGGAACAAACATTGGGAAGTCCTGAGACTGGGGCCAGGAAAGAATGATGGCAGGCCTGGGAAGAAGATGCTGGGAGTGAAAGCAGACCCCTTAGGCTGCCCTGACCCCTAGACCTTCTCCTTCTGAGAACAGTGGGTGAGGTCTGACTTCTAACGGGGCCAGAAAAGGACTCTGCCCTTCCTGGAACTGGCTCTGGGCCCCCCCCACCACCGCCCGCCAGTGTCCCCTGCCCAGCCCCTCTTACCTTCACATAGTCCCCGCCAGCCTCCGGCTCTGCAGTGGCCCTGGAAGGAGAGAAGAGAGGTGAGTGGTTCCCAGCCCTGCCTGGCTCCCCAGCTGCCAGCCTCTGCCCACCTGCCTCGTGCCAGCACTGAGCACCTGCAGGACTGAGCACTTGCTGGAATTGGCAGGCTGGGCTACTCCTCCGCTCTCCAGCTGTGTGACCCTGGGCAGGTCCCTTCGCCTCTCTGAGCCTGTGTTTCATCGGGTTGTCTCAGGGCCTCTGGGAGCTGATGAATGTCACACGCTTAACATAGCACCTGCTTCCTGTCTTGACTCACCTTTAGGACACTGTGGTCTCCCAGTGTTCACTCCCCACCTCCTCCCTGACTCTGCGCGGTGGTGACCGCAGACTGGACCTCAACCTCCTCCACTCCAGCCCCACCCTCACCCTCATCCCCCTTCAGAGGGACCCACCCAGCGGCACATCGCCGTGCCATTGCTGGTGACAGCTGGCTGCGAAAGTGATTCCCCTCCCGTCAAGGGTGGCCTGGGTGGAGCCTGGAGTGGTCAGAGGCCAGGGGTGGCTGTTGTTCCCAAATAAATACATATTTATTTGTTCCTCCCAAATAAATATCACCCTTCCTGATGAGGACCTCCATGAGCCACGTCCCCAATCCTCGGCCTTAAGTGCCCTCCCTTCTCTGATGCAGCCTGCACTTCCCCTTCAAAACAAGACTCAGAAACCCAACTGCCTCCTTAGCATCTCTTCCAAGATGTCTGAACTTGACTTTTGTATCCAAAGCAGGACTCTAGATCCCCCACCCCACCCGATCCCCCACACCCTAGCTCTCCATATCCGCTTCCCATCTCAGGAGATGTCAGCTTCATCCTTTGTGTTGCTTTGTTTGGCCAAAAACCCTGCGGTCCTCTGTGCTTCCTCTCTCACTCATAGTCCACGCCCAATCCATCAGGAAATCCTGTGGGTCTCTTTCCAAAATAGGTCCTGACCACTTCTCTCTGGGTGTCAACTCTGCCTCATCTGGGGCGCCTTCTCTGTCCTCCGTGGAGCACACAGCAGACTTCTTGCCACCCGCCGTGTCTGCCCTCACACCCCTCGGGCAGCTTCCCCTCCACTGCCTGGTGGTGCTCAGGTAAAAAGCCAAGCAGGTCACTGTACACAAACACCTCCCACCCTGGGATTTCCCTGATGATCCAGTGGGTGAGACTCCGGACTCCCAAGGCAGGGTTCCTAGATTCGATTCCTGGGCAGGGAACTAGATCCCACATGCCATAACTAAAGATCCCACGTGATCCTGCATGCTGCAATGAAAAAAGATCTACCAAGATGGTGCTGCAACTAGCAACTAAGACCTGGTGCAGCCAATTAAATAAGCATAAATTTACTTTTAAAAAATGAAATCTCATCTAATTTAAAATGAAGCAAAACAAAAACAACCCCCCAACCCTTCCATCCCTCAAAGAACAAAATCTAAACGCTATTCCATGGCCTGCAAACAGCCAGCCACGTACTTTATCATCTAAACCAAGACTTCTCTTGTGAGAATAAAGAGGGACCATTTTTATGCCAGAAAAACAAGCGTAAACAGGCTTATATTTGCCCCAGCCTACAAGGCCCTGTGGTGACCCAACTGCCCACCTCATGAATTCCCACCCCCAAAATACGCCTGCTTCCCTCATTCTGCTCTAAGCCACTGGGCCTTTGCACTTGCTGTTTTTTTGCCTGGAAAGTTCTTCCTCCAGATTATCACATAGCTTGCCCCCCGCCCTACTTTATTTAGGGCTTTGCTTAATGTCCCCAAGCCTTCCCTGACCACCGTGCCTAGAACTGTCCCTTGTCCTTCACTCTCTATCCTCAACCCTGTTTTATTTTCCTCAGTCTCTGCCTTCCATTGACTTGGTGACTCAGGTACCTGCCATCTCCACCAGGGCACTGCTGAGATGGGTCTCATTCACTGCGGAGCCGCCAGCACACAGCAGGAGCTTGAGAACTGTTTACTGCTGCTAGTGAGGACCCACAGCGGCTCAGTGGGTAAAAAAATCTGCCTACAATGCGGGAGACCTGGGTTCAATTCCTGGGTCGGGAAGGTCCCCTGAAGGAGGGTGCAGCAACCCACTCCAATATTATTGCTTGGAGAATCCCAAGGACAGAAGAGCCTGGTGGGTTACAGTCCATATGGTTGCAAAGAGTTGCAGACAGCTGAGCGCGCACGCACTAGTGAGGACCTGCTCTATAGCACAGGGAGCTCAGCTCGGTTCTCTGTGATGACCTAGACGGGATGCGGGGGGTGGGGATGAGGGTGACGGTGGGGGTGGGAGGGCAGTCCGAGAGGGAGGGGATGTATGTACTCGCATAGCTGATTGACTTCATTGTACGGCAGAAACTAACACAAAAACACTGGAAAGCAACTACGCACGCACGTGTGCTCAATCGCTTTAGTCGTGTCCGACGCTTTGCGACCCCATGAGCCACAGCCCACCAGGCTCCTTCTGCCCATGGGATTTTCCAGACAAGAATCCTGCAGTGTGTTGCCATGCCCTCCTCCAGAGGATCTTCCCAACCCTGGAACTGAACCTTTATCTCCTGTGTCTCTTGCACTGCAGACAGATTCTTTACTGCTGAGCCACCGGAGAAGCCCACATTTACTGCCTAAGAAATGTATGAAGAGTGTACCCTCAACCAGTATTCATCACTCTCGTTATTATTAATTCTGTCAGGCTGGACCCTGGTTCTCTGGCTGACACAAGCCTCAGTATTCCCATCTGCAAACTAGGGAGGGAGGTCAAACTTCCCCAAATAGAGAAGCCCCAAATTTAAGTGTGACAAATCTAACAAAATAAGTTGCAAACCAAAAAAGCTGAGTTACAAATGAGACAAAATAAAAACTGTGGGTGAGGTGTGTGTTTCCAGGGTGGGATTTCACATAGGGTTCCCCCTAGCTCCTGAGGCCAGGGGCTCCTCTTTGGGATGCTGGCTGTCAGTCTTCCCTGTTTTGACATTCTAGGGGCTGTCCCTCCTCCCTGAAAAGTCCTTCCTGATCTCTAACCATTGTCCCTCAAGCTGCAAGCCGGCCCCTGCAGACTCTGAAAGCCATGTGAGTTCTCTCTTTCCAGCCAAGGTGGGGTGAGGGTAAAGTAGGGGCCCTTCCCCTTGCTCACCTCCCTGCTCTTCCTGGGTGAGGTGTCCTGTCCCAGCATTTCCGGCCATTCAGGCCCGGAAATCCTCCCACTGTTGGGAACAGACTGGCCAGGACACTGGGATTGCCCCAGCATTTCTTCCTGCTTCCTGTCCACTTCCCCTCAGGCGCTGGGCAGGAGTAGAGTCTTGGGGAGGGGGTGCCCGCCCCAGGGATATTAGGTAGCCAGAGCCAGTGGGGTGCTCGGGTCGAGGCCCAGGCCCGGGAACTCCCCATGGCCCCTCCCTGCCCCTCTGCAACACTCCAGGATTTCTAAGACCTAAGGTGACCATGTCTGCTTACCACCCGTGGCCATCACCTGCCCAGACTATGGCCACCACCTCGCCAAGCCTCCCCGCCTGCGTCTGTGCCCCTGTGACTTGTTCTCACCCCAGCAGCCAGAGTGGTCCTGTTAAAATGAGTCAGATCACACCTTTCCTCCGCTCCAACCCACTGGAGTGGCCTCTAGTTTCACTCAGAGTAAGAGCTGAAGTCCTCATAATAGCCTCCGCACACTGGCTCCTCACCACCTCTCCTGCCAGTCTTCAACAACACTCCCCTCATTCATGCTACCCCAACCAAGCTGGGCTTCTCGCTGCCTTTTGTCCCGACCTCAGGGCCTTTGCACTTCCTGTTCCCTCTGCTAGAATACTTTCCCTCCAGATATCCACTGAGCTCCTGCCCTTCCCTCCTTCAGGTCTTTACTAAAGCGTCCCCTTCTCAGTGAGGACTTCCCTGGCCGCCCACATGGAAGTGAAGGGAGCCCCCTCAGGGCTCCCCACCTCCCCGCCCTGCTTCATTGTTCTCTGTAGCGCTTCATCTGACTTGCCCTGTGCCATCTCCTCTCATCAGAACATCAGCTCCACAGGGTAGGGGTTGGGCTCTGCCTGGAATGGTGCCAGGCACCCCATGAAGATGTTTTTGAATGAAAGAATGTAACAGCAGTCCCTGCAATCCTGAGGACAAGCTCTAGTTTTGGTTGGTGGGCCCTCTGTGACCAGGCCCCTGCCAGCCACCCCTCCACTCTTCCTCAGGGTCCTCTGTGCACTCTGGCCTCAGCCTTCCTCCAAAGAGCACTACTGCCTCCAGCCTCAGGACCTTTGCACATGATATTCCTTCTACCCAGAGGAATTCTCTCCCTTAGAGTCAGAGGAATTTCTACTCAGCCTGCAGATCTCGGTTTGCTTGGAAATTTCTAGAATGTTCTCCCTCCTTTGGTAATGACTAAATCCAGGAATCGAATCTTCCATGTTTAAAAACTCAGCTCCATTAATTAATTCATTAATTAATTTCTTATTTTATGGATTTCAAAGGCATTTCCCCTCTAATATTAGTGGTGAAATCAATTAATAAATAATAGTGACAATTGAGCTAAATCAGTTCCATTAATCAGCTGCATCAATTATTTAAATAACCAACCCCTTTAATTGCCTGTATTAGCTGATTTGTTCTAATAACTGATACCACTTATTGCATACATTACCTTAATTAATTGAATTAATGACCAGCAATTACAGTCCATTACCCTTTATTTCCCCAACTCAGGTTTTAGTCTGAGTTTTACCTTCAGGGTCTCCATCCCGGCCTGAGAGAAAGGGTGAGGCTCCCCCAGGGACCCTGGAGAAGAGGCTACTGTCCTCTTCCACCTTGGCCCTTCCTCGCCACAGGCAGCCTTGCCCTGCAGAGCCGTGGGGTCTTCCTGCCCTCTATCTGTCCCCCAGTTTGCTCCTGGGGCGTGGTCATATGGCCTTAAGTGGACACTTCCCAGCCTCTGCCTCCTGCTTCTCAGCTTGCCCCCGCCCTCCCCTCTGTGAGCTTTGACTTTCCCACCTGTGAAATGGGCATATTTTAACTGTCTTCATAGAGGGGCTGCAAGGATCCTATGAGAATAAAAGGTACAAGGTTCCTTAACCCCTGGGGCTCCTCCCTCTGACACCCCACCCTGACCCCAGAGAGCTCCCATCCTGCCCTTCCTGGGGGCTGGAGAGATTCTCTCCCTTCTTCACTCACCCGAGCAGAGCGACAGCCCTGCTCTGTGCTCCTCAGTCCTTCAAGGCTCTGAGCAGACAGAGCTGGGGGTGGAAAGCCCCATTTCTCCGGAGACACGCAGCCGTGGGCCTTTGGGATTCCATGCCAGGAAGGCCCTTGTCGTTAGCCCCTGCCCCACCGCCTCTCCCGAACAAGGAGCCACCACCGTCCTGGAGAGAGCTTGCTCCCCTCCCCATTCTGCACCCGCAGTCTTCTGGGCAGGGGTGAGCTCCCAGCAGAGCTCAGGGAGGGCGCCAGGCCTGTGCGGAGAGGCCAGAGCAGCGGCCACTCTTCCCAGGGCAGAGCTGAGGGGTCTGGGTCCCGGGAGTTGCTGAGACTCAACAGCTGCTGGCCAAGGGCAGAGGGGGAAGGCGAGCGCTGAGCACTGACTGAGGGCCTATGTGGAAGCCCCGCTTCACAGCAGGGCACGCGGCTACTCAGAGGAGACTCACGTTGGTTCTGCTTCTTTCCTTGCCCTAGGCAGGCTCCCCCAGAAGATGGGGATGCCCCCAGATGGAGACAGGGAGACAATGGGGAGAGGAAAGCGACGAAAACTAACCTTTCAACCAGACCAGGAGCCCCAAATTGACATCAGGAAGAGGAAATGGAGTGGGCATGAACAGAAAGAAGACACTTGGGGGCTCTGGAGAGGGCACTGAGCTGGGATGGAGGAGGCTGTGTGATGCTGGGTGAGTCGCCCCCGTCGGGTCTCATTTTCCTCTTCTATACATGGGTGTCCTGATAGCTGAGCATCCCGTGTGCTGGGACTCCCTCGGGCCATATCTAGGAAGAACACTCTACTATGTCTACTCTTCACAATGACCCTGTGAAACAGGCGCTGTTTTTGGAGAAGCAGATGGGGAAACTGAGGGTCAGAGAGGGGTGGGGGTCTCTCAATGTTATAAAGACAGTCAGTGGGCCTCTGAGCAGATGGTGTATCCCACCCTCCCCCACCCCTCCCCAGCTCTCACGCCCCTGAACGTCCAGCATTCTGTAAACAGGGTCCCCTGAGGGTTTGAGGGGATGTGGCTCCAGCTGGGGATGGGGGAACCTTCCGTCTATCCCGAGCCAGCGCAATTCCCACAGCCCGAGGCGTCTAGGGGTCTCGAGGGCTGTGAGAAAGTCTCCACAGGAAATGAGAGCCAGGAGCAGCTGGGCCCCTTCGGAAGACAAGGACCAGCCGCCCAGAGCCTGAGGAGACTGAACAGGCTGGGCCCACCGCAGCCCCCTCCCCTGGTGGGTAATCACTACCAGATGCCCGGCAACTGACGTCACTTTGCAGGGCCGAGAGGGTCGTGGGACTCGGGGGAGTGTTGGGAATTCTTGGACCAGATTCAACATTCCAAAAGGATATGGGGGTGGGGGGGTGTCTTGGCCTATTCTCAGTGCCTGGCACCAGGGCTGGGGCGCAGGCAGCTTAGGGTGCCCCTGGCTCTCCTATGGGGTGCTACCTTCTCCAAGTCTCAAGTTTTCCTGCTCAACAGCCCTGAGAATGAGAGCGGAGGGGTCTGGGTCTCTGGGAGGAAGGAAAGGATGCTCTGGTGAGACACTTCAGAAAAGAGTAAGACTCGGTCCAATCTTCCTCAAAGGAGAGGTGCTTGTCAAACATAAGTCAGAGTGGGACCGTCCTCTGCTCAAGGCCAGCGACGGCTGCCATTTCGTTCACAGTCAAAGCCAGGTCCTTGCCGGGCCTTCCAGGCCTTGCTTATCTGAACCCATTTCCTCTCTGGCCTCATTTCCACCCCTCCTCTCCCCAGCCCCCATCTTGCTTTCTGCTGCTCCTCCAACACGCCAAGTATGCTCCCACCTCAGGGCCTTTGTAGTTACTGTTCCTTTGACCTAGTATATCCTTCCCCAGCCATCAAGAGGGTCTGATCCCAGGATGCCTGAGACTAACATAATATTGTACATCGACTATATTTCAAGTTAAAAAAGGGGGGGGGGGAGGGGGATCTGTTCCCTCATCTCCTTTGCTCAAATATCAGTTTCTCACTGAGAATTTTTCCCTGGATAACTTTCAGCCACTACCCCAAGACCAGTTCCCCTACTTGGTCTAAATCTTTCTCTCTAGTGCTGTTCTCTTCTAGCCGACCAGGTAACTCATTATCTGGTTTATCGTCTGCCTCCCCCACACTGGAATGGGGGCTCCACAAGAGTAGTGTTTTGTCTGCTGTGCTCACTGCTCTCTCCCCAGAATCTAGAGGGGTGTCTAGGGCATAGCTGCATCTCGGTAACTATTAAAATGAATGAAGTTCCAGCTCCTCCACTGTCTTAACTCGAGCCAAGTTGTTAACCTCACAAAACCTTGATGTCTTCATCTGTAAAATGGGCTCCTGTTACCGCCTTTCCAGGGTTATGGGAAGCCATTTGAAGTAATGGGAGAGACAGATCTGAGATGCTTACTTACAGCAGGTGATATGTGGCTAGTGGTTAAGAGCTTGGGCTTGGGACCTGGTCAGGTCAGAATCAAACCTTGGTTCTGACAATCTCTCTGTGACCCCAGGAAAGTCCCTTTTTCTCTCTGAATCTCAGTCTCCTCATTGGTAGAATGCAGCAAATAGAGGCTCCCACCTCACAGGGCCCATGCGGTAGAGGAGACCCACTAAGTACTCCAGGCAGGGCTGGCCAGCTGTCCTCTGGTGGGACCCTGGCCTGACCATTCCTGTGTGTGGGTGTGGCTATGGTGTGTGGCTTTGGGGGACCTCCCTTCCCTCTCTAAGCAGCCACTTCCTCTTCTACAGCATGAACCAAAGGGTCGAGTGTCAGGACTCTCTAGAGCCACTGTTTCCCTGTAGGCAGCTGAGAGGATGGGGACTGGGGGGAGGCTGGGCAGCTCTCCTTTTTGGGAGCTAAAGGCCCTTCATTGCCTATGTCGTCGGCCCCTCCTCCCTCCTTCCTCTCATCCCCCATGATCTCAGCAGAGTACAGGGCACCAGGAAACTCCTGCAGCCTCACCTCTTCCCCTTCCTTCCTTCTGCTCCAGGTGCACCCTGCTTCCCAAGGGGTAGGGGAGGGACATGTCTCCCCCAGCTTAGGCTGAACAGCCACTGGGATGACCCCCTTGGGACACTCAGGAACAAGGCCCCTAGTCTTACGCAGTGGCAGTTCTCAAACACCCTCATCCCCAAGCTGGACGGATCCTCAGAGACCATTCCAGGCCCATCTTGGCTGCTGGAGAGATGGACGCCCAGAGCAGGGCAGGATAAGCCTGAGATCACAACTGCAAAGCAGCTCTCCTGTCTCTGACATAGAGCTGAGCTTCACGGGCTCTTAGAAGAAATGTTTAATAGTTCCTCGCCTCCTACTTGGTCTAGGGCAGGTGAAACACTGGGTCCCAGGGCACCAGGAAGGGGCTCAATCCCATCTGCTAATCCACCCTCCTCAGGACCCCGGGACATCCCAGGTGATCAGGCGCAGGAAGGGAGACTCTCCCTATTTCCTCTGTCAGTTCTAAGCCAGGCCTGATACCCCGAGGCACTGCCAGGACCATCTCTGCCCACAGGGGAGGATGGCTGGCTCCTAGACCTGGCATTCTCCGATTTTAGTATATGTGCTGCCGAAGTGAGCACTAGACCTGGCATTCTCAAGATGTCTCAAGACCTGCTGAGGGGTCTGATCCAGGAAGGTGGAGTTAAACCCTGGTTCTGACTTTCACTAGTTGTGTCAAACTGGGCAAGTAAACCTCTTTCCTCATCTGTAAACTGGAGATAGTAGTCATAGTGTCTCTCTCTTGGGACTGTTGTGACCAACAGAGGCTCAGCCTGAAGCCGGGTCAGAGTTGCACCAAAAGAAAGTTTAAAAGTGCCTGATGCTAAACTCGCACCCAAGTTTGTCAGCTGCCCCAGAGGCACAGATTTCCCCCACAGATAACTCCCGTTCCCCGCGGCGGCCCTCCTTGGTCCCAGCTCGGTCACTCACCCTCTGGATCCCAGTGCGGGGCACCTCCGGCCCACTGCAGTCATGGTTCCCTGCCGTCGCCGCCTGCAACCCGGGGACCTCCTGTTTCCAAGGCTCCCGCCTTTCTCAGACTACCGAGCTGCGGAGCTCACAGCAGGACTCCAGGGGCGGAGCCTGGCCTGTAGGCCACACCTCGGACACGCCCCTCCGCCCCTCTCTGGGCGCTCTCCACCGTCTACTCCGCCCTCTGGGAAAGACGTGCCCCGCCCCGGACACGCCCTTCTCCTCCTGTCTTGCTCCGCCCTCCACGTCCGTCAGGGTCGGGGAGGGTCGGAAGGCCACGCCCCCAGCACACGCCTCCGCCTCGCCCCGCCCCTCTCCAACGCCAGCTTCCCCAACAGTCCCCGAACAACATGGAAGGGCCACGCCTCCCAGACACGCCCCTTCGCGCCGCCTGCCCCGCTTCCGCAAACTACCAGAGCTCATCTCAGGCTTTGGGTTACCTTACAACGCTCCCCCCGCACCGGACCCCTACATACAATCCTTGTTGCACGCCCGAATGAGGCCGAATTTAAGAGGATGGCAAGAGAAGGCAGGCTGGAGTAGGTAAAGATGGTGGGAAAGCATTCGTTCTTTAAATCATAAATGTAAGCACTTCCCATTCACTGCGCTGTTTGTTGTGTGCCAGGCACTGTGCTGAAATTCTTACAAGAACGTTATTCTTGAATTCTCACCACAGCCCTACAAGGTAGGTGGTATCGTTGTGCCCATTTGTCAGATGACAAAAGCGAGGCTCCCAGAAGGGAACAGACTTGTCCAAGGTCAGTAAGAGGCAGTCTGGTCTGGATTCACTCTGCAGCTCTCCAAGGTCCTCCTCCTCCCCACTGAAGGACCAATTATCCCAGCACACAGAAGCTGTGCTTGGGGTCTCAGGGCAAAACCACTCAAGAGAGGATCCAGAACAAACCCTAGAGTTTACTTTTGCTCAGATTTTCTTTTTCCCTCTTTATTTCAGTAAGTACATCTATAATAACCAGTGTGGTTTAGACAAAGTCTCTGAGAGTTGAAAAGACAGGGATGTCTTTGGTTGGGGCTGAGGGATCTCCCAAGGGCCGTAGGGCTTAGAATGTGGTGGGTACCATGTGATGGATGAGTGTGCAGCCACTGGAGACAGGCAGATCCCTGCTCAAATCCCACCCCTGCAACCTTGGCTGAGTCTCAGGTTCCCCAGCTGTAAGATGGGGGCGGGGAGGGTTACAGTATTGATATAATCTTTTACAGAATTTTCAGTGAGTAACATTTGTTTTGACACCTAGTAAAACGGGTACTTACTAATTGAGAGCTATGGTCATACATCACTATTTGTATTTTTGCAACAATTCAACACACCCTATACCCAAATTAGGTAACAGATGCTTTACCAGACCAAGGGGAGCAATGTTGTCCAGTAGAATTAAAGGTGGAAATTCAGAGGTGGGGGCCCAGGGCAGGGATCCAGTGGCTGGGCTGGGCCTGGTCAGTAGCTGAAGGCTCATGCTGGAGGCTGCCTAGGGCTTTGGAGTCAGGTGGGTTTTAGGTCAAGTCCTAACTTCTTCATTTGCTAGATGTGTAATCTGACTGGGGCAGATGGCATTTCTTCTCTGAATCTCAGTTTCCTCATCTGTGGTACGGAAATAACAGTATACTCTCCCTGGATTTTTTTTTTTTTTCTGAAAATTAATTACACGTGAAGGGCTAAGTACAGTGCCTGGTCTATAGCACTGAAAAGTGAAGTGAAAGTGTTAGTTGCGCAGTTGTGTCTGACTCAGTTGTGTCTGTGACTCCATGGACTGTATAGCCCACCAAGCTCCTCTGTCCATGGGATTCTCCAGGCAAGAATACTGGAGTGGGTTGCCATTCCCTTCTCCAGGGGATCTTCCCGACCCAGAGATCAAACCCGAGTCTCCTGCATTACAGGCAGATTCTTTACCATCTGAGCCACTAGGGAAGCCTGGTTTATAGTAAGCACTTAGTTAATGTGTAGGGGTGTGTGTGTGTATTTTGTTTTGTTTCTACAGATGTGTGTGTTGGGCGGTCCTCTCCAGACTGTGTTGGCAGAAGGCTGAAGATGCCATCCCCGCAGGTCCTGCCCTCACCCTTCCCTGATGGGCACCTACCTTTCTGAGGGCACATTCTTGGGGTCTTGCTCCTCTTCTGTGTCTGGCCTGGCATCCTCAGGTTTTCTTGTGGGGTCCACTTCCACCACTGAAGGGTTGGTTCCCACTGCTGGGGTGTCCTCCCTGGAGGCAGCAGTCTCTACCATCACCTTCTCTGCTGCCTCCAAGACTGGGGGTTCAGGCAGGCTTCGGGGTACCACCTGGGGCTCAGGGCCAACTTTCTGGGCCTTCTGGGTGGGCTGTTTGCCCTGAGCCTTCTTGATGCTGGGGCGAGGCATGGTGCCCATGTGGCTGTACATGTCGCTGGAGCGGGCATAGGCCGGGGGGCTCTTGGGGACTGTCACCATGTCATCCTGTGTGGCATCGAAGGTGTCAGCCTCCACCTGGGGCCGGACACTGTTGGGGGCCATAGATCGTCTCAGAGTAAAGGACCGAGGAAGGTTGGAGAGACTCCCAAACCCCTTGAACTTGAAGAACTCTGGAAGAGGGGAGGGGAGGGAAAGGAGTTAATGACATTGCCAGCAATAATAATAATGACAAGGAAACATTTGTGCAGTTCCACTCACTGAGGGTTCAAGGAGGGTTGGGAGCTTCACTGACACCCCCTTTAAGTGTTATGGGATAACATGGCACCACTGGGATCCTGTAGCCTTTGAATTCCACATCCTAGCTTTGTGACCTTAGGCAAGTCACTTGACCTCTTTGAGCCCCATTCATTCACATCAGTAAGATACAGATTATAGTATTCATCACCCATGGCAGGGGCAGGGGCAACCTCTGGGCTGTGGACCAGTACCTCCTGGCAGATCAGCAACAGTGTTAGATTAGAAATAAAGTGCATGGTAAGTCTAATGCACTTGAATCATTCCCAAACCATCCCACCCCATCCCCAGATGATGGAAATACTGTCTTCCACGAAATTGGTCCCTGGGGTCAAAAAGGTTGGGGACCACTGTCCTCTGGGCAATGGAAAAATTGAAGAAAGGCATGAACTCAGCATGTAAATAACATGCTTCATAACCGTCAGAAGTAATGAAGATGGTGATGACCATCACAGTAAATGCCTCTGCATTTGTCAAACATGCCACCTTCATTAATTACTTCCCTGAACTCTCAGCACAGCCCCATGGCACAAGTTTAAATCCCCCATTTTCCAGATGAAGAAACTAAGGTTCAGAGCGGTGACATGACCTGCCCGAAGTCACACAGCTGGAAGCATGTATGTGTGTGTGTGATGTGCCTGTCAGGGTCGGGGGAGTGGGTGTTTGAACGAGGCTCTGAAGTGCCCCGGAGGTGCGGATGAAATGAGAAGGGGGCTGTTGGGTCCCTGAGGGTCCCACTCCCTGCGGTTCTCTCCTTCCTGTCAGCTGAGCCCTGGTCGGGACTCAGGCGGCAGTGCTCGGGTGATACCATCTCCGCGTTTCCGCAGGGGTGCGCCTGCGCGCCCTCCTGCCTGCTCCCAGCTGTGGGACTGCCCCTCCTCCTAGCCACCACCGTCTGCCGGACTTCACTACGGCCCCTCCATAAGCAAAAACCAAAAACCCTGGCATTTCCCACTTCCTTGGCATCCTCCACCTCCTCAGATCCTCACGACCATGGTGGAACATAGGTGGGATGGCCCCATTTGACGGAGAGGAAACTGAGGCCCAGAGAGGGGAAGGAATTTGCCCAGGGTCAGAAAGCCAAGCGGAGCCTGGCCGAGGGCCCAGGGCTCTGGAGTGCGGGGGTCAGTGCTCTGGGGCTTTCCTCCCAGGCCTGCCCACCCCCCACCCCACCCTCAGTCTTAGAGCCTCTGCCTCCTGACAAGCGCCGTCAGCAGATGCTGAGGCTCTGCTCTTAGAAAGCCATGCCAACGGGCGATTCGCCTCCTTTCTTGGTTCCACTTGTTTTGTCTCCTGGGCACCCCGGGTCTGGAGGAAGCACTAGTGGGGCAGGGAGGGAAACTGAAGTCCAGGGTCCAGGGACGTGAGACTGAGCCCCGCTCTGTACCCCATATGACCTCAGGCAAGTCTCTGGGTCTTCCATCTGTGGAGCACAGTCATGATCCTTGCCCGGTACACTCCTCTCCTGTGCTGTCAGATCCAAAGCACCAGAGGGGGTCTTCCCTGTGGTCCGGTGGCTAAGATGCTGCGCTGTCAATACAGGGGGTCTGGGATTCAATCCCTGGTCAGCGAACTAAATCCCACATGTTGTAACTAAAAAGATCTTGCATGCCACAGTGAAGATCTAAGATCCCAAGTGCTGTTACTAAGACCCAGCATAGCTAAATCTGTATCTAAATCTTAAAAAAAAAAAAAAAAATCAGAGGGAGCTGAAGTTTTCTGGGACCAGGAAGGAATCAGCAACCTGGGGAAGAAGAGTGATGGGTGGGTGTGGCCCCTCAATGAGTTGCTCTGGGTCCCAGCGTCACTGCTGGTGGGGTCGTGGGACATTAACCCATGGCACGCACCCCTCCCCCCTCCGCCGCCCCAGCAACTCCCAACCTGAGACCCCCCCATGTGAACCAGCACAGAGGCAAGCAATGGAATGCGTGGAGGTCTTCCCTGGCCCAGCCCAGAGGTCAAAGGGAGCCAGAGGACACATAAACGAATGGAGAGACTGACAGTTGGCGGGGGGGGGGGGGGGGGGGGGGGGGGGAGAGACAGAGAAATAGCGACGGACAGAGACAGACAAGAGAGAAACAGAAATGGAGAGCCAAACCAGCTGGAGAGAGAGACAGAGATCGGGCCAGAGGGATGCAGAGACGGCGCCATGGAAACTCAGAATCAGAGTCCTCCAGAGAGAGCCAGGGATGGACAGAAAGAGAAACAGAAACGAGATGGAGAAGAAGCAGATGCAGAGAGGCTGAGATGGACGGACAGACAGAGGGATGAAGGACGGTGCAAACGGCACCCCACACTCACTGAACTTCTTGCTGGCCTTCTTGGTCCCCTCCGTCATCCTGGCAAGTCGTGCAGAGCCCCTGGCCGAAAGGCAAGTGGTCACTCGAAGCTCTGGACATCAATGCTGGGATGCCTCCCTCACCTCCCCTTCCCCTTTCTCGCGCTCTCTCACTAGCTTCCTCTGTGTATTTTTAAACCAGTGAAACTCTCACAGCCCCACCCTCCCCATCCTCTCCGCAGGGGGGCGGAGGCAGGGCGCCCCCCCTCAAGTCCCAGCCCCTGTGGGCCTCCTCCTTGGCCTCAGCAGCGGGGGGAGGCGGGGGGCAGACCACAAGCGCGTGAGATCTAGAAGGTCTGGGAATGAAACCGCAGGCTCTGGGAACAGAGCCTACTGGGCTGGGGGCCTCCAGGGACCTGACGACCGCTGTCGGGGGGTCTGGCCAGCGGGCTGGGAGGGTGCAGGGAGTCAGGCCTGCGGGCAGAGGGGTTTACTCTAAGCCTCGGTGCTGGTGGATGTACTGGCAGTGGTGGCAAGGGGAGTGCCATGGTTTGGCCCGTTGGCCCTGAGACCACCCAAATTCAAGTCTTGGCTGCCCCCCTCTGTCACTGTGTGATCCTGGACAAGTCCCTCCCTGAGCCTCAGTTTTGTCTCTGTGAGTGAGGGGTATTTGCAATGCCCACCTCACAGGGTCCAGCGCTTGGTGCAAAGCCTGGCACAGAATCAGTGTCCTCAAGGCACGGTCACTCCTTTTCAAGCTGGCAGGGACATGGCGATGATTTAGTCCGCCACCCAGCTATACAAGGACAGGATAGGAAAACTGAGACACAGGCAGGCAGAAGGACCCCGGGCCATACAGCAGCTTGGTAGCACAGACTGAGTGACAACTTGCCCTTTCAGGCCCTTTTAACCCACAGCCTGGTGTTTTTCTACCCTGCAACCCCGTGTGTGTGTGTATGTGCACGCTCACGTGGACGGGACAGAGATGAGGAAATGAAACCTCCCCTACATAGGTTGTCCCTGACACCTGCGGAAGCATCCAGCAGCTGCTGGGGGGCACCCGAAAGACCAGGGGCTTCAGATCCCGGCTCTAAGTTCGGAGTTACTTCTGCCTCTGAAGACTCGGTCACCTAATTTCTAGAATAGGCACGAGTGTAAGGTACACAGTCAACCCACGGAGGCTGTGGCATGATCGGACATTATTATCCTGGCCCCAGGGCTGGCCCACTGGGGTGTGAAAGGGGAAGTTCAAGGTCAGGTGGGGCCCCTTGTACATCCTCCATAAAAATAATAACTACTAACAACTAACGTTTTCTGATCACCTAGTATGGGCCAGCCAGAGGGCTCAGTTCTTCTGCCCTAAGGAGGCATATACTGTTTTTCTTGTCCTCATTCTATAGATGTGGAAACTGAAGCCCTGCTCTGAAATCAAGTGACCTGGAATTGGGACCTGCCGGTCTAGCCATGGAGTCTGAGGTCCTAACTTGCACACTCAGAGCGCCTGCCACCCTCTGGCAGCTGGATGATAGACCTTGGTGGGAGAAGGGCCTGCCGAACTTTCTCGATGGGACAAGGGGGAACCGGCGGCCTTGGAAGGGAAAGGGTCACAGCCCATGAGATGGAGGCAGCAAACAGGCCTGCTGGGACAAAGTTCAAATGAAAGGATGGGGCTTCTGGACCATGGACTTGGGAGGAAAAGGGGGTACAACTCCAGCTCCCTCTCTTAAGCATCGACCACGATCCAGGCATGGATCTGGAAGCCCCCACAGATCATCACAGATCTGTGAGGTGATCCTGGCATTGTCCCATTTCACAGATGAGGGAACTGAGGCTAACGGGGAGCAGAGGCTGGACAGATACCCAGGTGTTTTAACTCCCAGACCAGTGCCCCTTCCCATCTCTGGTTGTTGTCAGAAGAGGGAGAGGGGCCGGTGGCCTGGTGGTAGCTAAAGGGGTTTTCCTGGTGAGAGCTGGAGGGTGGATACCCCAGCTTCTTTCTCAGGAGGCAGTTGGAGGGATTTGGGCTAGCTGCTGAGGCAGTGGCATCAGCCAGTACTGGCTTTCTGGCCAGGCCTACTCCCAACTTGCTGTGTGACCCTCCATGAAAGACTTTACCTCTCTGAGTCTCAGTTTCCTCATCTGTGAAATGGGGTCACAGTAATCCCCCGACTCCCCCACTTCCTGGAGTTGTTGGGAAGACAAAAAGAGTGAATGATGGCCTGGGCCAGTACACCCTGGCACTTCTTGCTGAAGGATGGAGGTGGTTCAGGCCAGGGGCAGACTGGCTTAAGTCAGGAAAACCCCGGGGCAGGCACACTGGGTGAAACTCGGGAGTCCCAGGCATGGCCAGGGTGAGGCTGTGCTGCCGTGGTGGAGGGGCCTTGCTTGCGCCAGGCTAGCCCTGCCGTTGGCCCAGGCGCCAGGGTAGTTGCCGCATCCCAGGGAGAATGAATGGGGCTCAGTGTGACCACTCAGTGTGGCGGCTCCGCTGAGCTCAGAGCCCTCTTTGTGCCGCCTCGAGTGGCCGTTGGGAGTGCGGCTGGGGACCTGCTGGCCGGTGGCTGTCCCCCGGGCCCTCCTCAGCCGGCGCTGGAGGCCAGCCCAACCCCACTCCGCAGCCCTGAACACACGAGCGCT
The DNA here is from genome assembly GCF_910594005.1 of Cervus elaphus. NCBI lineage: Eukaryota > Metazoa > Chordata > Mammalia > Artiodactyla > Cervidae > Cervus > Cervus elaphus. Next base: position 8,435,258 of record NC_057825.1, on the reverse strand, counting down.
TTCCAGCCTCAGGCCTTTGCTTGGGCTAGACCCACACTCGGAACGCACGCACCCCTCCACTGGCTCGTCTTTCTCTCCACTGAGTCCCTGTGGTCTAGACTGAGCCACAGGGCCCCAGGAACCCTGCTCTGATTTCTAGCCCCTCCATTCTCTCCTCCCCAATCTATGACAGAGGTGTCAGCAATCTGGCCAAGGACGATTAGAGACTGGAGCCTTTCAATGTCATAGTCACTGTACCCAGGCACACCTGAGTCCAGACGGCCACCTGCCTGACCTCAAGCAAGTCACATCACCTCTCTGAGCGTCATTGTTCCCATCAATAAAATGGGACAAACTCAACATCTCTCACACGATCCTGTGGCTGTGAAATAAGACGTCTACACTGAGAATACTGTCTGTATTACATTGACTTGTGTCTTCATTTTTTTAAATATTTTTATTTGTTTACTTGGCTACCATGGGTCTTGGTTGCAGCACATGGGATCTTTAGTTCCTGTAGATGGGATCTTTTAAATTGTGGCATTCAGAATCTTCTAGTTGAGGCATGCAAACTCTTAGTTTGGCATATGGGATCTAGTTCCCTGATCAGGGATCGAACCCAGGCCCCCTGCATTGGGAGCTGAGTCTTAGCCTCTGGACCACCAGGGAAGTCCCTCATTTGTGTCTTTATATGCATGTTCCAAACAAATCTCATGCTTCGTCAGAGGCACTGGCCTCAAGCTTCCACACTGGCTGCAGGCCTGCTCTAACTGTAGGACTCAGCAGACATCTTTTCACAGCTTGCCTCAGTTGTTTTCTATGGGGGGCCAAAGAGACCTGGCTTTGAACCCCAGCTCCATAGCCCCCTGGCTGCAAGGCCTTGGGCAGGTCACTCTTATCACTCTGAAACGGTTTCCTCTTCTGTAACTTGAGTTCCCTAACAGCAGGTTTCTAAGACAGGTGCTGTAAAGTTCCAGAGGTCTGGCCTATATCATGGGGCCAGGCACGCAGTCAGTACCTAGCTGGTGTGGGCAGAAGGCCCATGGAATTGCAGGGCTGTGAACATCACCCAGCCATTCTCTATTCTATGTCCCCCTATCCGGTGACCCCTTGTCTACCCAGGTAGACCAGCAACAAGAGCACCCCGCCAAGGAGCCTTTCTTCTTCCCTCCATATGCCCCGCACCCTGCTCCTGGTCAGGGGAAGGAAACAGAAGGTCCAGGTCAGACAGCTGGCCAGGGGCTCCCTTTCCTACTCTGTGCCTCAGTTTCCCTAACTGCTAAATGGCAGCAGGACCAGAGGCTCTCTCAGAGCCTGGTCAGTCAGTCAGCAAACATTTCCTGAGTACTGGCCACAGGCCCGGCCTTGCCAGCCTAACTGATCCATGGAAACAGGAAACTTTTCCCTCCAACCAGCAAAGAAGTCAGAGTCGGTGAGAAATTGTTTCTGGCTAGAACCTAATTTCTTCTCACTTTCACTGGGCAGCCTTCTGAAGGGCTCTGACTGCCCCTGCCTCCTGCAGGGAGGGCTGAGGGCCCGAGGCCCTGAGGGGAAGTGACTGACAATGTCAGGGTTCAGGCCAGGGATGGGGGGGTGGAGGTGATGACACCACCGGAACTTCTGCTGAGGCCTCTGCCCACAGGATGTGACTTAGGGAGGGCTCGTGAGAAAGAAGCAGGGGCCCCAGCCTGAGAATCTGATGGTGGAAGCCACCCAAACCCACGCAGACCTCCGCTCTTCCACCCAACGCGACTATCCCCTCCCACACTTCCCAGTGGCATCCGGCCACCCAGCTGGCGATGCTGTGCCATGACTGTGCCCTTGCTCCACCCTCAGCCCAGGTGGGCGGGGCCCTGACATGGGTAACTGCTTGGGGTTGGCACCAGACTTTGGCTGGTGTTGGCTTTACATATCAGTGTGGCAACTGGCCAATGGCCAGTTTGACCCTGGCCAATGATGTCACCGTCCATGGAGTTCTCCAGGCAAGAATACTGGAGTGGGTTTGCCGTTTCCTTCTCCAGAAGATAAGCTGGTTAGATAGTATCACCGACTCAATGAACATGAATTTGAGCAAACTCCAGGAGATAGTGAAGGACAGAGGAGCCTGGTGGGCTTCAGTCCACGGGTCAGAAAGAGTCAGACACGACTTAGCAACTGAACAACAACAATAAGTGATGTCACCTCTGAGTTTCAGTGTTCTTCTATGTATAGTAGAGGTAATAATAGTATAATATTGCTGAGTGAGAATTGAGATAATTCCCATAAAGTGCTAAGTGTACAGCTTGGACCATTTATTTTCCCTCCATAAACTATAATTACTACAATTATTATTATTTTCTTCTTCCCTGCTCTCCCTACCCCCAATTTAGCCAATGGCCACCCTGCTTCTAATACTGTACCCAAGAAACTGACCCCAGATCACTCCCTGACATGCCCCAAACCCTCGCTGGTCCATACTGCCTTCAGGAGAGGGCTCACTACTCCTCACCTGATCCTCAAGACCTTCCCTGGAAGTCCCCCTGCCTCCCAGCAGAACAGGGTCTCTTGGGACACCAGGATCACCAGACCCGTTCCTGACTCCTCCTACAAAGAAGCTTCAAGGCCAAGCCATGTGAGCTAAGAGCTGGAGAGTAACCCAGGAACCTTCCTGGCAGAAGAGAAGGTAGTGGGGTGCAATCACAGAGCACAGCCCTGAAGGCAAGGGGTTCTGGGGTGTAGGAAACAGTGTGGCCACAGCCTAGGTGGGGAGATGGAAAGAGCCTCAAATGTCACAATTTGGTTTTTCCTGATGATAGTGGAGAGAAATACATACAGACGTCACTTCAGAATGATCTGATGGGCGCTGGGCAGGGGACAGATGGAGGGGACAGACTGGGGAGGACAGGTCTTAGGATCCATTGGTAGAGGACTTGGGTGGGGGGTGCAGATTGAAGAGGGGTGGAGAGGAGGTCTGAAGGGGGCTGGTTGTTAAGGGCTGGAGGGAGATACAGGAGGCTCCTGGAGCCAGAAGGTATCAGAAAGCTGCTGGGGAAGAAGGGCCAGGGTAGGAGAAGCAGGCATAGGATCAGAGGAGGAGATGGTGAATGGTGGTGGGCTTGGTAACCTGGCATAAGGACAGCAAGGCCTCAAACAGCACCACTTGCTATATTGCTGGACAGACCGTAAATAGTCTGAATCAAGAGAATCCTCTTCGGATTCAGACAGACAAGGTTCGAGTCCCAGTTTTATTACTGTGTGACCTTGAGCAAATGACCTCACCTCTCCGAGCCTCAATGTGCTCTTCTGTAAAATTGGTTAGTGATCCTGACTATGGGGCGGTGGATTCAGGATTCAGCAGGAATGTCCAGCACTTCCTGAGCACACAAGAGGGGCCGACAAAATGCCGGCTACCTTTGTGACTACTAACCCGGGGGGAGACCAGTTAGGGAGCAGCTCGGCGGGAACCAAGGTCCTGTGGGTTTCATCTCTGTCTCCCAGAGAACCGGGTGGGGGTCCAGGAGTGGAAGGCCCAGGCGTTGCTGGCTCACCACCTTCAATGTCGCTGCGCCCCCTGGCGGCTGTCGCTTGCCATATCAACGGCGGGTCGGCGGGGGCCCTGGGAGGCGGCGGTGGGGGCCCGTTCTCCCCTCCCCGCACCCGAGGCCGCTCCCTCGGCGCCTCTAGTCTTCGCCTGCGTAGAGTGGGGTGTGGGGGGCGGGTAGGGAAACCCCAAGCTGGGGAGGAAGGGACTCCCCGCTGAGGCTGGCATGTGCGGGTAAACTGAGGCACGCGGCAAGTCGCGCCCCGAAGCCAGGTGTTGAGCGCGGGGCCCCACCTCCGAAGGCGGAGGAGGGGCCGCGGGCGGTGACGCGCCGAGGGCGGCGGGCGGGCGGGAGGCAGGCGGCGGCGGCGGCAGGTGCGGCCGCGGAGGGTGGAAAGGAGGAGGGAGGGGGCGGGCGGAGGGGGAGGGGAGGGCGAGGCCCGGGCACCTCCCCCTTTATAACGCGCCCCCTCCCGGGCTCTCGGGCCGCCTCCTCATCGGCTGTTTCCGTCTTGCCCCCTCGCCCGGCCGCCCCGGGCCCGGGCCCGGCCAGGGAGCCCCCAGGCCGCGGCTCGGGGGGCCGCCCCCCCATCCCCCCCGCGCCCGGCGCCCAGCGCAGCCCCGCGGAGGCGGCGCCGTCGGAGGAGGAGGAGGAGCAGGGCACTGCGGCTGGCCCCGGATCGGGCGCCAGAGCGGCAGCGGCTTCGGCAGCGGCGGCGGCGGCGGCCCGAGCCGATGCAGCGGGACGCACCACCTCGAGCCCCAGCCCCGGCGCCCCGACTCCCCGCGCCCCCGATCGGGGCCGCCGCCGGCGCCGGCGGCGGCGGAGGCGGGGGCAGCGGCGGTGGCGGAGGCGCCTCTGCAGCTTCGGCTCCTCCTGGCCTCCCGGGAACTACAAGTCCCAGGGGGCCTGGCGGCGGGCGGCGGGCGGAAGAGGCGGGGTCGGCGCCTCGAGGCCGGAAGTGGCCGTGGAGGCGGAAGTGGCGCGGCCGCGGAGGGGCCTGGAGCACGGCGGCGGGACCCGGAGCGGGAGCGGCGGCGGCGGCAGCGGCGGCGGCGGTGGTGGCAGGAGGTGGCGGCGGCGGCGTACTGGAGTCAGCCATGGCAAAGCAGTACGACTCGGTGGAGTGCCCTTTTTGTGATGAGGTGACCAAATATGAGAAGCTCGCTAAAATCGGCCAAGGCACCTTCGGGTAAGGCTGGCCCCCCCACCCCCACCCCCAGGGACCGGGAGCTTCCTGAGCCTGCACCCCTTCGGGCCGACGTCGGGACGTCCAGACCCGGGCTCGGTTGGTCGGGAAGCCACTTAGACGCAGACTTATCCCCTGGTCTCGCTAGGCCGCACCGCCACCCCGCCGGGGCCTGAAGGAGTCGGCCGGCGGGGAGGAGCCTGAGGCCCTTGATGGGGGGGCAGGGAGGGGTTGCAGAGAGGAGCCTGTGAGTGGAGCGGGATCTCTCCGCGAAACGCCCGGGTGAGGCGCAAGGAGCAGAGGGAAGGAGGTTGAGACTCGAGAAGGGACCGGAGTCACCGCGTGGTGGGGTAGCCGAGTGCCCTGGGGGACCCGGCCCAGCCCCGCCCGGGATTCCCTTTCCGGCCCTCCTCTGGTGGGGGAGGGGCGGGCCCTGCGGAAACGGCCTCTAAGAGCTCTCTTGGGTCCCCCCTCTCCGCCTGCAGGGAGGTGTTTAAGGCAAAGCACCGCAAGACCGGCCAAAAGGTGGCCCTGAAGAAGGTACTGATGGAGAACGAGAAAGAGGGGGTGAGTATGGGGTGGGGTGGGGTGGGCAGGTCGGCCAGCTCCCTTGGGCGTGAGGTTGCGTTTCCACCTTTCTCCTTTTGAGACTCTCAATGTAATAGATTCAGATTAGGTGTTTGGAAATTTCCATATTACAGGAAGTTTGACTTCCCAGTTCAGTCTTTGAATTCAGATGTCTTAGAGCTTTTGATAACTTCATTCTTAGGTGAATATGGTTGATGCCAGGAGGGGGAGCCCATGCTTGCACCCAGTGCCCCTGGGGTTTTGAAGTTAGGAAGTCTTTAAACACTTTTTTCCTTAGAGTTTAATTTTGTTGAACGCAAAAAATATATATATATAAAATAATGATTGATAATAATTACATGCAATGGTTTTAAAAAGGTGATTGGTGTTCAGTTGAAAAGCAACAGTCTCTTCTGCCACACACGTGTGTTAGTTCTGATCCAGCTTTCCAGAGACCCGCTTCTTTAATTATATATTGGTTAACTGCCAAACAGGCTAAACGCAGGCATAGGGCTAAAATTTATAAGGTTGAAGAAACTGCAGAGCGTCTGATGACTGGTTACAAAACCTTTGTGTGAAGTATCACTGTTTCAATTCATTCATTGAATTATTTTTATTCATTTCATTCAGTTCTTTATGAGGGGTACATAGTTACTCCCATTTTACATTTGTGGCATCTGAGACAACTAATTTCAGAGCCTGTGCATTGACTCTGTCTCCCAATCTTTGACCCTTCGCGTGGACCCTATGGCCAGTTCCTGGGTCTGTAGTGTGCTCACCCGCTTTTGACTTCCTCCTGTCTTTTCTCCCACCCAGTTCCCCATTACAGCATTGCGGGAGATCAAGATCCTCCAGCTTCTAAAACACGAGAATGTGGTCAACTTGATTGAGATCTGTCGAACCAAAGGTAAGTTGTTTGGATCGTGTCCCCATTTTCAGATGGAGAAACTGAGGCTTTGTTTGCGGAGTTGAAACTGGACACATTTACACTGCCTCTTCTTAACCCAGACATTCCAACTGTGACTGCTTTCTCTGGTCCTTTCATCGGAGCAGGTGCTTTCCCCAGGGCCTGCCACAGCACCCGGCCCAGAGAAGGCACTCAGAAAATATTTTACCTATGAAGGAGTTGGTACCCGGATATCCGGGTGGCCATGGGTTGGAGGGGTTGGGAGCTAGTTTGGGGGAAATGAGCTGCATATGAGGTTTCTGATTTTTTTTTTCTTGCCTCTCCCTCTCTCCTCCTCATTCTTCCTGCCTCAGCTTCCCCCTATAACCGCTGCAAAGGCAGTATATACCTGGTGTTTGACTTCTGCGAGCATGATCTTGCCGGGCTGCTGAGCAACGTCTTAGTCAAGTTCACACTATCTGAGATCAAGAGGGTCATGCAGATGTTGCTTAACGGCCTCTACTACATCCACAGGAACAAGGTGGGGGTTGGAGTGGGGGAGGAGAGAGCAAGGCTTGGGCTGGCCTTTGCACTCACTGCGGGGTGGGCATAGCTGAGGGACCCCTGGGAACCCTCCGCCTTGTGCCTCCTGCAGATCCTGCACCGGGACATGAAGGCGGCTAACGTGCTCATCACCCGCGATGGGGTTCTGAAGCTGGCGGACTTTGGGCTGGCCCGGGCCTTCAGCCTGGCCAAGAACAGCCAGCCCAACCGCTACACCAACCGTGTGGTGACCCTCTGGTACCGGCCCCCAGAGCTGTTGCTCGGTGAGGACTCTCCCGAGCTGGCAGAGGGGAGCAGGGGCTGGGCACTCAGCTCAGTCTCAGCACCCCAGCTGCCAGGGCTTCTTGAGCCACCGGCCCCAGGGGCGTGGCCTCTCCGGAGGCCATGGGGCTCAGGGGGCCCTCCCTGGTGTGCTCTTGTTCCCAGGGGAGCGGGACTACGGCCCTCCCATTGATCTGTGGGGCGCTGGGTGCATCATGGCGGAGATGTGGACCCGCAGCCCCATCATGCAGGGCAACACGGAGCAGCACCAGCTCGCCCTCATCAGCCAGCTCTGCGGCTCCATCACCCCTGAGGTGCGTCACAGCCCGCCCCTGGGGGCTGGGGAGGAGGGGGGCACGGAACGGAGGTGAAGCCCTGACCTGGACAGGTGGCTGTGGAGGGTCAGGGTCTGCTGTTCAGAGCCAGGGAGACGTCAGGGCTCTGCTGCGTCCCCAGTTACTGGGGTTTTCCGGCAAGGCATCTTGAGCGCCTCACCTCAGAGCTGCTCTGTGCCGTGAGACATCTGTGGTTCTGTCAGGCTTGGCACACGTGTCCCAGGCGATTCATGTCAAAGGGTACTCCGTGCCCGTGTCCCGTCTGTGGTCACTGCTGCTTTGACTGCAGAGGGCTCTGAACTGCCCTCTGGGGTGGTCTGCAAGCATCTGAGCAAGTTGTACATATTTACTTATTTATTTTTGGCTGCTCTGGATCTTCATTGCTGCGCCTGGGCTTTCTCTAGTTGCAGTGTGGGGGGCTTCTCTTGCTCCGGAGCACTGACTTTAGAGCCGGGCTTCAGTCGTTGTGGCGCACGGGCTTCGTTGCTCCATGGTTATGTGGAATCTTGCCAGACCAGGGATCAAACCCATGTGCCCTGCATCAGCAGGCAGTTCTTAACCATCGGATCACCAGGGAAGTCCTGAACAGAGACGTATCCGGTCACTGAATACGTACTTGACCAGTGGACCAGCCACATACCCCGCTGGACTAACTCTTATCCTCTTTCAATGCCTCCCCCCTGCCCCAGGTGTGGCCAAATGTGGACAAGTACGAGCTGTTTGAGAAAGTGGAGCTGGTCAAGGGCCAGAAGCGGAAGGTGAAGGACAGGCTGAAGGCCTACGTGCGAGACCCCTACGCGCTGGACCTCATTGACAAGCTGCTGGTGCTGGATCCCGCCCAGCGCATCGACAGTGACGACGCCCTCAACCATGACTTCTTCTGGTCCGACCCCATGCCCTCGGACCTCAAGGGCATGCTGTCCACCCACCTGACATCCATGTTCGAGTACCTGGCACCTCCACGCCGGAAGGGCAGCCAGATCACCCAGCAGTCCACCAACCAGAGCCGGAATCCCGCCACCACCAACCAGACGGAGTTTGAGCGCGTCTTCTGAGGGCCGGCTGCTGTTGCTTCTCGTTAGGGCCGTGGTTTTGGTTTTTTTTCTTCTGCTCTGTGACTTGCACCGTGGAGATTATGGGGCATGTGAGTTTTTCCTCTAGCGCATATCTTATTTAATCTGCACCCTGGGCATCGGGCACCAACCGAGCAGACTGGAGTAAAACTTTGGCGGAGAGTCCAGGAAGGCACCTGAGCTGCCTCACCTTGTTCCCTGGCTTTGGCAGTGATGCCCAGAGGGTCTCCCTTTACCTTAGGACAGGACTGGGGGGGGGGGGGGGGAGGCATGCCCCACCTGTGACTCTTGAGAGACCCCAGCATGTTGGGAGGAGGGGACGGGTCCCTCACCCACCCCGGCCCTCCCTGTGGGATGAGAAACTTCCGTGGGGCACAGAACCAGCCTCAGGAATGGGAACGGGCTGCTCTCAGCCTAGCCCTCAGAACCTCTGGGGCGGACGGAAGCTCTTGGTTTCTTCAATAGGACAGTTTTATCGTGTTGATTTTGTTCGATTGTTCAGAGACATTCCTGGGTACAGGCTGGTCAGTTACAATTAAAGTTGACTCTTTTTCAGTAAACGGCTGTGTGCTGTGTTCTGTGTTCAGACCGCCAGCTCTTAACCCTGTAGCTGACCACTGAGATTGGATTTGTCAGGACGTGGTACTTCCTTTGTCCCAGTTCATGTCCCCTGACATACCTTCAGGGGACTTCTGTCTCGTTTATTTCTCCTGAGTACCCAAGCGGCAGGTACCATGATGCTCCCTTATTCTCCTCTCCACTCAGTGTCAGAGAAAGCAGGGAGACAGATGAGAAAAGGGACCCAGTCTGCTGAGGAGGAAACGGGGGGACCTTCTGTGAGCCGCATCTGCAGCGGTGACCCAGTGGGGCAGAGTCTGCCTTGGCTGACAGACTTGTTCAGACTTGACTTACAAACACAGGAGGCTGGAAAGGCTTCTAGCCAGTGGAATGACAACAGATCTGTAACCTGCAGGAGTTCTCGGGCTGCTGACCAGAGAGTGGCAAGAGAGGAAATGACCAGAAGAGCTGAAGGGTCTCCAGGGCCTTGCGGAGGTGGCAGTAGCTTGAGTTAGGGTGGCAAGCGGGCAGGAGAACAGGGAACAGTTAGCAGAAGCTTGGGTCGTGCGGGCTCAGAGCTGGGACACTCAGAGGAACAGCACATTCTGGGGAATACCTTTGATACATTTCCTGTGAGTCTGAAATCTGAAATAGGCACATGTGAAGCACATTCTACATTCTATGCAGTGAAGCCCTCCTAAAGAGGACCTGGGAAAAAAGGTTGGCAAAACTTTTTGCCTGAACTGTCCTTTGCTGGTAGGTATTAACCTGGGTCACAGCTTCACAAAAGGCAAGTGAAAGGAAAAAATTTAAAAATCATGACTAGCCTATTCGATTCTTGGGGCTGCCAAACACAGAATAACCAACATTCTCTGTTCTGGGGGCGAAAAGTCTGAAATCGAGTTGTCATCGGCAAGGTTGGTTCCTTCCGCAGGCTTCGGGAGAATCTGTTCTAGCCCCAAGCCTAGGAAGCCTTCAGAGAGCTCTGTACAGAGAGGAACACAATCTGGTGATTTAAAAAAAAATCCAAGTTTTTTTTTTTTTTTTAATTTTCTGATGGCACTGCATGGTGGTCAGGATCTTAGGTCCCTGACCAGGGATAGAACTCATGCTCCACTGGAGTGGGAACACAGCCTTAAGCGCTGGACCACCAGGGAATTCCCACAATCTGACTTAAACAGAAAACAGTGGAAAACATGGGGCTTCCCTGGTGGCTCAATGGTAATGAATCTGCCTGCTGATGCAGGAGACGCAGGTTCAATCCCTGATGCGGGAAGATCCCATATGCTGTGGAGCAACTAAGCCTTTGTGCCACAACTATTGTGCCTGTGCTCTCCAGTGCGGGAACAACTGCTAAGCCCATGTGCCCTAGAGCCTATGCTCTGAAACAAGAGAAGCCATTGCAGTGAGAAGACCTTGCTCTGCAACTAGAAATTACATTGCAACTAGAAAGGAATCCCCACTCACCACAGCCAGAGAGAAGCCCAGTAGCAACAAAGACCCAGCACACCAAAAATAAAATTATTTAAAAAAAATAACAGAATGGAGTTTTCTCAGAAAACTAAAAATAGAATTACCGTATGATCCAGCAATCACTCCTGGGCATATATCCAGATGAAATTATAATTCAAAAAGACATGCACTCCTATGTTCAATAGCCAAGACATGGAAACAACCTGATGTCCAGCAACAGATAATGAATAAAGAAGATGTGGTACATGTACAATGAAATACTAGTCAGCCATAAGGAGATCCAACCAGTCCATCTAAGGAAATCAGTCCTGAATACTCATTGGAAGGACTGATGCTGAAGCTGAAGCTACAATACTTTGGCCACCTGACGTTAAGAACTGACTCACTGGGAAAGACCCTGTTGCTGGGAAAGATTGGAGGCAGAGGGAGAAGGGGACAACAGAAGATGAGATGGTTGGATGGCATCACCAACTCGACGGACATGAGTTTGAGCAAGCTCCGGGAGTTGGTGATAGGGAAGCCTGGTGTGCTACAGTCTATGGGGTCGCAAAGAGTCACAGCTGAGCAACTAAACTGAACTGACAGAGCAGAAAATAATGCCATTTTCTGCAACAGGGATGCAACTAGAGAATATCATACTAAGTCAAGTCAGACAAATACCAGGTGATACCACTTACATGTGGAACCCGAAAGATGACACTAATGAACTTACTTATGAAACAGGAATGGAATCTGGGTGGTAGAGAATTGACTAGTGGTTGCCAAGAGGGAGAGTGGTTGGAGAGAGATGGATTGAGAGTTTGGGATTAACAGATGCAAACTAGTATATGTAGAATGGATAAACAAAAAATCCTACTATATAACACAGGGAACAACATTCAATTTCCTCCGATAAGCCACAACAGAAAAGAATATGAAAAAGAACGTATATACATGTATAACTGAGTCACTTTCCTGTATAGCAGGAATTAATACAACACTGTAATTCACAGGAGGCACTAGTGGTAAAGAACCCACCTGCCAATGCAGGAGACTTGGGTTCAATCCCTGGGTCAGGATGTAAGAGACTTGGGTTAAATCCATGGGTCAGGAAGATCCCCTGGAGGAGGGCTTGGCAGCCCACTCTAGTATTCTTGCCTGGAGAATCCCATGAACAGATGAGCCTGAATGAAACCTCTCAAGGGTTGGAACAGAACTGGACATATAAACTTTCTGCCACTCCCAAGACGAAGAGGGCTGCAGTGTCCAGGCTGAGATGGCAGGTATACATCTGGTGTCTAGTTCAGGGCCCCCCAAAGTCTAGACACACACAAAATTTGGGAGTTGTCAGCTCTCCCAGTTGGTTTTTAAAGTCCCATCACAGGAAGAGGGGAGAAGAGACGAGGCCCACTGGGACACTCCAGGGTTCAGTGTCATCAGGGACTTGAGGACAACAACAGACAAAATAAGAAGAGACCAGAGGGGGCTTCCCTGATGGCTCAGCAGTAAAGAACCCACCTGCAGGAGACACTGGCGCAATCCCTGATCCAGGAAGATCCCACATGCCTTGGAGCAACTTAGCCCGTGTGACACAGCTGTTAACCTGTGCGCTAGAGCCCGAGAGCCGAAAGTACTGAACCCAGGTGCTGTGACTAGTGAAGCCCTCACCCCCTACAGCCAGTGTTCCCCAACAAGAGAAGTCACCCCTCAATGAGACGCCCTAGCACTGCAACTAGAAAGTAGCTCCTGATCACCAAAACTAGAGGGAAGCCCACCCAGCAAGGAAGACCCAGCATAGCCCAAAATAAATAACTGTATAAAAGAGTTACTCTTTAAAAAAAATCAGAGACCATAGGGGACTTGCCTGACAGTCAAGTGACTGAGACTTCACTTTCCAATGCAGAGGGTGCAGGTTAGATCCCTGGTTGGGGATCTAAGATCCCACATGCTTCGCAGCCAAAAAAATAAACAAAAAACAGGAGCAGGACTTCCTTGGTGGCGCAGTGGATAAGAATCCGCCTGCCAATGTAGGGAACAAGGGTTCGATCCCTGGTTCTCGAACATTCTGCATGGAGCACAGCAACAAAGCCCATGTGCCACAACTGCTGAGCCAGGGCTGCAATTACTGAGCCCACGTGCTGCCACTACCAAAGCCTGAGCGCCTGGAGCCTGTGCTTGTCAACAAGAGAAGACTTTGCAATGATAAGCCCGTACACCACAGTGAAGAGTAGCTCCACTTGCTGCAACTAGAAAAAGCCCAGACAAAGTAATGAAGGCCCGGTGCAACCAAAAAAAAAAAAGAAGAAGCAATACTGTTATAAATTCAATAAAGACTTTAAAAAAAAAAAAAAAGTCATACTCTTTAAAAAAGAAGAAGAGACCATAGAGGGTATTCCATGGTAGTCCAGTGGTTGGGTCTTGGCGCTTTCACTGCCAGGCCCCAGGTTCGATCCCTGGTTGGGGAACTAAGATCCTGCAAATTGGGAAACATGGCCAAAAGAAGAGAGAGAGGGAGACTAAGAAGAATGGGATCCAGGAGCTAAAGAGACAGAGGGTGTTTTTGAGACATAGGATCGATCACTTAGACAAATACTGCTAATAGGCCCAGGAAATGGGGGTGAAGACTGACCATCAGGTTTAGCCATGCTGACCTCAGTGGTGACTTTGGCAAGAGCCACTGGATGGATTGTTTCAGATGAAACCCCTCTGGGAGCAGTAGGATCCCTGGAGAACAGGAGGAGAGGAACCAAAGAAGAAGTAGAATAATCTACTGTAGGAGGGTCAGGGAAGGAGCTAATCTTGCATATGTGTGATTGGGATGGGAACCAGCACATCATAGAATGCACAGCAGGGGAGGATACCTGTTAATTCTTGTCCTGTACACAGAAGAGCCACGTGGCCCAGTGTACTGTGGCCACACCAGGGCTGTAACCTCAAAGATCATGCCCCTACCCTGTTCTCTGCCACCTCTGCCTGATCCGTCCATGATGTTCAGGGCAACTTTGCTTGTGGAAAAGCACGAGCCCCCATCAGCTTCAGTAAGTTAGAGCAGCACTCCCCCAGGGTCAGCACACATCCAATCCCTGACTCACAGGTCTGTGTCCAGGATCTAGAGCAGGGCCCTGTGACAGGATGCTGGGCAGCCACGCAAAAGGACAAGAAGTACATGCACTGTGACAGGAAGACATTCCAAAGACAACAGGTAGAAAGAGCAAGTTACAAAATACTGGGTTGGCCAGAAAGTTCGTGGTTTTACCATGAGATTGTATGGAAAAACTCAAATGAACTTATTGGCCAACCCAGTATCTCCTGCTTCCACTCTTCTGTAAGGAAAACGGAAGCAAGCACACTAAAACGTTACCCGTGTTTATTCGGGGTGGTTCTGTCCTTTAGGTGGCGCTAATGGTAAAGAACCTATCTTCCAATGCAGGAGACGTAAGAGATTCAGGTTCAATCCCTGGGTTGGGAAGGTCTCCTGGGAGGGCATGGCAATATTATCGCCTGAAGAATCCCATGGACAGAGGAGCCTGGTGGGCTACAGTCCATGGGGTTGCTAAGAGTCAGACATGACTGAGTGAATTCGCAGCACTGTCTTTTATGCTTCTGTCTGTTTTCTCATATTTCCTGAATTAATATTTTTACTCATACAATTAAACCATATTTTAAAAACAACCAGGGCTTCTCTGTGGTCCAGGGGTTAAGAATCTGCCTTGCAATGCAAAGTACATGGGTTCCATCCCTGGTCCAGATGCCTTGGAGCAACTAAGCCCGAGCACCATAACTAGTGAGCCCTCACGGGCCCAGAGCCCAGGCTCCACAACAAGAGAAGGGAGCATGTTGTGAAGCCCTCATACTGCAACAAAGAGTAGCCCCCACTTGCAACTAGAGTGCAACAATGAAGATCCACCACAGCTAAAAAAAAATCTAAACTTTAAAAAAAAATAAAAACAACCAAGTGAAAGTCACTCAGTTGTGTCTGACTCTTTGTGACCCCGTGGCTTATACAGGCCATGAAATTCTCTAGGCCAGAATACTGGAGTGGGTAGCCTTTCCCTTCTCCAGGGGATCTTCCTAACCTAGGGATCGAACCCAGGTCTCTCGCTTCGCGGGTGGATTCTAAACAACCAAAAACAACCAAAATAGGTTCTAAACCCTGGAGCTTCTGGCTCCTCTCTCTCCCCACCCTTCATCTCCCCATAGAACACCCCAGAGAGGAGGCTGGGATGAAGCTGGCAGGTGTGAGTCTAATCCTGTTTATCCTTGAACCCTGGGGTGATGTGAGTGTCATCCTCACCTGTGAAGGGAGGTGTGTAGCCAGGAATGAGCACTCTCAGAGGGCAGGGCCTCGTGGGGGCATCACCTGAGGCAGCCTGGCACCCAGGGGTCTCCCAAACACTAGAGCGAGTTAGCCAGCGGTCTGGCAGATGACTGGAGAGGCCGCGGAAACGGGAAAGGCCTTCACCAGCTTATTTGACTGGGCCCTCGATGTCACCCTGTAGGCCGAGGATGGGTCTGTGTCCTGGCATCTTTCTGATCAAATGATTTGGTGACTCAGCCCTCCCCCCAGCAGGCCTGGACGCCTTAGGTCAAGGGCAGCCCCGTGGCCTCTCCCTCCTCACCAGGGATCCCAGCTGGGCAGGGCCAGGGCAAACAGCCTTAACGGTAAGGGGAGGTGGGCTGTGATAAGAGAAGGCAGATAAAACCAGCCCCATTGGGCACGAAGCCCAGCCTCAAGGCCCGGAAGTCTCTGCATGCCCCCTCCCTAGTACTCCCTTCTGCCTGCTCACCTTTAACCTCCACCGGGTTGTTTTTTAACTCACAGAAGATTCTGACTTAGTCCTGTGCTCGGAAATCCAGCAGGGAGGCCGAGATCCCTGGGCTGATCCCAGGATGAAAGCAGAAGCCTATCAGGTGAGACCTTCTCCCAGCGCCCTGCCCACCCGCCCCAGGCACGCTCCCCCAAGGCCAGGGTGGGAGAAGGCCAGGTCTTGGGAATCCCTCCAGCTCCCCCTCCCCTCTGTGGCCCAGACCAGGGCAGGCTTGGCAGAGGTACCCACACCCGTGAGTCACTCCATGCCCCATCCGGTCGGGGAGCGGGAAGCCCAGGGATGAGAGGTGCCAGGTCCCTGGCTACTTCCTGGCTAGTGGCTGAGAAGCTCTGGTGGGAAGCAGCCATGGAGGAGCCAGGCCTAACGGGGTGTCCTCTCTCTGCTAAAACTGCCTCCTTCCAGGTAGGAGAACACAGTGACCTTGGACAGGCAGCCTTCTTCTCTAAGGCTACCTTTTGTACAATGAGTGTAGATAGACCTCAGGGATCCAATTAGTGATGATCATAACCTCATAATTTGAAATGAAGATCCAAGGAAAAAGCCTTGTCATCTTGGGGAGGTGAGCTGTTGGAGGAGCCCACCTTGTTCTGAAGGCCTGGGGTGGTCCAGGGCCCCCCAACCCCATGGGCCTCACAGCTCCCTTTTCACCAACTGGAGGCTCCACAGAAGCCTCCACCCGGTGTGGAGATGGGAAGCTCTGAAGGAGGACTGGACAGCAGGCGTGGGAGGTGGCCGAGGCGGCCTTGAGGATCTTCCTGTGTGCCAGGCCCCATTTACAGACTGGGTTTTGTCTGACCGACCTATGAGAAAGAGCGGCCAGCTCTATTTTAATAATGATAATGACAATGGCACTACTGATCAAAGTGCTTTCTGCCTGCTGGGCCCTGTGCCCGCTGTTGTCTGTGCTTGATGATCTGAGACCATTATTGTCTGCATTTTAAAGATCTGGAAGGTGCGGGCAGGAGCATGTAAGGACTTGGCCTGTGGAAGGTTTCTAACTTCATTCATGTGTGGAGACCTTGCTCTGTGCTCTGGGCCCAGCACCCCCCTTCCCACTCACCTCCAGACCTCTGAGGCTGGCAGGACTGCGACCCCCACTTTACAGATGAGGAAACAGGGCTTCAGGGGGCAAGGAGACCGCCAGCTCAGAAGCGACAGAATCATCCTTGGAGGGGACCAGCTAGAGCTGGGGGTGGGAACCCCAGGCTGGACTATGAGAGTCTGTAGACACTAGACAAGTTGCTTAGCCTCTTTGAGCCTCAGTTTCCTTCTCTGTAGAATGGGCACCACAAGACTGCCTCCCTCCCTCTTGGGATGGCTGGGCGAGGCCCTGTGAGGATCGCACGGCTGTTGTGGCTCAGCCAGTGTCCCCTGGGGCTGCACACCAGGCTGGCCGCTTCCCCCCGACCCACGACAGAGAGGACATTCCGCCCAGTAACAGAGGAGCAGCCCCAGAAGCCAGGGGTTAGGAGTTATGGCTTCTTCAAGGTCAGCCAGACCCCCTGGCTCTAGAGGCCAGGATCCCAGAGAGGTGAGGTGACCTGATACACAGTGTGGTCCCCTCACCAGGGGCGGCCTCCTGGGCTGGGGAGTATTGGCATTTTGCAGGGCTTCTCATCTCCCTCTGAACTGAGAGCCAGCTCAAGGCCAGAGCCCAGTTAGTTGACCAGATGACCAGGCACCCCCAAGGGCACAGGGCAGCTTGGGCAGGGTCCAGGGATGTCTGGGGTGCACTGTGGTTGTTGTTCAGTCACTAAGTTGTGCCTGACTTTTTGTCAACCCCACGAACTGCAGGATGCCAAGCTTCCCTGTCCTTCACTATCTCCCAGAGTTTGCTCAAACTCATGTCCACTGGGAGGCCTGGTATTGCAGACCCCTGTGAATGACTACACCACTTCCCCTGTTAGGCCTTTGTTGTCTTCCCTGAGAAATGGGTCCCAGGTCAGACCTTCCCTCACTGGGTGGGTGTGAGGATCAAACAAGACAGATGTGTGTATAGTCCTTGCACAATGCTGATGTCTAGGAAGAACTTGTATTGTTATTTAAGAAAACCCATGTTACCAAAAAAACAAAAAAAATTAGCTAGGGTTTCCCTAGCTTGATCAGAGGGGCTAAATTTGGAATCAAAAGGAGCTGGAACTGAGCTGAATCCTTGAACCAACTTGTTAGTTGGTGACATTCCCAGGTGATTCCTTGCCTCTTGTCCTGTTTCCTCACCTGTAAAATGGGCTCAGTACAGCACCAGGCAAGGAGGAGGCTCTGTACATCTTATCTCCAGGGAGAAGGTGCCAAGGACCATCAGTTACAGAGTGTGATAACAAACTGAGAAAACATGTTCCACACTTTTTTTTTCCCTTCTGAAAATTGGCAATCTGCTCTCAGATTTGAGCAAAGAAAGGATCGGCCAGTTCAGAGAGCCCTCAGGCCCTTCCAGGAGGTGGCAGAACTGAAGCCAGCCTTCCAGTGGCACGTCTCGCCTCAAGGCTCCATACCACACACCTGGGGCCCTTCAAAAGGCCTTCTTGGCTATGAGTGGGGACCCCAGAAACTTCCCAGGAGCATCTGGGAGCCACACCTGCTTCCAGGTCAGTTCTGGCCCCTTGCTGGGCCTCAGTGTCCCCAGCTGCTGACCAGGAATGTTGATCACGAAGAGCTCTGAGGGATTTCCTTGGCAGTCCAGTGGTTAACACTTCGCCTTCCAATGCAGGGGTGAGGGTTTGATCCCTGGTAGGGGAACTAAGATCCCAGGTGCCCCTCAGCCAAAAAAACCCAAAATATAAAACAGAAGCAATATTGTAACAAATTCAATAAAGACTTTAAAAATGGCCACATCAAAAAATCTCAAAAAACAAAGAAACAGTAGAGCTCTGAGGTGCTGGTCACCTAACATGGAAGGAATCATTCATTCTTTTTCCCACTTAGGCATGTTACCAGGGGAAAAACTATAAAATACATACAAGCAAAATGAAGGTAACAGTCACCTGTAAATAAAATTTTTTTAAAAGGAAAAAAAATATATATATATATACTTATAAAAGAAGTCACTTCTAGCCTTACCTCTCAGAGCTGATCATAGTTACCTTTTTGGAGAAAAATGCCCAGGCTGGTTTCTAAATTGTAATTATTTGAACAATAGGATCCCAGTGTCCATACTGAGTCATCAAAAGGTTTGTTCCCTTAACAAGCTTCTTATATTAAAATTTACAATGCTCTGTTAGAAAACATTTATTTTGAAATGCTGATACAGTCACATGGTTTACAATCTAAAAGGTACAAAAGGGTAGATGGCAAGAATGTGACAAGGGGACATTTGATCAGAGATCTGAAATGATCATGAGTTTGTCACGTGAACTTTAGGGAGAAGAACATTCCGGACCGAGGGAATCCCAGTGCAAAGGCCCTGAGGCTCTGTCCTGCGCTCACTCTGTATGACCTTGGGCTGGCTGAGCAACCCCTCTGCCTCAGTTTCCCATCTTCATAAGGAGGATAATCACAGTACTCCTTAAGCTGCTGTGAGGATTAAATGAATACCATTCACGCTAAGTGCTCAGTAGGTGTGGACTTTCACAAACACAAAAATGGTGTGTTTGAGAATCAGAGGAGAACAGCAGGGCTGGGGGCAATGATAAGATCCAACATTTGGACTTCATCCTAAGTGCAGTGAGAATCCATGGGGAGATTTGAATCAGGAGAGAGGAGATCTGGTTTTTTCAAAAATGATGAAGAACAGGGATTTCCTTGGTGGTCCAGTGGTTAAGATCCCACACTTCCAATGCAGGGGGTGTGGGTTTGATCCTTGGTTGCGGAACTAAGATCCTCCATGTCACGTGACATGGCCAAAAAAAGACAAAAAAAAAAAGGGAAACAATTGTGGTTGTAGGGGTCAAGAGGAACAACAGCAAGGAGGCAATAGGTTAGACCAGCAGTAGTGGCCTGGGCCTGGAGGGATGGCAGTGAGGCCTAGCTTTATTTATTTATTTATTTTTATAATTGTATTTATTTATGGTTGTGCTGGGTCTTCGTTGCATTTCTCCAGTTGCAGTGAAAACAGGGGCTGCTCACTAGTTGCGGTGCATGGGCCTCTCTTGCGGCGGGTTCTCCTGTTGCAGAGCACGGGCTCTAGGGCGTGGGGGCGTCAGTAGTTGTGACACGTGGGCTCAGTAGTTGCAGCTCCCAGGCTCTAGGGCATGGGTTCAGTAGTTGCTCCACGGCACGTGGGATCTTCCTGGCTTAGGGATCAAACCGTGCCTCCAGCATTGGCAGGCAGATTCTTTACCCCTAAGTCACCAGGGAAGCCTAGCTTTAGACTTGAGCCCCCCTGGGTGGAGCTGTTCTCCAAACTGAAAAGCCCTGGGGAGCAGCTGAGATGCCTTCAGACGCTGAGAGGTCACCAGGCGCTCATGTCAGTAGCCAGTGAAGAGGGACATTTGAAAGTCAAACATGGTCACAGACCCGGGACAGCAGGGACCACCTCGGGGAGAGAGGCATGAGCCTCTGGCCACCAACGGGAGGAGGTCGGAGGGGAGAACAGAGGGCCAGTAGGGCTCACCCAGCCAGGAAGGAGGAGGACGGGGAGGGGAGGTGTCCGGGAAGCCGAGAACAAAGGGTTTCAGGAAGAAGGACGTCATCAGGTCATCAACCGTGTCACCTGCCACCCGAGATGGAGGCTGATAAACAGCACGTGGGGCCCTGAGCACAGTTCCAGTTGTTGGTTCCCTCGGGGTCAACCTTAGAAGCAGTGGAACTGCAGGGTCAGAGGGAGGCCCATTTTTAAGGTCCACTGCCCTCCTCATACACTAAATCCATTCACACCTCTGTAGCCAGAGTTGGGGTGAGGATAAGAAGAGGCTATCCCCACTGAGGATATGGAATTCTGTTTAAGGCAAGTTTCTTCTCACCCAGCGACAGCAAAGAGTTTTCATGTAGGTCCCTGGACATAAGCTGACATTCAAAGGTGGGGGGAGTCCTTATGTATCAGAGGGTCTGAATCTGGATGTGGCCATCGGAAATGTACCCTCCCTTCTGAATGCTAATCTTCTGCATAAATCTGCCATAGAGCTTGAACCTCCTCTGGTCTTCACAGAACCCTGGGTGGGGGTGGGGAACGGGCAGCGGAACCCCTCTAGTCCTGGCTCTCTGGAATGCCTTTGAAGACTCTTGGCGTCATCAAGACCCACCCTCCCCTAGAAATTATGAGATGGGACAGAACTCATTTCAGCCTTGTCCAATTAAGGAGAAGACTGCAAGTCAAGACAGAATCAGAAATAGGAAGCAAATTGCCCAAGGTCACACGGTGCATCGACAGCAGAGATTAACCGGACCAGTGGTGGCGAGCTGGGGCAGGTTTTAGAGCCAGCAAATCTGGCTTTGTGTCTTAGCTCCACCACACACTATCTCACTCTGAATGAGTTGCTTACCCTCTGTGAGCCTCCATTTTGCCACCTGTCAAATGGGGATAATCTTTCATTCATATCATTCTTGTGAGGTTTAAAAAGAGATTGCAGTGCTCGCTTCGGCAGCACATATACTAAAATTGGAACGATACAGAGAAGATTAGCATGGCCCCTGCGCAAGGATGACATGCAAATTTGTGAAGTGTTCCATAAAAAAAATAAATAAATAAATAAATAAAAAGAGACTATAATGCCAATCCCAGGGATAAATGCTAAAGGAACCCACCCAAAAGAGCAAAGAGGAAAAGTTTAGGGGAAATGTGTTTCAGGCAGAGGTAAAAGTTGTGAACATGAGCTTGGCCAAGACCAAGTCCCGAAGTCTGCCTGCTGTTACTGTCTCCTGTCCTGATGAGGCAGGAGAGAGCAGTAACTCAGGCAGATCTGAGTGTAGAAAGCCCAGCATGATGCCTTTGCTGACCTGCTGTGTGGCCCCAAGCTGTCTCTCTCCCTCTCTGGTCCCCAGCCTCCCGTCCCTACAGGCTTTAAACAGAGATCGCAAATCTTTGTTCTTTGCAAGTTTCATTCTTCACTCTTCTCTTGCTCCCTGGGCAGGGTGCTCCAAAAGCAGAGCCTTGTCATCTGTCCCCACAAGCCAGTGTCCCCAGCACGGAGCCCAGGTCTGGCAGAGACAATTTTTCACCAAATGAATGCATGAATGCATGGATGGATCCACCCTTTCCCTTTGGGAGAGTGGGAGGTTGAAGCAGGACCCCCTGTCCCCTCATTACCCTCCGTGCATGCCTGCAGGCCTGCCTCCCATGGGTGGACACTGGCCTGCTTGCCAGTTTCCTTGAGTCCTTGTTTTCTTTGCTCTCCACACAACGGATTTGTTTCTATTGTTCTTTATGGAGAATGAGAACCCCTTCACCGTATCGCCAAAAGGCCAACAGTGGTTCTCCAGGTGCACTATGAAAGTGCTTTTGATTTTCTCCTTTATACTTTCGCTACTTTCTTGTACAAGTATCTGTGGCTTTTCAAATAAAAAGTAATTTCCCTGGTGGTCCAGCGGTTAAGACTCCATGCTCCCAGGGCAGGGGGCCCTGGTTTGATCCCTGGTCAGGGAACTAGATCCCACATGCCACAACTAAGACCTTGTTGGTTTTCAGTTGCGTCAGACTCTTTGTGATCACATGGACTGCAGCACGCCAGGCCTCCCTGTCCTTCACTGTCTCCTGGAGTTTGCTCAGATTCGCGTCCATTGAGTCAGTGATGCCAGCCAACCATCTCATCCTCTGTCACGCCCTTCTCCTCCTGCCCTCAATCTTTCCCAGCATTAGGGTCTTTTCCAATGAGTCAGCTCTTTGCATCAGGTGGCCAAAGTATTGAAGCTTCAGCTACGACCTGGTGCAGCTTCACCTAAGACCTGGTATAGCCAAATAAATTTTTTTTTAAAAAAAAGCCATAATGCAAAGGAGGTGAGGGGAATGCTAAAGAAATACAAATGACCTTTTTAAAAAAATTAATTATTTTTATTTTGGCTATGTTGGGTCTTCGCTGATAAGCAGGCTTTTCTCTGGCTGTGCAGAGCAGGGCCTACTCTCCAGTTGCGGTGCACAGGCTTCTCATTGCGGTGACTTCTTTTGTTGCGGAGCACAGGCTCTAGGCTTGGGCACTTCAGGAGTTGTGGCTCCCGGGCTCTAGAGCACAGGCTCAATCGTTGTGGTCCATGGGCTTAGTTGCTTTGCAGCATTTGAGATCTTCCTGGACCAGGGATTGAACCCATGTCTCCTGCATTGGCAGGCAGATTCTCTACCACTGAGCACTAGGGAAGCCCATGACTTTTAAAGATAAAAAATGCTCACCCTCCTTCATAATAAAATAAATGCAAAAGATAGCTACCCTGAGAATACATGTTTCCCCCTATGGGATTGGCAAGATCAGAGTTGGCTAAGGGTGTGTGTTGGTGAGGAAATAGCTGGCTCATGCCCCTCAGGGCCACAGGGGTGGAAACTGGCCCTGTCCCTATGGAGGACAACGTGGCAATCTGTATGAAAGTGTCAAATGCACATCACCTTTGATCCATCCATTGCACTTCCTGGAATTTATCCATCAGATGTGCTCACACATGGAAGGAATAATGTTACCCACCGTAGCATTGCTTGTGATGGCCAAATATTGAAAACCTAAACATCCATCAGTAAGAGACTGGCCAAATACATGAGAGTACTTCCACACCAAGGAGTACTATGCAGCTTTGAAAAGGCAAATTAGCCAATACGGCCTCTCTTATGTGGCAACATGGTCCAGAATAAGGTCTAGGATATAAAGTTATATGGAGAAAGTTCAATGCAGACTCGTGTGTATAGTCTGCTGCTATCTTTGAGTGTAAAGAAGTGTGTGTGTTAGTTGCTCAAGTCATGCCCGACTCTTGGTGACCCCATGGATTGTAGCCCACTAGGCTTCTCTGCCCATGGAATTCTCCAGGAAAGAATACTTGAGTATAAACAAGAAATCAATATATATTTGTATTTCCTTGTAATTGCATAAAATGTCTCTAGAAAAATCACAAGAAGCATAACTTTGCTTTTGGATGGGGGAATTGGGTTGCTAGGACCTGGGGTGGGAGGGAAGCTTTTCCCAGTGTACCTTTTCATATCTCTCACTATTTAAATGATATGATGTATTATCCATCCAAAAAAAAAAAAAGTGAGAATTTAAAAACAAAATAAAAAGTAAGGAACAGTTTGAATATGACAAAGAAGATAAATCTATCGCATTCCTTCCCCTCTTAAATTTCCAGGTGTCATTGGCTATAAAAATTGTCCTTGGAAGGAATTCCCTGATGGTCCAGTGGTTAGGAGATGGTGCTTTGATTGCTGGGATCTGCCAAAAAAAAGTGGTCCTTATAGACCATGGAGGAAAGGCCACTGGGTGACTTTGCCACGGCTTCCTGTTTTTGTTGTTCAGTCGCTAAGTCACGTCTGACTCCTTGTGATCCCATGGACTGTAGCATGCCAGGCTCCTCTGTCCTCCGTTATCTTCCGGAGTTTGCTCAAATTCAGGTCCATTGAGTCGGTGATGCTATCTAATCATCTCATCCTCTGCCGTCCCCATCACCTCCTGCCCTCAGTCTTTCCCAGAAGCAAGATCTTTTCCAATGAGTCAACTCTTCGCAAAGTGACCAAAGTACTAAAGTTTTAGCAGTTTACTGAAATACAAGCCGGGAAAGAAGCTCAATTTCACTGCAGACAGAGAAATACACAGTAAGAATGACAGGGTACTCTACACCCAGCCATCTGGGGGACATTCTGGAATAGGGGTGCTCTCTCTGCACACACAACTGATGGGCTGCAATGTTTCCAGTGTTGGGGGGAAGGAATGCAAATACCCTTGGACCCAACTGTTCCTCATCCCATGCAATCTCACCCTCAGAAATTTAAGCCCCTGATGTAGATGCTATCCTCTGTGGCAGAGCACTGCAGGCAAGTAGGGAACGCATTATGGTATAGCCACTGTTTCTAAGCTAGCAGTGCCCTCACCTCCAGTGGGGAGGGGGCAGGAGGAAGGTATAGAGGCTAGGAATAAGGACTCTGGGGCCAGAGCTCAAATTTTGACGTTGTGACTTGGGCATGTGCCTTTATTTCTCTGGGCCTCGGTTTCCTCACTTGTGAAACAGCATATAATACTGGTACCTATTTCACAGGGTTTTAATGATTAAATGAGTAACTATGTAGAATGGATTCTAAAACAGTGCCTGGACCAGAAAGGTTCTACTTAACTGTTTGCTAAGTAATGGTCTTAAAGGGATCCCTCCTTATTTTTTAGGATTTTTTTTTTGAGGGGGTTGGTTTTATTCTCTTTTTTGACCCTGGAGCATGCAGGAGCTTAGTTCCCTGACCGGGGATTGAACCCATACCCCCTGCAATGAAAGTACGGCTTAACCACTAGACCAGCAGGGAAGTCTATGGATCCCTATAGGCTTATTGTTGAGTATGAATGTTAAGATGCAGAAAGTATTGTCATTTGCATCAGCAAGGTTCTATAGGGAGTTCTCTGGTAGTCTAGTGGTTAGGATTCGGGGCTTTCACTGTGGCCTGGATTCAATCCCTGGTGGGGGGACTGAGATCCCGCAAGCTGGGCTACATGGCCCAGAAAAACCAAAAATAAAGAAGCCCAAGGCCCTAGTTGTGTCTGTGATTTCATGAGCAGACACACACTGTGGGACACACACTTGGTCGTCAATGTTCTTGTTGTTCAGTTGCTAAGTCATGTCCAACTCTTTGCAACTCCATGGATGGTAGCATGCCAGGCACCTCTGTCCTCCACTGTCTCCCAGAGTTTGTTCAGATTCACGTCCACTGAGTCAGTGATGCTATCTAACTACCTCATTCTCTGCTGCCCCCTGCTCTTCTTGCCTTCTGTCTTTCCCAGCATGAGGTTTTTTCCAATGACTCGGCTCTTCACATCAAGTGGCCAGATTGTTGGAGCTTTAGGTTCAGCATCAGTCCTTCCTATGGATATTCAGGATTGATTTATTTTAGGATTGACTGGTTTGATCTCCTTGGCTGTCAATAAGAATTACCAAAGGTGGGGGGAGAGAGAGGGTTAAGCAAAATTAAAAAAAACCATTTAATGCCATTTTATGATAAATTTTATGCAGTTATTAAATTATAATATCTAAAGAAAGTTTCAATTATTTTTTAAAAAGAAGAAAACTAAGCAAGACAACGACCTGTCCATCTCCCGTGGGGCAGGGGTGGGGGCACCCAGCAGTGATATGAACAGCAGAAGTCCAGCCAATGACAGAATCTTCCCAACACATGTGTTTATTTCAAAATCAAACAATCTCTGGTAAATATTTAGACCCAGTGTCTGCAGGAAAGAGGGAGAGACTGCTGATACTGAAATCCCATCAGTTGTTAAAAGTGAAAGTGAAAGTGAAGTCGCTCAGTCCTGTCTGACTCTTTGCAACCCCGTGGACGGTAGCCCACCAGGCTTCTCCGTCCATGGGATTCTCCAGGCAAGAATACTGGAGTGGGTTGCCAGTTCCTTCTCCAGGGGATCTTCCCGACCCAGGGATCGAACCCAGGTCTCCCGCATTGCAGGCAGACGCTTTAACCTCTGAACCACCAGGGAAGCCCAAAATTGTTAAGGGACTGCCTTTTATCCGAGAAAACTTCTCTAGAAGCTTCTTGCAGCAACTCCCCACCCCCACCCAAACACATACACCTTTCTAGGTCTCAACTGTAGAAAGGAAATCTCCATACTACTTTTTTTCTATGCTAGCAGTTGGGACCAAGAAGGTCATATACAGGAAGGTCATATACCAATGAACGGGGCCCAGGTTCAATCTGTGGTCATGGATCTAATGGGGGGCCAAAAAATAAAGTAAAAAAAGATTAAGAAAAGTAAACCAAAAATATTTTTAAATAAAGAGCAAAACTGTTAATTAAAAAAATTAAGTCATAGACAGAAAAAGTTCTGAAAACTCCAGGACAAGCCTGGATCCTCCACCCACAGGTGGGACAGATTACTGTCCTCTCTGAGGGCAGCTCTCTCTAAACAGCACATCTTCTGAGATGCAAATCTGATCTTGTCATCCTTTCTTAGAAGCATTTTATTGTAATCCAAATCTAAATGCAATTTAGTTTCTTCTAAGGCCACAAGATCCTGCTGGATCTGGCATCCTGTCACCCTGGGGCTCACTAACTGCACTCAATCTCCACAGCTCATGAGGTCAGGATGTTGCCTTTTCCAGGAAGCCTTCCCAGGCTGCCCAGGAATGGTTAGGGGACCCAGTAGCTCTAGGTGCCTGGTTTTTGGTCTGTTACACCGCAGTCGAGCTGTCAGATTCATGACAGCAGAGGCCGAATCCCTGCAGTTTGTAGTCCCTGGGTTGGGTCGGGATGTTTTGGGAGCTATGATTCAGTGACCTCCCTGAGGTGTCCACCAGTTTTATCATTGTATCCTGGCTCGCTGATTCCTAAAATGTCAATGTTCACTCCTGCCATCTCCTGTTTGACCACTTCCAGTTTGCCTTGATTCATGGACCTAACATTCCAAGCAACAGTTAGAACTGGACATGGAACAACAGACTGGTTCCAAATTGGGAAAGGAGTACGTCAAGGCTGTATGTTGTCACCCTGCTTACTTAACTTATATGCAGAGTACACCATGAGAAATGCTGGGCTGGATGAAGCACAAGTTGGAATCAAGATTGCTGTGATATCAATATCAATAATCTCAGATATGCAGATGACACCACCCTTATGGCAGAAAGCAAACAATAACTAAAGAGCCTCTTGATGAAAGTGAAAGAGGAGAGTGAAAAAGTTGGCTTAAAGCTCAACATTCAGAAAACTAAGATCATGGCATCCGGTCCCATCACTTCATGGCAAACAGATGGGGGAACAGTGGAAACAGTGGCTGACTTTATTTTTCTGGGCTCCAAAATCACTACAGATGGCGATTGCAGCCATGAAATTAAAAGATGCTTACTCCTTGGAAGGAAAGTTATGACCAACCTAGACAGCATATTAAAAAGCAGAGACATTACTTCGTCAACAAAGGTCCGTTTAGTCAAGGCTATGGTTTTTTCCAGTGGTCATGTATGGATGTGAAAGTTGGACTATAAAGAAAGCTGAGCACCAAAGAATTGATGCTTTTGAACTGTAGTGTTGGAGAATACTCTTGAGAGTCCCTTGGACTGCAAGGAGATCCAACCAGTCCATCCTAAAGGAGATCAGTCCTGGGTGTTCATTGGAAGGACTGATGTTGAAGCTGAAACTCCAATCCTTTGGCCACCTGATGTGATGAGCTGACTCATTTGAGAAGACCCTGATGCTGGGAAGGAGTGGGTGCAGGAGGAGAAGGGGATGACAGAAGATGAGATGGTTGGATGGCATCACCGACTCAATGGACATGGGTTTGGGTGGACTCTGGGAGTTGGTGATGGACAGGGAGGCATGGCGTGCTGCAGTTCATGGGGTCGCAAAGAGTCGGACATGACTGAACGATTGAACTGAACTAAACATTCCAGGTTCCTATACAATATTGCTCTTTACAGCATAGGACTTTGCTTCTATCACCAAGCACATCCACAACTGGGTGTTGTTTTTGCTTTGGCTTCATCTCTTCATTCTTTCTGGAGTTATTTCTCTACTGATCTCAAGTGGCAAATTAGGCACCTACAGACCTGGGAAGTTCATCTTTCATTGTCCTATCTTTTCGCCTTTTCATACTGTTCATGGGGTTCTCAAGGCAAGAACACTGAATTGGTTTGCCATACCCTTCTCCAGTGGACCACATTTTGTCAGAACTCTCCACCATGACTCATCCATCTTGGGTGGCCCTAAACGGCATGGCTCATAGTTTCATTGAGTTAGACAGGGCTGTGGGCCATGTGATCAGGTTGGTCAGATTGGTTATGCAGATGACACCACCCTTATGGCAGAAAGTGAAGAATAAAGAGCCTCTTGATGAAAGTGAAAGAGGAGAGTGGAACATTTGGTTTAAAGCTCAACATTCAGAAAACTAAAATCATGGCATCTGGTCCCATCACTTCATGGCAAATAGATGGGGAAACAGTGGAAACAGTTCAGTTCAGTTCAGTTCAGTTGCTCAGTCGTATCTGACTCTTTGTGACCCCATTAGAACTAACACCTGAAAAAGATGTCCTTTTCATTATAGGGGACTGGAATGCAAAAGTAGGAAGTCAAGAAACACCTGGAGTAACAGGCAAATTTGACCTTGGAGGACAGAATGAAGCAGGGCAAAGGCTAATAGAGTTTTGCCAAGAGAACACACTGGTCACAGCAAACACCCTCTTCCAACAACACAAGAGAAGACTCTACACATGGACATCACCAGATGGCCAACACCGAAATCAGATCAATTATATTCTTTGCAGCCAAAGATGGAGAAGCTCCATATAGTCAGCAAAAAGAAGACTGGGAGCTGACTGTGGCTCAGATCATGAACTCCTTATTGCCAAATTCAGACTTAAATTGAAGAAAGTGGGGAAAACCACTAGACCATTCAGGTATGACCTAAATCAAATCCCTTATGATTATACAGTGGAAGTGAGAAATAGATTTAAGGGACTAGATCTAATAGACAGAGTGCCTGATGAACTATGGACAGAGGTTTATGACATTGTACAGGAAACAGTGGCTGACTTTATTCTTGTGGGCTCCAAAATCACTGCAGATGGTGACTGCAGCCATGAAATTAAAAGACGCTTACTCATTGGAAGGAAAGTTATGACCAACCTAGATAGCATATTAAAAAGCAGAGACATTCCTTTGCCAACAAAGGTCCATCTAGTCAAAGCTATGGTTTTTCCAGTAGTCATATATGGATGTGAGAGTTGGGCTATAAAGAAAGCTGAGCGCCGAAGAATTGATGCTTTTGAACTGTGGTGTTGGAGAAGACTCTTGAGAGTCCCTTGGACTGCAAGGAGATCCAACCAGTCCATCCTAAAGGAAATCAGTCCTGAATATTCATTGGAAGGACTGATGTTGAAGCTGAAACTTCAATCCTTTGGCCACCTGATATGTGAAGAGCTGACTCATTGGAAAAGACCCCGATGCTGGGAAAGATTAAGGTCAGGAGGAGAAGGGGATGACAGAGGATGAGATGGTTGGATGGCATCACCGACTCAATGGACATGAATTTCAGTAAACTCCGGGAGTTGGTGAGGGACCAGGGGGACCTGGCACGCTGCAGTCCATGGGGTCGCAAGACTGAGCGACTGAACTGAACTGAACTGGTCCCGGCTCTCAGCTGGTTCTGGCCTGGAGCAGGGCTGCTGACTGGGACTGGCTATTTGGGGTGGGTGAGGGGAGTGAGGCCAGATCCTGGAGAAGACGACGAAAAGAGTGCGTATTTTCCTAAGGCAGAGGACTCCCGCGGGACCGTGCCCCTCACAAACATGAACGAACTCTCCGGCCCGCGCTGGGGCCAGCCCCTCACAACGATGGCGTCGCGCAGGCTCTTATTGGTCGCAGTGGGCTCGATGGGCAGCGCTGATTGGCGAGGAGAGGAGGCGTGTCGGGGGCGGGCCCAGGAGCTTAGTTTTTTTTTTTTTTCGGTCCGGGCCTAGAGTGCAGCTGCCTGCCTCTCTGCTATGTCTCGGGCACGCTGCCACGCTCTCTTCCTGGCAGCGGTTTCTCCGCGTGGTGCAACAACCGGGGTCGCAGCGCAGCGAGGGTTGAGCGCGTGGCCTGTGCTGCAGGAGCCAGGCATGGAGTATCAGGTATCTTTGCCCGCCGGCGGGAGGTCGCGCAATGACTCGTGAGCCAGCCTGAGGTCACTTAGCATCTGGTCTGCGCCAAGCTGAGAGGGTGGCCAGAAGCCTGGGACTCGCAGGGGTCGAGGGGCGGGGCGGGCGGGGACCTTCTGGAGTCTGGAGGTGGGGACAGGCACCAGGAAGTTGGGCCCGGCTCTACCGGATTTGGGAATTCTGAGGTTGAAGTGAACCGCGGTTGGAAGAGACGAAGGGGATGCCCGGTGGTAGGACCAACGGCTCAGCTGAGATTCTGGAGTTATTACAGTGTCTCCGGACTCCGAAGCAGCAGTTGGGGGTGGGGGAGAGTAGAGGGATTAGGGAGTTCAGACTTGGGAGTTCAGACTTGAGAGATCCAGGAGTCTTGATGTGGGTTGGAGTCTCCAGGATTCAGGAAGAAGGAGATCCAAGTGCTTAGAATTGGGGAGCAGGCAGAACTCAGGAGCAGGGGTGGTGGTGAAAGAACATGGAAAACAAAAACTTCCTCCTGGTTCTGTGCCAAAGGCCAATTGCCAGAGACCAGCACAGGATGCTGGCCAGGCAAGCGGCACCAGTTTGACGAGTAGGGCCTGCAACCAGCCATTGAGGCCCTGAAGGATTATAAATATCACTCCCACTTCCACCACCCAGTGTGAACTGTCCTGAGGCTATACCTACCTGCCTTCTTGTCTGGGCGACCCTGGCACACCCTTCCTCCCTCTGAGACTCCTCTCTCTCAACTGGTTGCTTCAGGCCACTCTTCTCTGGGTCGGAATGTGGAATCCCAATCCTCAGGGTTAGGCATGGAAGCCTCCTGGAATTCCTAGTTCTAATTCCTTCAGTTCTAAGATCCTAGCCTTCTGTGGTTCTGGCCCTACTTTAGGAGGGCCAGATATAGTGATATAGTGTGAACTATGGAAGGAATTGGGCTTTCCCAGTGGCTCAGTGGTCAAGGATCTACCTGCCAGTGCAGGAGACGCAGGGGACATGGGTTCAATCCCTGGCTCAGGAAGATCCCCTGAAGAAGGAAATGACAACCCACTTCAGTATTCTTGCCTGGGAAATCCCTTGGACAGAGGAACCTGGTGGGCTACACTCCATGGGGTTGCAAACAGCTGGACATGACTGAGCATGACTGGGCATATACGCACACACCCACACATGCATGGAGGGAATTAGGGCAAAGACCTGAGAGTGAAGCCTAGTCCTGTTAGTCAGTTTACCTGTTTTGCCTGGCACTCCCTAGGTGAAGCTGAACTGCCCCAGGCTCCCATTTCTGCCAGAGCTAGGAAAATGCCACTTCTTTCTCAGTGGTGCCTAACCTCTGGGCTGGGGCACCAGGGGCTGGCATGCCTAGCCCCTGGCATGCTGTGTGCCCCTGTCCCCATGGGCCCCTAATGCGCCTTAACTTGCTACCTGGGGCTCACTGCCAGGATGCTGTGCGCACACTCAACACACTGCAGACCAATGCTAACTACTTGGAGATGGTGAAGCGTGAGCGGGGTGACCCCCAGACACAGCTGGAAGCCATGAAGCTGTACTTGGCACGGAGTGGGCTGCAGGTAAGGTGGGGAGGGCCTGTAACCACCTCCACCCCCCACTTCTGTCTGTGCCTCCTGTGGCTGAGGCAGGGACCTTGTCTGTCTGTCCTAGGTGGAGGACTTGGACCAACTGAACATCATCCACATCACTGGGACCAAGGGGAAGGTGAATCACAGGACCCAGGGGTAGGGCATCCGCGGGCTGGGGTGGGGGTTTGGGACCTGCCCAGACAAGACCTTTTATTTGCAGGGCTCCACGTGTGCCTTCACTGAACGTATCCTCCGAAGCTACGGCCTGAAGACGGGGTTCTTTAGGTACTGAGATACAGAGGGATGTGGTGTCTCCTAGCTGTCTGGGGGTCTCTGGATCCAATCTGCACCTCAGGGTCAGGGTCCCCCACAGGAACTCAGCTGCATGTCTCTCTGCCCAGTGTTTATTCATTCAACATACATTCAGTTAGCATTTAGTGTATTAACCCAAGTTTATGGCAATCTCTAATTTTTATAATGCAAAGAACTTGAGGAGGGGAGCAGCAACTTGAATGGATAAACAAAATACACAGCTGGAAAAGTCAGATATCTTTTTAGTTCTTTTTTGGCCACATCATGCGGTATGAGGGATCTTAGTTCCCTAACCAGGGATCAAATCCGTGCCCCCTGCAGTGGAAGCACGGAGACTTAACCACTGGACTGCCAGGGGCGTCCCTCAGATGTCTTTTTTTTCAGTTCAGTTCAGTTCAGTCGCTCAGTTGTGTCTGACTCTTTGTGACCCCATGAACTGCAGCACACCAGGCCTCCCTGTCCATCACCAACTCCCAGAGCCTACCCAAACTCATGTCCATTGAGTCGGTGATGCCATCCAACCATCTCATCCTCTGTCATCCCCTTCTCCTGTCCTCAATCTTTCCCAGCATCGGGGTCTTTTCCAGTGAGTCAGCTCTTCACATATCAGGTGGCCAAAGGATTGGAGTTTCAGCTTCAACATCAGTCCTTCCAATGAATATTCAGGACTGATTTCCTTTAGGATGGACTGGTTGGATCTCCTTGCAGTCCAAGGGACTCTCAAGAGTCTTCTCCAACACCACAGTTCAAAAGCATCAATTCTTCGGCGCTCAGCTTTCTTTATAGTCCATCTTTCACATCCATACATGACTGCTGGAAAAACCATAGCCTTGACTAGATGGACCTTTGTTGGCAAAGGAATGTCTCTGCTTTTTAATATGCTGTCTAGGTTGGTCATAACTTTCCTTCCAAGGAGTAAGCATCTTTTAATTTCATGGCTGCAATTGCCATCTGCAGTGATTTTGGAGCCCAGAAAAATAAAGTCAGCCACTGTTTCCCTATCTGTTTGCCATGAAGTGATGGGACCAGATGCCATGATCTTAGTTTCCTGAATGTTGAGTTTTAGGCCAACTTTTTCACTCTCCTCTTTCACTTTCATCAAGAGGTTCTTTAGTTCTTTTTCACTTTCTGCCATAAGGGTGGTGTCATCCGCATATCTGAGGTTATTGATATTTCTTCCAGCAATCTTGATTCCAGCTTGTGCTTCCTCCAGCCCAGCATTTCTCATGATGTACTCTACATATAAGCAGGGTGACAATATACAGCCTTGACGTACTCCTTTTCCTATTTGGAGCCAGTCTGTTGTTCCATGTCCAGTTCTAACTGTTGCTTCCTGACCTGCATACAGGATTCTCAAGAGGCAGATCAGGTGGTCTGGTATTCCCATCTCTTTCAGAATTTTCCACAGTTTATTGTGATCCACACAGTCAAAGGCTTTGGCATAGTCAGTAAAGCAGAAATAGATGTTTTTCTGGAACTCTCTTACTTTTTCGATGATCCAGCGGATGTTGGCAATTTGATCTCTGGTTCCCCTGCCTTTTCTAAAACCAGCTTGAACATCTGGAAGTTCATGGTTCATATATTGCTGAAGCCTGGCTTGGAGAATTTTGAGCATTACTTTACTAGCATGTGAAATGAGTACAATTGTGCAGTAGTGTGAGCATTCTTTGATGTTTCCTTTCTTGGGGATTGGAATGAAAACTGACCTTTTCCAGTCCTGTGGCCACTGCTGAGTTTTCCAAATTTGCTGATATATTGAGTGCAGCATTTTCACAGTATCATCTTTTAGGATTTGAAATAGCTCAACTGGAATTCCATCACCTCCACTAGCTTTGTTCGTAGTGATGCTTCCTAAGGCCCACTTGACTTCATATTCCAGGATGTTTGACTCTAGGTGAGTGATCACACCATCATGATTATCTGGGTTGTGAAGATCTTTTTTGTACAGTTCTTCTGTGTATTCTTGCCACCTTAATATCTTCTGCTTCTGTCAGGTCCATACCATTTCTGTCCTTATTGTGCCCATCTTTGCATGAAATATTCCCTTGGTATCTCTAATTTTCTTGAAGAGATCTCTAGTCTTTCCCATTCTGTTGTTTTCATCTATTTCTTTGCACTGATCACTGAGGAAGGCTTTCTTATCTCTCCTTGCTATTCTTTGGAACTCTGCATTCAAGTGGGTATATCTTTCCTTTTCTCCTTTGCTTTTCGCTTCTCTTCTTTTCACAGTTATTTGTAAGTCCTCCTCAGACGGCCATTTTGCCTTTTTGCATTTCTTTTTCTTGGGGATGGTCTTGATCCCTGTCTCCTGTACAATGTCATGAACCTCCGCCCATAGTTCATCAGGCACTCTGTCTATCAGATCTAATACCTTAAATCTATTTCTCACTTCCACTGTATAATTATAAGGGATTTGATTTAGGTCATACCTGATGGTCTAGTGGTTTTCCCCACTTTCTTCAATTTAAATCTGAATTTGGCAATAAGGAATTCATGATCTGAGCCACAGTCAGCTCCCAGTCTTGTTTTTGATGACTGTATAGAGCTTCTCCATCTTTGGCTGCAAAGAATATAATTGATCTGATTTCGGTGTTGGCCATCTGATGATGTCCATGTGTAGAGTCTTCTCTTGTGTTGTTGGAAGAGGGTGTTTGCTATGACCAGTGTGTTCTCTTGGCAAAACTCTATTAGCCTTTGCCCTGCTTCATTCTGTCCTCCAAGGTCAAATTTGCCTGTTACTCCAGGTGTTTCTTGACTTCCTACTTTTGCATTCCAGTCCTCTATAATGAAAAGGACATCTTTTTTGGGTGTTAGTTCTGAAAGGTCTTGTAGGTATTCATAGAACCGTTCAGCTTCAGCTTCTTCAGTGTTACTGGTTGGGACTTAGACTTGGATTACTGTGATACTGAATGGTTTGCCTTGGAAACAAACAGAGATCATTCTGTCATTTTTGAGATTGCATCCAAGCACTGCATTTCAGACTCTCTTGTTGACTATGATGGCTACTCCATTTCTTCTGAGGGTTTCCTTTTTTTTTTTTTTTAAGATTTATTTATTATTTATTGGCTGTGGTGGGTCTTCATCACTGCTGTGTGGGCTTTCTCTAGTTGTGGCAAGCAGGGGCTATGCTTCGTTGTAGAGTGGGGTCTTCTCATTGCAGTTGCTTTCCTTGTGGAGTACAGGCTTCAGAGCACACGGGCTTCAGTAGTTTCCACAGTCAGGCTCAGTAGTTATGTTGCATGGGCTTGGTTGCTCTGCAGCATGTGGGATCTTCCCAGACCAGGGATCAAACCAGTGTCCCTTGCATTGCAAGGCAGATTCTTAACCACTGGACCATTAAGAAAGCCCCCTCAGATATCTTTTTTTATTAACTTAAATTCCTTACACAGTTTTTAAATCACATAGAAATATTTATCAGTTAGGGTATCTTTGCCATAAGGAGCAGAAAGCCTGGCTAGAAAGGCTTAGACAGTAAGCATAGGGTATGATGCCCCTGTCGAGGTCTCCCTAGTAGGCAGCAGAAGGGAACCCTATCACTGTGCCAGCCTCATCCACTGCTTTGCCCGCTCGGCAGCGCCCCGTCTTGGCCACATTCAAGCATCTAAAATCACACCACAGGATTGCAGTGAGCCGGTACGGATAGATAGGGGTCCCTCTTCCCTGAAGCTATATGTGCCTTTCTTAAGCCCATCGCTGGCAAAGCAGTGGAATTAACATGCCAGTTAATCGCTCAGGTTTCAGTCCCTAAGCTCAGGGCATTCAAGATGTGTGCCTCCTTTTATTTTACCAGTTTTATCAAGTGACTTCTGTAAACAACTGAAACCAGCTGACTGAGGTCCTTTCAGATCAGTGTGTTTTCCCTCCACAGTTCTTTGTTCAAAATAGAGAAATGGAGAGGATTCATAATATGAGAGGATCTTTGAGGATTCAAATAAAAGCCCCAAATCTCTCATCTAAAATAATTTGAGGGGTTAAAAACCCAGCCTTCAACTTGGGCTCATGTGGCATCATGGGCCAGTCTGGGGCTGCAACTTGAACACAGCTGATGAGGCCTTGTCCTCAAGGGCAGGAAGACAGACAGACATTATGGGGGCAGATGTTGGCAGAGTAGCTGATAGGTATGGGCTGGGGTTGGGGGTGCGGATGGGGGCGTGCTATAGGAGCCCAGAGAGCATGCCTGACCAGCCTGGTGGGAGGATCCTTTCTCTCTGCTGGAGGAGTGGTCTTACTTGAGATCTGTGTAGTGGGCAGGTACACAGGTAGACCTGGAGATAGAAAGTATGTGGGCAGGGGGAAGGAAGCAGGGCTGGAGGAGCTAAACAATAGTCCAGAGGGGCTGGGGCACAGGGACCTAAGAAGGGCTGCAGGAGAGGTGAGGCGCAGAGGCCAGGGGAACCAGCGCCGCTGGGGCCTAGGAGGCCGAGATGAGGAGCAAGAAGGGTTTTCAGCAGGACAGTGATACAGCCTGATTTGTTTTTCCAAAAGATGGATCTGACTATGGGGCGGGTGTAGGGGGCAGCCTGGGGGTCTTGGGAAGGGAGTTTCCTGATGACCCTGGGTCTTTCGGCAGCTCTCCCCACCTGGTGCAGGTGCGTGAGCGGATCCGCATCAATGGGCAGCCCATAAGCTCCGAACTCTTCACCAAGCACTTCTGGCGCCTCTACCACCGGCTGGAGGAGACCAAGGTGCCTGTGCCAGAGGGCTGGTGGGTGGGCAGGGTAGGGGACCCCAAGTGGGTGAGTAGACCCAGAGGGTGCTGCGCATCCCAGGACACCATCTCCCCCAGCACAGAGGCTGCAATGGCCCCGAGCTCTGACGTAATCCTGTCCATAGGACGACAGCAGCTGTGTCTCCATGCCCGGCTACTTCCGCTTCCTCACGCTCATGGCCTTCCACGTCTTCCTCCAAGAGAAGGTGTGTGTGGCCACCTCCCCAAAAACCCTGTGCTCCAGACGTTGGGAAGGGGAATCTCGGCAGGCTAAGGGCTCGCGTGCAGCGTCTGGGAGCCCCTGTGCCTCCTGCCATGCCCTCTGATCTTCTGCAGGTGGACCTGGCAGTGGTGGAAGTAGGCATCGGTGGGGCTTACGACTGCACCAACATCATCAGGTGAGGACGATGGCTTGGGGAGAGGGATGGTGGCCAGGAGCCCAGGGTCATCCTGGCCCTTTCGTTTCCCGCAGGAAGCCTGTGGTGTGTGGGATCACCTCTCTTGGCATCGACCACACTGGCCTTCTCGGGGACACGATGGAGAAGATCGCATGGCAGAAAGGGGGCATTTTTAAGGTGACCTGGGGAGGGGAGGTACATGGATGGCCTGACCCTGGCCCTCAAGATTCAGGGAAGGGGAGGGGTGCTTATTTGTATCTTGACTCAGAATTAGGTCTTGGAATCAGTGGGGTCTGGGTTCTCAAGGGAGCTCTGTGTGGGACTGGAATAAGTTGAGCCCCATCTCTGGCCTCAGTCTCCCCATCGAGGGGTTCCCAAAGGTCCAATGGGGGAAGGCTGAATGGGCTGCCCAGAACGAGGGATGTGGGGGCCAGAGACGGGCAGTGGAGCACCCTGGGTAGCCCCTGGCTCACTCACCGTGTCCTCCACAGAGTGGCGTCCCTGCCTTCACCGTGCCCCAGCCTGACGAGCCGCTGGCAGTGCTAAGGGACAGGGCTCAGCAGATCTCAGTGAGTCTGAAGGAACTGCCGTGGGGGCGGAGGAGGACTGACTGGGGAGGCACTTTATCCTCTGGGATTTGCCTCGGTTTGCTCATCTGTGCTCGTCCAGCTGGGGTGCATCTCGGTTCTAGGAACAGGGTTTGGTGGGTTCTGGTTGGTGGGTTCTGGTAGATGGAAGGGCTGATGGCATCAGGGAGGGCCATCCCCTGAGCAGCTGCTGCCCGTCTCCCCTGCAGTGTCCCCTCTACCTGTGCCCACCACTACAAGCCCTGGAGGAAGGGGGGCCACCGCTGACCCTGGGCCTGGAGGGAGAGCACCAGCGGTCCAATGCTGCCCTGGCCTTGCAGCTGGCCCGCTGCTGGCTGCAGCAGAAAGGTTACCAGGGTAAGTGGGCAGGTCAGTGGATGGGCAGGGGACAGGTGGACCCGCCTCTGAGGGCCCTTAGAGGTGAGGACCGAGTCCACTGAAGCCCTCCCTCTCCTTTCCCTCCCCTGCCAGATGCCGGGGAGCTGAAGGCATCTAGGCCCAGCCTCCCAGGGCAGCTGCCCCTGGCACCTGTGTTCCAGCCCACACCCCACATGCAGCAGGGTGAGTTGGACCTTCCTGCCCAGCCAGGCCCCCTTCAGGTGTTTTCTTCTGGTCTCCTATTAGAGAGGTGGGACCAATGGTGCCTTAAGAGAAAGGACTCTGCTGAAGGCAGTAAGTTTCCCGCACTTTGAGTCCATGAAGTCTCTCTGAACCCGTTTTCCCATCTGCCAAGTGAGATGATGATAGGATCCACTGAGAGGTGCCGTCACTAAAGGACTGAGTCCGGAGCCTGCCAGATATGGGATAAAGTGCCCAACCAGCCTGTGGCAGCTGCCAGCCCTGTCATGCTTGTCATCATCAGGAGACCATGAGGGTCTTGAGGACCGTGATACTCTTCAGACTTCTTGCTTCCCCCCAAACTTTCAGCACATAGTAGGTCCTCGTGGCTGTTAAACCCCTTCAGCGGATGGTTCCAGGGTGCCCACTGTGTGCCAGGCCCTGTGTCAGGGCCGTGAGACAGTCCTGGAACCAGGTGGGTTACATCCCAGCCCCAGGACTCAGGGCTTCCCTGGGGGTCAGCAGTGCAGAATTTGCCTGCAATGCAGGAGACGTGGCACACACGGGTTTAATTCCTGGGTCGGGAAGATCCCCTTGGAGAATGAAACGGCAACCCACTCCAGTATTTTTGCCTGGGAAATCCCATGGACAGAGGAGCCTGGCGGGCTACAAGTCCCGGGGTCGCAAAGCGTCTGACGTGACTGAAGGGACTGAGCACATAAGCCCAGGACTCACTCGCTCTGTGACCAACTCTCTCTGAGTCAGGGTTCTCTGCCTGCATCTTAGGACTAACATATGACAGCAGCCCCCCTCTCAGAGCCACCTGGAAGAGTCCACCAGATAAGGCAGCCAAAGAGCTGATCCCAGCGACTAGGGCCCAGCCAGAGGCTTCTGGGCTGATCAGAGTGGCTAGCAAGGAGGGCTCTGCGTGCGGGCAGGCAGTTAGTTGAGGACCACAGTGGGAGGATACGGGAGGGTTGCCTCGGGGCTGCGCCTGGAGGACTGCCTTGCTCCCCAACCCAGGGCTTTGGCACACGGAGTGGCCAGGTCGGACGCAGTTGCTGCGGCGCGGGCCCCTTACCTGGTACCTGGACGGCGCTCACACCACCAGCAGCATGCAGGCCTGCGTGCGCTGGTTCCGCCAGGCGCTGCACCGATGCCAGAGGCCGGACAGGTGAGCGGCGGGCAGAGGCGGGGCTGGGGCGGGGGCGGGACCTCGGGGAAGGATGGGGCGGGGCTTGGTCGGCGGAGAGGGGTGGGACCTTGAGGAGGGGTGGAGCGTAGGAGGGATTGAGGCTGGGTCAGTGGGGAGGGGTGGGACCTCGGGGAAGGATGGGGCGTGGCCTTGAGGAGGGGTGGGGCGGGGCTTGGTCAGCAGAGCGGGCGGGACCTTGAGGGAGGGAGTGTGGGCGGGGGCGAGACTGGGCCAGTGGGGAGGGGCTGGACCTCGGGGAAGGATGGGGTGGGACTCGGGGACAGGGTCGGACGGGGACAGCAGGGGAGGAGAGGAAGTTTCTGGAGGAAGGATGGGGCAGGGCCCGCAGAGAAGGGGTGGGAGGCCCCGCCGCTCTGACCTCCCTCACCTCTAACTCCTCCCTCTCCCAGCGGGTCCGAGGTGCGCGTCTTGCTCTTCAACTCCACTGGGGACCGGGATTCCGCGGCCCTGCTGAAGCTGCTGCAGGTGAGGGACTGGCTGGGGTATGGGCAGCAGGCAGGCTAGCTCGAGTGCTGGCTTTGACCCCCAGCAGCGGTGCCTTCATCCCTGAACTTGTTTCCTCAGCTGGAGAATGGCCCTGATTGCTCATTCCCCTCCTGAATTGTATTACCAAAGCATTGGGCGCAGGGAAGTCAAGTCACAGGTCACTGCCCGCATTCTCCTCCGTGGTCACCCTCAAGACCAGGGTTATAGGCGGGACCAGGTAAGTGGTGTGAGGTGCAGGCTCTGGATTCACTTGCCAGGTTCCCTTCAGCCACTGGCATGTGACCCTGGATAAGAGATGGCATTTCCCTGAGCCTCAGTTTGCCTCACCGTAAAACAGGGATGTTACTATGATACCTACCTGCTTCTAAACTTTGGTTTATCCAAGAAGACACATAGAACATAGATGGCCCATAAGTATATGAGAGTGTACTCAACATGCCAGATCATCAGTACAGTGCAAATCAAAACCACAAGGAGATATTATCTCACACATGTTAGAATGGCGGTCATCAAAAAGACAAGAGAAAGTAAGCATTGGAGGGGATGTGGACAAAAGGGAACACCTATGAACTGTTAGTGGGATATCATTTCACAGCAGCTATGGATAATAATAGGATAATAATAGAAAGGTTTCTCAAAAAAGTTCAAAACTGGTATGTTATATGATCTGGCAATTCCACTTCTGGGGATTTATCCCAAGAAAAAAGCACTAACTTGAAAAGATTAAAAAAATAATAAAGTTTGGTTTAAGGGGTCACTGGACTATTAAGCATAGAGGGAGGGGCCCCACTGTGCTCTGGGAAATTGAGTCTGCCCTGGCTGTCAAGGCTGAAAGGGTTCCTAGGGATCGTTTCCCATTTCATAGACAGGATGCTATATCTGTCCTTCATATCCACAACCTCGCTCCTTTGTGCTCAGTAGATGGGTCACCTTAAGCCAATGTGTATGCCCCCTCCAGTCTGTCTCCCTGTCTGTGTTGGGCTGTGCTGCCCAGGCCACAGGCCATATGGGGTACGCTGAGGCAGATGGGGAGGCAGGGGCATGGAAGTGCTGTGGGTGGGTTTATGCAGCAGTGCTCCAGTTCAGCTGGGGCGGGGGGGGGGGGGTGCATCTCTAGAGATGGGGACATGGATGTGGACTCTGGGGGTGCTCTGTGGAATTCAGGGTGGGGGAACCTCCTCTCAGGCCCTGACACTGAGCTTCTCCCTTTGGCCTTCTAGCCCTGCCAGTTTGACTATGCCATTTTCTGCCCTAACCTGGCAGAGATGGCATCAACAGACAATGCAGGTGAGTTGACAGGCATAGTCCCTGGGGTGGGCAGGGGGCAGTGGGCCCTGAGGTGGATTGCTGTGTTGGTGACAGTGGGGGCTTTTAAACTGGAGGTCTTGGGTAAGAACTAGATTTGTTTTATCGTATAAAGCAATACCCTTTGGTACGTTTTGAATGTTGTGTGTGACTGCAATACTAAGAAGGAATTGTTGGGGAAACTAGTTTTCAAAATGCAGGTTACAACCCAGTGATGGTTCTTGAAATCAGCTTAGTGGGTCTCAACCAGCATTTTAAATAGAATAGAGAGTGTCAGTGTGTCTTGCAGAAAATTAAGGGTAGGTACGGTCTGATGACATTCTCTTCCAGACGTATACGTGTACACATGTGAGTCCTGGGCTGCTGCTATAAAATGTATTCTTTTTCACTATGGGTTATATAAAAAGTTTTTTTTTTTTTTTAAATCTAAAAAATACAGATCTCCAGGCCCCACATCAGTTGGCATGGGGATAGTCTGGGAATTTGCATTTGGAGAAATACTTAATGCCCACCTAGCGATGGACCTTGTGCATTTCACAGATGAAGGCAATGAGTTAGGGCAGAAAGAGGTGCTCCATGGGCAGAAGCCCCGACATTGAAGCTAAACTGCCTGGGCCTGTTTCTCAACAACTCTGTGACAAAGGGCAGTCACCGAACTTTCCGAGCCTCCGTTTCCTCAGTGCTAAGGATGGTCGGTGCTTGGATAGAGCCTGGCATTGAGCATGGGCTCACGGCATGCTTCCCCTCCCCCACCCTGGGCTGCCTCACTGATGTGTCCGTCCCTGTGCCCCGCAGACCAACAGAACTTCACAGTGACACTGGACCAGGTGCTGCTCCGCTGCCTCACCCACCAACAGCACTGGAGTCGCCTGCATGAGGAGCAGGCCAGCCCGGACCCCTGGAGCACCCCCAGCCGGGAGCAGGGTGGGCCTGCATCTCTGCTGCTGGCGCCTCACCCACCCCACACCCACAGTGCCAGCTCCCTCATCTTCAGCTGCATCTCCCACGCCTTGCAGTGGATCACCCAAGGCCGGGACCCTGTCTTTCAGCCGCCCCGTCCCCCACGGGGCCTCCTCACCCACCCTGTGGCAGACAGCGGGGCCGTGGTACTCCAAGAGGCTGCCGCCGTCCACGTGCTGGTCACAGGCAGCCTACACCTGGTGGGCGGTGTCCTGAAGCTGCTGGAGCCCTCCCTGTCCCAGTAGCCCAGGCAGTGGGGTGGAGCGGAGGGGCGTCTGCCCTGCATCTCCCATGAACTCCTAAACTATTTGCCTTTTGTGCCTTCCTGATTCTGTCTAGAGTGACCCAGGGTCTTGGGCTCTAAGCAGTGAAATAGAGAGCTGGAGGCTGGATGCTGAGCTCTGTCTCTGAGCCTCTCCAGCTGTTGGACCACACCTGACCGTCCAGTCCCTCTCTACTCCCACGTTGCCTGCTTCCTGTCTCAGGCCCAGCTTACTGTGTAAGCTGTCTGACCAAGCCTGGGGCCCTGTCGGCTGTTGGCTGCTGGTTGACAGATTTCCTCCTCCCAGTGGCCTTCTGGGAAAGGAGAGGGTCCCTGCTTGGGGCCCCCAGGGCGCAGAGGGTGGCTGAAATGATTTAAAGCTTTGAACTTTAAAAAAAAAAAAAAAAGATTGGCTGGGACTTCCCTGATAGTCCAGTGGTTTTAAGACTCTGCATTTTCAATGCAGAGGACGTGGGTTCGTTCGATCCCTGGCTAACTAAGGTCCCACATGCTGCATGGTATGGCCAAAAAAAAAAAAAAAAAATTAAAAAAGCACTGGCTAAACATTCGATGGGCTTCCCGGGTGGCTCAGATGGTAAAGAATCTGCCTGCAATGCAGGAGACCTGGGTTCGATCCCTAGGTTGGGAAGGTGCCCTGGAGAAAGGAATGGTTACCCACTCCAGTATTCTTGCCTGGAGAATCCAATGGACAGAGGAGCCTGGTAGGCTACAGTCCATGGGGTTGCTTGGAGTCAGACATGACCAAGCAACTAACACACAAACATTTGACTGACTTGACCTCTAGCTCTCTCAGCAGACAATAGGGGGATGAGGACTATGGCTGGTCTAAGAACTGGCCTGCGTAGGAGACCAGGTTGTGTGGACTGGACAAGTCTCTCCCTCCTTCCCTCTGAGCCTCAGGCGGCCTGTCTGTGAAATGAAAAGGATGAATTGATGTCCCTTGACCACACAGTAAGCACAGGGACCTTGTGATCACAAATTCTGACACCCATTTCACAGATAAGAGAACGGTGGCTGGTGTAAAGAAGCCGCAAGACCTGTCCACAGTCACACAGCCCAGAAGTGGGATTTGAACCCAGAACAGTCAGCCCTCTCCCTGGTGTAGGTGCCCCTCCCCTTCCAGCCCAGCCCAGCTCTGGTTTCATGGTCTGATTTATTGGTGATAAGTATACAGGGGAGGACCCAGGACAGACTGCCTGGGGGGTGGGCGTGGGGCGGTGTCTCTGTGTGACAGCTGCAGGGAGGAGCGAGGCTCCCCCACGCCACTCCCAGGCTGGGCACCCCTCGGCTTCTGTCTCCCCGCCAGAGTCGTGCCGGTTCCGACGCGGAGGCGCTGGCAGCAGGTGCAGGTGGCTCTGTGCTGGCTTGGTCTCCACAGAGGAGGTGCCATCAGCCTGGGTGGGCTGGACTGAGTCCTGGAGTTCTCACCTTCTGCCCAGCCCAGGTCACCGAGTGCTGGATCCAGGTTACAATGACAGGGACTTTCTTGGGTGTTTACAGCAATGTGGACATCCAGGGCAGTGGACTCTCACCCTGCGGTCCTGGGCAGCTGCACCCCAGGCCCTCTGGGTTTGAAAGTTCGTTGGGGTGGGGTGGGGGGACCCCAAGGCGTTCCGAGCTGGTGCTCCCACTGGTGGCAGGCCTCTGGGAGCGAGGCAGCAGGGGCGGGTGCAGAGGGCAGGGTTCATCCTTGGTCAAGTGGAGGGGCTGGGGTCCCGGGATAAGTCCACGGCCAGTGGTTCCCAGCTGGTGGCTGCTCAGTCTCTCCTGCTGGGCGGGGGCTGGCTGGGCAC
Source organism: Cervus elaphus (assembly GCF_910594005.1). NCBI lineage: Eukaryota > Metazoa > Chordata > Mammalia > Artiodactyla > Cervidae > Cervus > Cervus elaphus. The sequence continues at coordinate 8,391,209 of NC_057825.1, read as the reverse complement.
TACGCCATGCTGCTGGTGGAGCAGGGGGTGCTCTGGGTGCTCCCGATGCTGTGGTTGGTGCTACTGCTCTCCGAGGAGGCCGGGGCAGCCACCGCCACCACGGGCTCCCGCTTGCCGGGGTGACCTGGGGGCAGGGGTGGAGGTCAGGGCCCCGGCCAGGGCTCCCCACTGCCCCAGAGACTGCGCGGGGCTCCCGGGGCTCCCCCAGGTGGTGATGGAGGGGACCTGAGCACTCACTGTGGGGGCCTGGGATACTCACGCGTGTGCGAGTAGATGTACCAGAGCGCGGCGGTGAGCAGGGCCCCGATGAGGAAGGCGCCAAAGGTGATGCCCAGCACGGCAGGCAGGACGAGGCCTTTGTCTGCACCACCAAGGACAGGATGGCTGCGATCAGCACTGCCATCTTCTCCCTGCACCTCCCATCCCCACTCCCCGCCCTGTTCTGCCGGCCAGGAGCGCAGGTTTTGGTGCCAGTCTCAGCTCAGCCACTGACCCTGACTTCTCTGAACCCATTTCCTCATCTAGCCAATGGGCTCATCACACCCACACGTGGCATGAAGCTGTGTTGCTAAGAGCATCCCCCCAAAAGGGCCCAGCCAGGCCTTTGGGGCCATGCCTCTGCCTCCTGAGGCTGGTAGAGATACATTTTTAGGGAGGCTGGATGGTATAATCTGAGCAAAGTATGAGTGGGGCCTGAGAGTCCAGAGTCCCGCTATGTGACCTTAGGTCAGTCCCTACCCCTCTCTGAGCCCGCTACCAAAGTAGAATCCAGAGCACCCCTGAGGGCCCTTCAGCTCTCTTCTTGGGTTTTCCCAAGCTTCACTCTTTCTGCACTCCTGATGCTTGTCTGACTATGGGCCAGGCACCCTGCCCGTAGCCCTCTGAATTTCCATCCCCGCAGTGGGGTCATTAACCTGCCCTCTTGATTGTAGGCTGGGCGTAGGGCCTCCATCCAGGCCCAGGTGGGATGGCCAAGGGGCCGATGCTTCTCCCACCTGCATTCAGTGTCAGGGACTCTTCTGCCCAGGGGGGACCTGGGCCCAGGGGGGGAACTAAGACAGGCTGGGGGGAGCTGGGCTGAGGGGCATCCTCCACACTAGGGGTCTTATGGAAGGAGAGGCCAGCGCTGCCTCCAAGTCCTGTCCAGTCCCGATTCCAGGAGGCTCCATCCCCCAGCAAGGTCAGCCGGCCACCCTGGGGATCAAGAAGAGCCGAAGGCCTGGGATGTGGTCCCATGGGGTGGTCACAAGCAAACGCTCTCCATAAGGAAGACTCTAGCTGTGGCCCCTGCTCTCTGGGGTCCTCTGAGCACCCATTGTGCCCCACTCTGACTTCAGTTCCTGGAACCCAGGGGAGACTTAGAACTCACCAGGCAGGCCGGCACTGACGATGTTTAGGCGCATAGAGACAGTCTTTTGGACTTCCTGGAGGAGGAAGAGAGCCTGGGGTGTGGCACAGCCTTTGAGAGGCAGCTCTAGGCTTCCTCCCTGTCTCTGTGACCCTGGCCTGCCACAGCCCACCCTGGGGCCTTGACTCTGAGCCCCATCTGCACCACCTTCTGGCTGGGGGCCTCTGGGCAAATGCTGGCAGATCTGTGCTGTGGAAGGGTGGCAGCCAGACAATTCTTGGCTGCTCCTGGTGTGTTTCCTGTGAGTTCCTGAAAGGTTCCCAACTCCCATGAGGATTATGGGAGCACCGCAACCATTATCCTTGTGAATGCCCAGAAGCCCGGGCTCACCGTGGCCCAGGGAGAGCCCACTCAGGAGTGGTCCCAGAGGCTTCTCCAGCTTCATACAACTAGAGAAGCTTCTCATCCTGCAGACCCTTTTGTGTGCCAGGGCTTGGGGATGACTGTGTGTGTGTGAGTGTGTGTGTGTGTGTGTGTGTCCAGGGCCCAGTGTTTAAGAACTGGTATACACTGGATGGTGAAGTGTTGTGACAAGTAAGTGCAGAAAATCAGAATTTTGTGTCCTTTGTACTAACCCTCTTCCCTGAGGCCTACTGTTTGTTGAGATTACCATGGTGATCATACTATATGGATAAGATGGGTGGGTGGATGGATTCCTGGGTGGATGGATTGATGGATGATAGCTGGGTGCGATTGTAGAAGGTTGGATGGATGACTGGGCTGGTGGAAGGACTCTGGATGAATGACTGGGTGGGATGGTGAGAAGCATCAACTGATAAATGATGACTGAATGGGATGGTGGGAAGACAGATAGATGGGTGAAATAATGGATGGATAGATGGATGGACAGATGGATAGTGGTTGCAGCTGCATATCCGACCAATGTCCCAAGACATACCACAGCCATCCAAAGGTGTTGGGTGGCAGAAAGAGTGCCCTTGGTACCCAGAGGCCACGTGTCTGCCTGTGGCTGTCTTTTGTCCACTGGTCCCACATCCTCCTGGTCTATCACATCCCTTCCTGGAAAGTCCAGACCCAGAAGCCACCCCTGAAGCTGGGCTGGGCCCGGCTCCCACTCACCAGGGACCGAATCCCGGGATGCATGGTCACAGAGCAGCTGAGGATGCCAGTCGTGGGCATGGGCACCATGTAGCCGCGGAGGAGGAAGCTGAAGCGTATGTCACCACTAGGGCTCGGGGACAGCAGGCTCACGCAGCTGCTCTTGGCTTCCTGGCCCTGAATGAGTTCCACGATTTCCATGTCGGGCCCCAGGTTCAGTTGGCAGCTCTCCAGCTGGATCTTGAGCTCAGGGGTGGATGGGGACACGCTCACCTGCACGAATAGGTAAGGGGGCCGAGGCCCAGTCAGTTACTCGTAACTCTCCACCTTACCTGTTCTCCCGAAATAAGCTAGATTCATTCTAGAATTCCTGCTCGGGAACTTTGATGGTGGAAGGACAGTTACTGGCCTGCCTGGAGCAAAGGAGGAGGAGGTGACATTCCAACCACTGTTTGAGCTCTGCCTCCTCGCTCACTACCCCCACCCCACAACCCTGCACCAGGGTGACCCCCTCCTCCCCCTGGGACGTCAAGATCCACTGGGAAGAAAGAAAAGCTCTGAAAAATCCCAAGGGGCAGCAGGCCTGAGCAGTTAAGTCCAGTACCTGCACAAAGCCCTGCTGGCCCAGCTCGATGGTGTTGGAGGCTTGGAGGAAGTGCGGGCTGAGGTAGAGGCCCAGCTGGAGGGAGAGGTTGTCCATGATGATGCACTGCACCTTTCTCTGTGGGGATGGGAGGGAGGCTTGGTGGGTCTGGGAGGCACCCAGTGAGAAAGCTAAGGGGTGGGAGCAGGAGTCATGGTCCAGAGTTGTTGCCTGACCCTCTTCCTCACCTTCCCCACCACAACTGATATTTATCAAGAACTTGCTCTCAGGAATTCCCTGGTGATCCAATGGTTAGGATTCTGTGCTTTCACTGCTGAAGGCCTGTTGTCTGATCTCATTCGGGGAACTAAGATCCCACAAGCCGCAGAGCCAGAAAAAGAACTTGCTCTGCACAAAACTGACCCATGTGCTTTCCATGTCTCCTCTTGGTGATGGGTCATCCCATAGCAGGTTCCTTTCTTATAACTCCTATTAACAGGACCTTTGGGCCCAGAGAGCTTCTGTGATTTGCCCAAGGCCACACAGCCAATTCGTGCTTGAACCCTCTGACCTGAGAGGCTGAGAACATGACCCTGAACAGTACTGCCCCCACTGCACAGAAGGGGAGACTAGGGCACACTGGAGACACATTGGCTTCCCAGGATCAGGGTTTGAGTCTCCTGAGGCCTGCTCCCCCTGGACCACATGGGTTAGCACGTTGACCGTCCATCTCACCCGCTGCGGTGATGAGCTTGACAGAAGTCTGATGACCACCTGCAGGAAGAGAGCCAAAGAGCTGGTCAGAGCCCGAGAGAAGCCCAGAGGGTATCCCACCCAAGCCACCCATTTTTTTGGATGGGGAAACTGAGTCAACCAATGGCGAAGCTTTTCTTGTCTTTCTACTGAGCACCACACCCACTCTCCCCAAAGCCTCTCTGCCTGGAAGATCCAGGAGGTGCCTGGAAGGGGCACCATCCCTTTTTCCCACCTCAGGTCTTACCTCGTTACTGACCACATTTTCCACCACTTCCATGCCACAGCTGGAGTAGCCGCTGCTCAAGACAAACTCGTCTTCTGTTTCCTCGGCTTGGCAGCTGGAGTCCCAGAAGGTCAGGCTTGTGATGGTACATAGCAGAGTCTGGGCCAGGGTTGTGGGGGGTGTGGGGGAGGCACTGTCAGGAGGCACAGGGCTCCCCAGGGCTTGTCCATCACACCCCAGCACTAAGGATTCGAGACCCAGGGGTCTCGAATCACAGCCACGCCTCTGCTCCCATCCCCATTATTGTTAGGTCTCATCATCCTACACCGTTTAAGAGTTACTACTTTTCCTGAACTTGACACACTTCTGTATCTAGCAATAATATCTGTGACATCATGAGCATATTCTAGACAAATGCATTCAGAGAAATTGTGTGGGTTTGGTTTTTTCCAAAGATCAATGGATGACAGTGTATGGCATCCAGGCCCCTTGGGACTGGATGGCAGTAATGCCAGCCATTACTGATCCCTGCACCACCTCCTCCACCTCCCAGACATCTGCCGGGCCAAGTAGAGGCAGGTAAGAAGCAGGAGATGGGCTGCAGACAGATGGAACTTCATCTTGGCCCTGATACCACACACCCCAAAACACTTCCACATGGACATAGAGTAAAATGTCATTCTAAAATCCCTGAGAACATGCATGACTCATCAAGACTCTGGCAGAGAGATTTCCTGCCTCAGAAAGACTAGAAAAAATCACAAAGGAGAAGATGGCCAGCTAGGATGGCCCAATGTTTTCAAACATCCCCAAAATTAAGAAACACTCTGGCGAAAATTTAAAGAACGATAACAAACCAGGAGAGATTATTTCAATAAGAATGATAGACAAAGGGCCACAAATGTCTTTCTTCATGTAAAAAGCTTATAGAAATAATCAAGAAAAATACCAAAGGAGGGAGGCTCAAGAGGGAGGGAACATATGTATACTTATGGCTGATTCATGTTGTTGTATGGCAGGAATCAAAACAATGCTGTAAAGCAATTATCCTCCAATTGAAAAAAAAATTTTTTTTTAAATACCAAAAAAAATACAGAGACTTTGATTATTATCAGTTACACAGTATCAAGTCCACACTCACTACTTAATGATCAACGAAGTAGAAACTCAAACAAGAATGGAAGACAAGGTTCCACCCCCACATCAGCAAAGTTTTTTAGACAAAAAAAACAATAATTTGGAGAGAGAGTCAAAATGTTCTCATTAATCAGCAGTGAAAATTGGAATCATCTTTTGGAAAGCGAGTTGGCAACATGTATCAAAATTTCCAGAATGTTCCCTCATTTTTGACCCAGCAATCTCACTGATGTAGAAACCTATCTTAAGAAAACAATTCTATTTAAAGAAGAATTTCATGCACAATGACACTTCCTGCATATTTATAATATTACAGAATTGAAAACACCCAAATGTCTAAGGAGGGAGGAGGAGCTAATTATGGCATCTCAATATGATGGGATCAAATGTGTTTTTAAAGTGATATTATTAAGTACATATGAACTTGGGCTTTCCTAGTGGTTCAGAGGGTGAAGAATCTGCTTGCAATGCAGGTCAGGAAGATCTCCTGGAGAAGGGAATGGCTACCCACTCCAGAATTCTTACCTGGAGAATTCCATGGACAGAGGAGCCTGGCGGGTTACAGTCCATGGGATCACAAAGATTCAAACACGACTGAGCACCTAACACATTGCTCCACACCAGGTGAGGTCGTCAGACCTCCTGTAATCCTCACCACCTGGTAGGAACCATTATCAAGCCCATTCTACAGGTGGAAAAACTAAGGCTTGTAGAGGAATGTGATTGGTCCTCCTGCCTGGATTAGGACAAAGGAAGGACCCGTGTCAGCTGGACTGGAGGCCAGGAGCTCCCTTACCGAGATGAGATCCTTCTTGAGTACCAGAGTCATGCCATCACTGGAGCACTTGGGCTGGATCAGGGTCAGAAGTAGCTCCTGGTTGCAGCCCTTATTGGCAGTGGTGATCTCCAGCGGTGTGGGTGAGGGCTGCAGCCCACTGCCTGCAGGATAGCAGAGGGGGCCCCCGCAGACAGTCACTGTGGAGCTCACTGTGCTCTGAGGTGCTAAGCACCTCTCTAGCTAGGTACTCTCAGCATTCCTGAGATGCACATGAGGAATATGGGGCTCCCACCAGCTGCTGCAACTTTCCCAGTTCACACAGCAGCTGGGCGTAGCAACAGATCCCAGGAGAGGGCCAGGGAAGGGAGTGAGGGGGGCAAGGAAAGGGAGTCAGGTGCTTACCACAGCTGTGGGTCTTCAGAGAGACATCACTGGTCAGAGGGAGCTCCACGAAGGATGCTACTACACTGGCGTTGAGCCTCCGGGCCTCCCCCAGCAGGCCTTGGGTTGTGTTTGGGAGTTGGAAACCAGGGTTGATCCTATCTGGAAAGATCTTCAAGGAGTATTCACCAGTGGTCTAATGACAGGGAGAGAGGTAGAGCAAGGAGCTACAGACACAGTCAGGGGCCACACAGCCTGGCAAGATGTGCCTGCAGGCTGGCCAGGGTTTGCCAGGCCTCAGTCAGGCTCTCTTTTGCTCCTGCTGTTTCCCCTGCCTGGACCACCTCCCCTCATCTACTGGTTCCTATCTGTCTTTCAACTCAGCTTGGAGTTCACCTCTCCAGGAAACTTCCCTGATGCAGTGGGCGGGGTTAGGGGGCCTCTCTAAGGGATCATGGAAGGCCTCCTGGAGGAGGTGTCATCTAGGTGAAGGTCTGAAGGAAGGATAGGTAGAGCACAGAGAGCAGAAGGATCATCGTATATAAAGGCTCAGTGCTGGGGTGATGGTGCAGGAAGTTTGGGTTTTTTCTTTGAGGAGCCTTGGGAAGACCTGAACGGGGCTGTGTGGGTCTCAAAGCAAGACTCACCCAGATCTGCATGTTATGGTTGGCGTCGATTAACCAGGACACGTAGGGTGGACCCTGAAGGATGAGCACGGCGGCGTCAGTATCTCTCCAAGCACAGTTCAGCTCCAACTTCACGGTCACTGTCCGGGGCCTGGGGAGGGGGAGACGGATCCCCCCCGCATCAGCGAGGGCGTAGTGCGGGGTGTGGGGCGGGGCGGGGCGGGGGAGCTTGACCAGGAATTGCGGGGCCAGAACAAAATCTGGGGTCGGGTGAGCAGCCCCTGCGCTCCTAACCTGGTTGGTCCTGGGTCTGTCAGCGTGGAAATGGGCGGGGCCCAGATATAGGCGGGGGTGACAGTTCTCTAACCAGGCCGGGGCGGGGCTAAGGCTGGGACAGAAGCGGGGCTTTATAGGGGGCTGGGGCTGGCCGGGCTGGCTCCCTTACCAGGCCTCTGGGCCCGGTAGGATCCTCAGGATGTGCGCCTCCTTGTGGCCAGCCACACCTTCCAAGCGGCAGCCCCGAACCGGGGCGTAGGCTTTCCGGCTCCATTCGAGCGTGTGGCCCATGGCCTTCTGGGGTTCCAGAATGCAGAGCGGTGAGCTCGAGGCTGCGGAGATAAGCGCACCTCTGTCTCCTCCTGGAGCAGCCTAGCATCTAACACACAGGCCCACCCTCTCCCACAGTAATGGTGGGGCAGGCAGGATGGCTTCCAGATGGCGCTGGTGGTAAAAAAAAAAGAACTCTCCAGCCAATGCAGGAGACCTAAGAGACAGGGGTTCGATCCCTGGGTCTGGAAGATCCCCCTGGAGAAGGAAATAGCAATCCACTCCAGTATTCTTGCCTGGAGAATCCCATGGACAGAGGAGCCTGGTGGGGGTACACTCCATGGGGTCACAAAGAATCAGACACAACAGAAGCGACTTAACACAGACGCAGGCACGATGGAGCAGCAAAGAGTGGGGGCTTGGGAGGACCCGGGTTCAAATCCTCTTACAGCAGAGTGACCCAGGGCAAGTCCCTGGCCTCTGTTTCCTCATCTGTCAACACACATTTTATTTAAGGTATAAAACCATGGTGTATGTTAGAGATGCAACCCAGCAACTGCCTGTACATCTTCCCCCTTTTATCTTTCTTACAGTATTTACCGTGACCTGAAATTATAGAATTTGTATACCTGTCTATTATCATCTTCCTACCACAGTGCCAGCTCCAGGAGGGTAGGATCTGGGTTTGTCCCCACAGGGTCCCCAGATGCCTGGCATAGGGCTTGGCACATACTAGGGACATAATAAATAATATGAAAGTGCTATTTTTGTAGGTCAAGAGACTGACAAATGGTAGCAGTTTCACAGAGTTCAATCTAACATTTGATCACAGGGTAACCACTGTCCTAAGTGACCCTGGGCAGATCACATCCCATCTTGGTGCCTTAGTGTCCACATCCGAGGAATGAGACAGAGGAATTCAGATTCCTCCAGAGTGGAGTCCTGAACCCAGAGAGGCTGTTGGGGAGGCAGACCTTGGTCCAGACGAAGGAGGATGGTTTCTGGGTCGTTCAGCTCAGCAGCAGAGGCGATGGGACCCTTTGTAGTCGCCCAGTTGAGGAGCTGGTCCTTGGTGGTGAAGGATGGCAGCTGTGTGGTATTGGCATCTAGGGCCTCGGGAATGACCAGTTTGGGGTCCTGGGGAGACACGTGGCAGCTCAGGACGCTTTCCCTGAGCCTGAATGCCTTCTGTCCCATGCCAGAGGTCAGGAGATAACTGGGGGAGGCAGCTAGTTGGCTGAGCAGAGAAGGCCAGGGCTGAGGAGGCTGAGGCTGGTGGAGCCGAAGTCAGCCCACAGGCCCCTAACTAGGGCCCCTCAGAGCCAGATCTGCCCCATCTCCTTTCCACACCTGGGGGGCTGGGTGGACACACATCCATGTTCATCCACCTGTTCAAACGTCACCCTCCCACTCCTCCATAAGCATCCTCATTCAGTCCCCACTTATCATGAGGCTCATGTTGGTTTCCCCGACACTCTTGTGAGGGACAGTGGCTGGCTTGGCCACCCCTGCATGGGGCTTGACACACAGTAGGCACTAAGAAATATTTGTCTGACTGTGTGCTGGGTCTTGAGACCAGCAATAAAGATCCTGACATGGCACACGGCAGGTGCTCCCCGCACATGGAAATGGAGAAGGGAAGATAGAAGACATGGATGAATAAATGAGTGAATGAAAGACAAACGATTGGTCCCTGCTCTGGGAGATCTAACCATCCAGAAACCAGTCATGCCTCAAGTCATTTGAAACAACAGAAGACAGAGGATATTATTCTATAAGAAACAAAAGGAGCAAGACAGGTCCCTTGAAAGAACAGAGATGAGAATCTGGGTGGCTCTAGCACCTCATTGCCTCCACTGCCCATGCCTCAGCAGAGACTGTGGTGGGCTAAAGAAGGAAATAGGAAAGACTTCCTGGGGTAGAAGTCAAAGGATTCATAGGAAGCTGCTGGGGCCATGGACTCAGAGTTCCTCTTCCATCCATCTCTAAAGCCAGAGGCATTATGCTGAAGCAGCAGCAGCATGCGAGCTTCAGGCTAGATACTAAGGGGGACTGCCTGACAGTGGAAATAGGCAAGACATCAGAGAATGGTCCACTTGGAATGGAGTAGGACTTTAACAAGGGGGCAAAGTGATGAGGACCTGGGTGAGGAATCCAGTGCCCACCCCCACCCCATGGAAGGGCTTGGACAGCCGTCTAGAGCTGGAGAGTTGGGTTGGGTGGGGAGGGGGAGGACTTTTACCATCTGACCCTCAGGGTCAGCTCTGTAAAATGGGAATGTAATAGGGATTAAAGGGCGTTTGTCAAGCTCTTGGCGCTGTGTCTGGTACAGAGTCCTGCGCCCTCCCCCGGTGAGACTCGGTCTCTCCAGAGGCGTCCAGGCTCCGGCTACTTGGGGCCAGCTCCGGAAGCTGCGGGCCGAGGTCGCGCGCGGCTCCGGCGGTCCATCCGCCCCCTCTCCCGGGCCCGTGTATTCTTAGCCCCGGGGAGGAAGGCGTGGCCGAGGCCGGAGCCGGCGGCCGCTGCGACCTTCCGGCCCGGCGGGCGGGCGGGCGCTTTTCATGTGCCCTGCGTCAGCCAGAGCCCCGCCGGGCCTAGAGCCCGGGGCTGGGCCGCCAGAGGGTCGGGGAATGGGAAGGGGGGAAAACGGGAGGTGGGGAAGAGGAGCCGTGGCCGGGCCTGGCTTGCCCGCACTGGGAGCCGTGGGGTGGGTCCCGCTGCGTCCTCCCGGTTGGCTGCGTTCGGCCTGCCCCGTCCCTCCCGTGGGGCTGGGGGGCTTCCATGCCGGCCCGCTCCGCCTGACTCTGCGCTTCCTGCCGCCAGTCGCGCACCCCCTCAGCTTCTCTCGCTGTCTAGGCCCGCATCCCAGGCAGCCCGGGACGGGGGGCCTGTCTTCAGGTCCCTTCCTCCTCTCCTGCTCCGTGAACTCTTAAGTCTTTCAGAGTCGTCTGTTCCTCCCACAACAGGCCGGCCCTCTTTCCGTTTCCAATTTTTTTTCTGTGTCTTGCTCCCACTTGTTTTCTTTGCTCTCCCCCGAGCTCCGGCTCTCTCCCCTCTGCTTTTTCTGGCTGTAAACAACAGCTGCTTACATCTGGTGGGGGGCCACCTCCCAGGGCCCTAAACGTGGAGGAGGCAGTGCACCCGGCCCACCCTACCTCCCTCCAGCCCTGAAACCCCTGGCTGTGGTCCCAGCCAGTGGACCTTCTCTCTCTCTGGTGGATGTGTCTGACATTTAAAATTTGAATTTTTTTTAAAATAATTTTTCTCCAATTTAGGCCATGTAAATTATAGCAAATCTTGCAAATTCAATACAGTGAAAAGAACAAAGCAGATCTCTGCTCCTCATCCCTCTCCCCAGCCAGAACTACTGTTAACACATTGTTAGGTTTCTTTCTGGCCTTTTTTTGGTCTGTACTTGACTATTTTCACATTTACATCTTGTAAACTTTTTCAAAGACAGTGACAAGGTTATTTTATGGAGGAGTATCAGTGAGTCCAGTTCTCCCACTGGACAGATAGGAAAACTGAGGCTATGAGAGAGGGTTGGAGTTGGCCAATCTGCACATCAACCTGAGGGCTTCCCAGGTAGCTCAGTGGTAAGGAATCTGCGTGCCAGTGCAGGAGACGCAGGTTTGATCCCTGAGTCAGGAAGGTGCCCTGGAGGAGGAAATGGCAACCCACTACAGCATTCTTGCCTGGAAAATTCCATGGACAAAGGAGCCTGGCTGGCTATAGTTCATGGGGTCGCGAAGAGTTGGACACAACTAAGTGACTGAGCATATACGCACGCACACACATCACCTCCCGAGTTTGATTCCCACCTCCAGGTTTGGGCTCTTCCCCAGGTTCTGTTGTCCTTTGTGTTCTCTCTGGCAGGGAGAGAACCAAGGGGTTCACCAGGAAGGGCCCTGGTGAGTAATGTCAGAATGAAAAAGAGAAGCAAGGGACCCTGGCCCACAGAGGTGGACAGCTGCTGCTAAGTCGCTTCAGTCGTGTCCGACTCTGTGTGACCCCATAGACGGCAGCCCACCAGGCTCCGCTGTCCCTGGGATTCTCCAGGCAAGAACACCGGAGTGGTTGCCATTTCTTTCTCCAATGCATGAAAGTGAAAAGTGAAAGTGAAGTCGCTCAGTTATGTCCGACTCTTCGTGACCCCATGGACTACAGCCCACCAGGCTCCTCTGTCCATGGGATTTTCCAGGCAAGAGGACTGGAGTGGGTTGCCGTTGCCTTCTCTGGAGGTAGACAGCAGAGGCCTCCCAAAGCCCGTGCCTGAGGCTGCGGTTGGAGGTAACACACTCACGTAGGCCAGCTGGAGTGGGATTCCTGGTGCCTGCAATTTCAGGAAGATGGATTTGTTCACGCTGAGGATCAGCAGCACCTCTCGGGGCCGGATGCCACCTTGCTTGGATGTCTGGAGAGTCAGCTTCAGCTCTGATATGTCCTGGGATGGGGGCAAGGGGAGAGACACATATACAAATCAGTCAGGCTGCACCAGCGGTGTGTGCCACCCAGGTCAGCAGCGTTGACTCATTTACTGTCAGCTTCCATTTCATTCTCCCTGCCCAGCTTGTCCACTCCTGTCTTCCAGAGCCCAGCACAGTGCCTGACCCTCAGGCAGGTACCCAGAAAATATTTGCTAAACGAATGAAAGATGAGTCTCAGCAAATCCAAGGAAACTTTTTTTTTTAATGATCAGAGGAAGGGATACATTGGGAGTTTGAAATTGACATGTACACACTGCTATATTTAAAATAAAATGCCTGGGACTTCCCTGGTGATCTAGTGGCTAAGACTCCATGCCTCCAATGCAGGAAGCCCGGGTTCAATCCCTGGTCAGGGCACTCTATCCCACATGCCGAAACTAAGAGTTCATATGGTACAACTAAGACCTGGTGCAGCCAAATAAATAAATATTTTAAAACAAATAAATGCAGTGAGCCTAAACTTTATTCAGTAGTCAGTTGAGGTTTATCAATCCGTTAAACACCTGCTGTGAACCAGCCTGTTTGACTTTAGAGCATACTATGTGCCTTTTCTCTGTCCCAATGCAGCAGTGTTGAGGCATCAAACTCTGCTCCCCAATTGCAGTATTCCTATTTGCCTTACTATTTTGACGTACTAAATACTCATGTTTTGTCGGGTAATACCATTATTTTGATATTTTATAAGAAATGTGAAGTTGAAATCATTTCAGTGTCGAGAGTTACTGACTGCATTAAAAAATTTAATTGATCATGGTATAGGTATTTAGAATGCTTTCATAACAACAACAATAACAACAAATACCTAACATTTATATAGTGCTTCCTAAGTGCTTGAACTGTTCTAAGTGCTTTACACATTGACTCATTTAATCTCACGACAACCCTAAGAGGTAGGTACCATTGTTATTTTCATTTACAGATGAAGAAACAGGGCACAGATAGGTGAAGTCATGTGTCCATGACCACACAGCATGTAAGTATAGAACTAAGATCTAGACCTAGGCAGGCCTCTGCTCTCGACTACTATCCTGCCCCATCATGGTTTTTGTACCTCTTTATTCCCAGAAAGAAAAAGAACACAGCAATCCACAAGGCAAAGTTTCTACTGAAAAAATAGACTTCTTTGGTCCTTCCCTGGTGGTCCAGTGGTTAAGAATCCACCTTCCAATGCAGAGGACATGGGTTCGATCCCTTGTTGGGGAAACTGAGGCCCCACATGCTTTGGGGCAACTAAGCCCACTAGCCACAACTAGACAAGCCCACGCACGGCAACAAGAAGAAGCCTGCACGCCGCAGTGAAGACCCAGCACAGCCAGAAAGAAAGAAAGAAGAACCCCCGCTGTGTTCAAAGACTCTCTGAACCAATGGAGCGTGAACAGGTGACTCCTGAAACTGAGACAGGTGCAGGCCTCAGAAGCCGTGCGTTGGACTTATAAGGACAAAGAGGGATGGAAACATTTGATTGAAACACAAACTCCAGCTGTTCACAAAAGCTGGCAATCTCTCCAAAGAGACAAAAAGCTGACCCACCCCCCCAAATCTCCTCAAACTTATCAAAAAGGAGAAGGATATTTCAAGATGAAGACATCAGTGGAAAGTTTTTAGATTTAACTTCTAATTATCTCCTGGCCATTTCCCCAACTGATGTCAGACAGCCAGAGTGTTTCAGCTGGAAAAATCTGCCCAGAAATATTTCCACTACCTAATAATGACACGGTGATCACACTTTGTAAGTTTGCTCTTTGAAACAAAATAAAAGCAAATAATATTTAATTTTCAATGTTTCATACTTCTTTTTCATTTTAGTGAGCTATTAGGTTGCTTATTTTTGAATGATTACTTTTATGCTAGTTTATAGTAGACTGATATATCTTGAATTTATGTTTGTGTAAGTTCACTTTTTTAAATTAATTTCTATTTTCTAATGGGTTTATAACTTTGGGGGTTTGAAATATCTTCTGTCATCAATTTTAAAAAATAGTGTACATTCTAAACACTTAAAGGATTAAATATTGGATTTACTATCATATTTTGGCAAAATAGGAAATACCACTCCAAATGTCAGAACTGACATTTTGTTCCAGGATTGTGATCAGTTCTTGAAATTAACTGAAGTGAAGGGAGACCCACCTTGGTGTTGTCAGGAAAGGCCTAGGCACTGCTGCCCTGTCTGAATCTTCAAGAATGGACCCACCCCAGCTTCATTACCTAATTGCCTATGTATTATTAGCTTGAACCATCAAATATGATTGCACAACTCTGTGTATATGATCAAAAACCCTCAACCGTACACTTTAAGTGGGCAGATGTTTTCACAATGAAGCTATTAAACTACGACAATCAAATATCAGTACTTTCACAGGGTTCAGTCTAATGAGTGCCCAGCCCTGTGTGTACTGCACATGCTCTCATCGAAGCAGGGTCAGGTATTCTCCCATTTCACAGACGTAGCGGTTGGGCACAGGGAGGGCCCCTGCCAAAGTGAATGGTGAAGTCAGAGGCCCAGTACCTGTCAGCGTGGTGCCAGAGTGGGTGCCTGGACCCCTGGGCAGCTCGCCTGGACCGTGTCCTCCCTCTCAACCCTGCCACTCCCCAGACTGCCCCACAGTTCATCACTGTCCAGCCCCATCTGTCTGTCCTCCCTCAGAGGAGTGACCCTCACGGCCCATACGTGGCGAATAGATGGGTCCTATGGTTAGGAGGGGCCACGGCTGCTGCGGACAGGGAGAATAATCCCTCCTCTGCCCTTTGGTGGATGCCCACAGGCTGAGAGCACAGCCCTCGTCGAGGTGGCAGGAAAGAGCACTGCGACCATCCATGCCTGCTGCCACCCCACGGTAACTGTCCCTGTTTGTTCCTCAGTTTCCCCATCTGCAATACAGGGATAGGACAGAGTGGAAACCGAAACCAAGTGAGGCTCTGGATAAAGGAAGTTAAAGAAGAGAAGTAGAGGTCAGCGTCGGGTCATGCTGAGGGTGAGGGGTTAGGAGACTGGAACTTTGTGACATCTGTCATGACTCTCAGCTCTGCTCCCAGGGCTCACAGACCGATCCCTCCACTCTCTTGTCACCAAGTCCCTCCCTGTAGAGTTAGGGGTGGGGAGGGAGGAGGGGCATGGGCTGAGGCCCAAAGAGAGGCAGGCAGGGGCCAGGGCCATGCAGCAAGTAAGCCCTGTCAAAACTCAGGGAGGCTGGAGAGCTGGGCTTCCCGGGGTCTTGGAGCTCCCAGCGCGAGCTCAAAGGCCAGCTGGTTACCAGAAAAACCCAGCCAGGGTTTCCATAGCAAATACTTCCACCCCGTGGCCCTGACTCATCAACAGAGTCACTCACACGCAGACTTCCCTCTTTCCTCCCAGCCCCGAGCCCAAAGGTAAAGAAAGAGGTCTGCCTTGCACCCCATCCAAGCTCCCAGTCTTCCCCATGGCATCCTGGGAATTCTGGAAGGCCAGCCGAGGTGGGCAGGCCAGTCACGCCCTCGCCCCCAGCTCTTCAACCTGGGCTAGCCGGGGCCTGCCCGGCCCCTTCCCTGAGCCAGTGGGCGGGAGACCACGTTTCTATTTTTGTGCCTCTGGCCCACAGTTGCCATTGTCGGCCCAGCAGTCAGTGGCGGGAAGGGGGATTTCAGAGGGGAGGCCCTGAGCGCTAGTAGCCACTTATAGAAAGTCGCTTCCAGCAATTCTTTTAGGAGTGGAGCCTCGGGCCTGCCTGCAGCCCCCACCCTCCTAGGGCCAGACTGGAGCCGGCCAGATTGGAGCCAGCCGTCCCTTTGCTCACCCCAGTGGAGTCAGACTTACAGGCAGGGTAGCAGGCGAAGGGCATCAAAGCCAGACGGACCTGAAGTCAAACCTGGGCTCAGTCATTAGCCTGTGACCCTGGGCAGTTACTTCCTGTCTCTGGGCCTTAGCTTCCTGATCTGGAAAATGGACTGAATGATATACGTACTTCATAGATTTGTGAGGATTCAGTGAGATTCTGCCTGCAAAGTGGGTGGTCCAATGTCCAGCCAAACACATGGCAATAGATTGGCTTTCTCGACCTCCCATTCCCTCCCTGCTCGCTCCTCCAGGGGAGGGCCATAATTTAGGGGCTGAGGAGGTGGGCATGAGGGCTGGGCAGCTGTTGGCTGGAATTGGGACCAGTCAGGCCTCCCTGCAACAGCCCCTCTCTGGTCTCTGTCCCCCCATCTGTGTAGGCTCAGTACTATACGGCTCTTTGAGTCCGTCTGCCTCCTTGGGGCTCCCAGTGTTTGCCATCTGGGCGTCGGTCTCCAGCCAGGTAGCTACAGAGTGGGCTTCCAGAACCCTCGGGAGAGGCGCGCCACTCTCTCCAGCTGAGGGTTCCTGATCAGCCCATGTCATCTCTACTTCCCCAGTTTCTTTGTCTGGGAGAATAGCACTGGGCCCAGCCCAGGGCTGCTATGCTTTTAATGGGAGACAGGGAAGATGGCACAACTCTGTCCTCCAGGAGCTTGGCATAGAACAAGACTTAACACCCCCAAACAACCAGTAACACCGCTAACCTCATGGAGATGGCCAATCAGCAAATGTTTATACACAGTTACATTTCCCCTTTCTTCCAATATTGACCCAGCAATCCAACCATCCACCAACCATCCACCAATCCAACCATCCATCCATCCACCCATCCACCCATTCACCCATCCATCCATCCATCCATCCATCCACCCATCCACCCAACCACCCATCTATCCACCCCTCCACCCACCCACCCATCCATCCATCCATCTACCCATCCACCCACCCACCCACCCATCCATCCATCCATCCACCCATCCACCCATCCACCCACCTACCCACCCATCCACCCATCCACCCATCCACCCACCCATTCATCCACCCATCCATCCACCCACCCATCCATCCATCTGCCCATCCAACCATCCAACCATCCAATCATCTACCCATCCAACCATACAACCATCCATCCATCCACCATTCAACCATTCATCCACCCATCCATCCATCCATCCACCCACCCATCCATCCATCTGCCCATCCAACCATCCAACCATCCATCCACCCATCCACCCCTCCACCCACCCACCCATCCATCCATCCATCCATCCATCTGCCCATCCAACCATCCATCCATCCATCCATCCACCCATCCACCCACCCACCCATCCATCCATCCATCTACCCATCCATCCATCCATCCATCTGCCCTTCCAACCATCCACTCATCCATCCATCCACCCATCCATCCAACCATCCAACCATCCACCCATCCATCCATCCACCATTCAACCATTCATCCACCCATCCATCCATCCACCCACCCATCCATCCATCCACCCATCCACCCAACCACCCATCTATCCACCCCTCCACCCACCCACCCATCCATCCATCCATCTACCCATCCACCCACCCACCCACCCATCCATCCATCCATCCACCCATCCACCCATCCACCCACCTACCCACCCATCCACCCATCCACCCATCCACCCACCCATTCATCCACCCATCCATCCACCCACCCATCCATCCATCTGCCCATCCAACCATCCAACCATCCAATCATCTACCCATCCAACCATACAACCATCCATCCATCCACCATTCAACCATTCATCCACCCATCCATCCATCCATCCACCCACCCATCCATCCATCTGCCCATCCAACCATCCAACCATCCATCCACCCATCCACCCCTCCACCCACCCACCCATCCATCCATCCATCCATCCATCTGCCCATCCAACCATCCATCCATCCATCCATCCACCCATCCACCCACCCACCCATCCATCCATCCATCTACCCATCCATCCATCCATCCATCTGCCCTTCCAACCATCCACTCATCCATCCATCCACCCATCCATCCAACCATCCAACCATCCACCCATCCATCCATCCACCATTCAACCATTCATCCACCCATCCATCCATCCACCCACCCATCCATCCATCCACCCATCTACCCATCCACCCATCCATCCATCCACCCATCCACCCACCCATCCACCCACCCATCCATCCACCCATCCATCCATCTATCTGCCCATCCATCCATCCACCCATCCACCCATTTACCCATCCATCCATCCATCCAACCATCCAACCATCTATCCATCCACCCCTCCAACCATCCATCCATCCACCCATCCATCCACCCATCCAACTATCCATCCATCATTCCATCTATCTACTCATCCTTCCAATTCCGGGACTGACCCTGAGTTGAACACTGGGGATATAGCACTGACATGCAGACGCAGTCCCTGCCCAGTCTGTCTGGCCCCGAGTCCATGCCCTTCCCACCAAGCCTGTCCCTAACATCTGCAGGGCCTAGGGCAAGAACACATATGACAGCCCCTTGCCCCAACACCCCTCTTCTCTTCACATGGACACATGTGGACAACCAGCCTGGGTGCTCAAGCTCTGCCATGCTCACCTCACAGCCCTCTATGACCTCCCCACCATCACTGAGTCCATCACTCAGTACCAGGACTGCTGACACCCACCTCTGCCTCCTCCAGGAGTGGCTCCAGGGCAAAGGCCAGGTCTGCTTTCTCTCTGCACCATTGATGCCCATTCTTAGTCACCTTATGTAGCCCTCAAATCTGGGGGAGCTAACTCCAGCCTTGTAGTGTCCCCTCTAGAGGAAAGGACAAGAAGGAGCCCCATCCAACCCTGGGATGAAGCTCAGAGCATTTGGGCAGGGAGTTCTGGAGTCCTGGGTACCCAGGGCAGGGACTGGGGAGGGATGGCAGAGGGGTGCAACTGGAAAAGGGCCAGAGAGGGGCTACATGTTGTAGGTCCCAGGCAGGGGCCTCCTTGCTTAAGTCTGAGGGCTGCACTACCTTCCACAGCCCTTCACAGGATGGCCTAGAGGAGCCCGGGGCCCCCTGCCCTCCCTCTGCCTGAGCAATCTTGTCTGCCCCTCTGGCAGGAGGCAGTCAGCACCAGAGCCCTGTGAGTTCCGTCTGCTTGGGGGTGGTGAGGCGGCGTCAGCTCCCTGAGTTTGCCCAGAAGCGGGGTGAATCAGCGGCTGTCTCGGCTCTGCCCTGGCTGCTTGGGGTTTGTTAGGAGGATAGCAGATCAGTGCAGTCGGCCTGCCGGGAACCGTTGAGACACCAGGCCGGTTTCCTGTCTCCACGGGTCAGGATGTGACCCCGGGCCCCCTCCCGGAATCCAGGCTCCGGCCTGCCCTTCGGGGACCCAGCGAGATAGAGCCCCTGCCCAGCGGCCCCCTCATCTGTCTGCAAATGTCCCGAACACACACACACACACACACACCACACACACACACCCTGAACCTCTCGTTCCCGAGGCTCTTGGCCGCCACAGCTCATGTGCCGCCCACCCACAGGAAATCTGAGGATTCAGAGGCCACGCGGGGATGGACGGGAAACTGTTTCTCTGTGCCAGGGTTTGCAGAAGGCAGCCATAGGTCGGGAGGGATTGGGCTGGTTGCTGAGACAGCCGCCACCCACGCCACTGCTGCCAGCTCGTGTTTCTTGCCTCTAGGCCTTTGCTCAGGCAGTGCACTTTGCCTGGAATGCCCTTGACGCCTCTCTGTCTGGCTCAACGCTGGGAGTCATTTCCCTACTGCCCCTTCCTTCCACATTCAGTGATCATCCTCCCGAGGCCCACAGCCCCTGGCATCCCCTTCCCTCCACTGCCAAGTCCATCACTCAGTACCAGGGCTTGCCAAGGCCCACCTCTGCCTCTCCTGCAAGTGGCTCCAGGGCCATGGCCAGATTTGCTTTTTCTCTGCACCATCAAGGCCCAACACAGGCTGGGCACAGAGCAGGCAACTGGCAAGGACTGGTTGTGGGGAACTGTTGGACTGGAGAGCCCTTTCTTGGCAGCTGCCTGGGGGGGAAGATGCCCTCCAGGGAAACCACAGTTCTTTCTGTGTTATTGCAGTAGGTCCAATGGGACTGTGGGCTCGACCCTTGGGGCAAGAGAGCCATGAGCATCCAGCTCCGGGAGGCTAGACCTCAGCTGCCCCTCTGCAAGTGCATCCATAGTCCCTGCTTTAGCCACCTGGTAGCAGTTGCCTATGGGGATCCAATTAGTTGAGTGATGTGAAGAAGATGCTCCGTACATTGTAGCAAGTCGGGCCGAATGAGAGTATTAACATGAGAGACGTGGACCCCACAGAAGAGATGCTATAACGACAGGCACAGTTACTGTAAGTTAAGTAGTGGCTTTGGGCAGAACCACGCTCAGTATGTTGCCTGCATTGCCCCCCTGGATTCTCACAGCCCCCTTGTGAGGTAGTTATGGTCATCATCCCCATGTTTTCCGTGGAAAACCAAGGCTTAGAGTGGTTGCCCAAGGTCATGCCCCTATAAGGGGTGAGGTTCAGTTCAAAGACAGTCTTGCTTCAGAGCCCATGTTCTTGACTTTCCAAGTCACATAGCAATACATTCATTCATTCATTCACTTGTATACACAGTCACTGGTGCACATCAGGGCCTGGGCCAGATTTGACTATTCCGTGATTCTTTGGTGAGTCCCTAAGCCCAAGAAATGTGTGTCTATTGGAGCCTGGAGAGAAGGAGCCCCTGTGCCTGCCCAGTGCAATATGAGATGCTGGCCAGTGATGGATGCAGAACTGGGGCCCCCATCTCCCAAACCCCAGCTCTTTCCATCACTCCCTCAAACAAACAGGCTCAGCAGTCCTGGAGCCTGCAGCCTGGCTCCTTGAGTTAAGAGCTGGACACTCCATGGACTGAGTTCTCTGGTAGAGGCAGAAGGTGACAAGGAGATTCTGTTGTCATGAGCTTAGGATAACAGGTTACAGCAGCATCTGGTCGTGCCCCTAAAAATCCTCCAATGACTGTCACTGTTCACAGGATAAAGACCAGGCCGCTTGCTGTGGCAACAGGGCCTTGTCAGTCTCCCCAGCTGTGCCCCGAGGGGAAATGTATGCTCACGCTATAGCAAGCCACATGATGCTGACCCCAAACGAGGCCCCCCTCCCTGCCTGTGTGTTCACTCTATGGGTTCACTGTGTCCTCTGCTCAGCCCCGTGGCCTCCTTCACTCTGTGAGCTCTGGCTGTCCTTAGCATTCTTGCAATCTCCAGGAAGCCCTGCCTAACCCCATAGCAGCCCTGTGCTCCCTGAGAAAGTTCCAGTCACCTGGGTCCTGGCTGTCTCTCTGCACGTCTGTCTCCCATGGGCCCGGGTGCTTGGCCGGGAGCCTTCTCTGACTCTGGCCCGCTGCTGAGTGATTGGGGATGGGGGCATCCCAGTCACCCAGGTGAGGCGCCGAGACCTGAACATCCGAACAAACAAAATGAACTCACAGAGGGCAATCTCATTTTCCCTATCATTACCAAACTTGAAAAAAAAAAGTACAATGGCTATCGAAACCACATAACATGTGTTTGGCTCTATCTGGAGCCTGGGGATTATCAAGGCCCACAGTCCTTGTGACAGGCAGGGTGGTGGGGAGCAGGGCCCCCTGATATTGGTGGTCTGGGCACCATCTTATCACTGCACAAATGCAGGGCAGCCTAACAGTTTCAGGGACCACAAGTTCACCCCGAGCTGACACCACTAAATCGCTCTCAGGACCTGAGGCTGCATGGGCCAGGTGCCCCCTAAACACTGAGATCCACTGGGGAATCCAGGGGATGGCCTAGTTTGGAGTCTCCCGGGATCTAGTGAACTCTGACCTCAGACATATTGCTTCACCTTTCTCGGCCTGCCACGGGTCCCTCCTCTGAAAAATGGGGAGACAGACCCCTGACAGACGGGCCCTCGAGAGGCTTAATACATGTAAGGTGCATAATTCTGTTCCTGGCACTTAGTAGGCCTACCATAGTACCTAGCACACAGTAAGTGCTTGATAAATGTGTTATTAGTATCAGGAGGGACCTAGACAAAGTCATGATGGGCCTTCTTGGTGAGGGGAGGAGAGTCTCAGAGGTGACGTCACCGGCTTCCAGACCCTGACCCAGTCACAGAGGTTTGATGAGTGACATTCCAGGGAGGGAAGCACTTTCTCAAGGTCAAGGCTGCCTGGAGCAAAGCCATATCCATTGAGAAGAAGTGAGCTCCCCATCACCGGAGCTACACAAACAGCCGCTTGCCTGGCTCTTTTCCGCTCCTCTGCTGGTCAAACCCAGCCCTTCCCACCTGGGTCTTGTGCAGTTTGGGGATTATCAAGGCTCACAGTCCTTGTGGCAGGCAGCATGGTGGGGAGTAGGCCACTCCCCCCGATATTGGTGATCTGGGCAACGTCTTATCACTGCACAAGTGCAAGGAGACCTAACGGTTTCAGGGGCCACAGGAAGAAGATTACTCCTAGAAATGCCTGTGCTGACAGGCCCATGTTACTATCCTGGCAGGAGCCCTGGTGAGGACTCAGCCACTACCCCAGGGACTGAGTCCTCATCTCATAGGCCTTGGACCATCCTCTGGGTCCCCACCCGACCCTGCCATCGGGTACTCACCCCTTGGAACGTCAAGAAGAGAACATGGACTTCTAGGGTGGCATCGGGGATCTGAGCCACACAGCCCTCAGAAACCTGGCTCATTCCGTATGTCACCTTGGAGTCCACAGGCTGTAGGTCACAGTAGGCTGTTTCTGCAAGACCTGTGGGAAATCACAGGGGGAGAGAGGGACAAATTAAGAACAAGGTGGTGACAACTGCTCTCACTTTCTGAATGCCTACTGGGTGCGTGGCACTGTTTAAGGTCTTTATTGCATTTTCACAGCTAGGTGTGTGTGTGTGTATGTGCGTGCTCAGTCACTCAGTTGTGTCTGATTCATTGTGACCCCGTGTAGCCCGCCAGGCTCCTCTGCCCATGGAATTTTCCAGGCAAGAATACTGGAGAGGGGTGTCATTTCCTCCTCCAGGGGATCTTCCCAACCCAAGGTAGATATCATTATATTCATTCCACAGATGAAGAAACTGAGTCTCAGAAATGAAAAATTTCTTACCTGAGGTCACAGTGCTAGTAGGGGTAGGGTCAACAGATAAAATGCAGGATGTCCAAATTTGAATAAATAAATACGTATTTAAAGTATAAGCATATCCCAAACATTGCATGGGATATACTTAGACTAAAAATTTTTCAGTGTTTATCTGAAATTAAAATTTCACTAGGCATCCTATATTTTCATTGGCTACATGTGGCAATGCTAACGGTGTGGCAGGGCCCACAGGTATACACACCCAAGCCTCTGGGCTGGTTCGTTCCAAAGGATCAGGAGGCAAAACTTCCCCTCATGAGCCTCAAGGAGGCTTGAGAGTCTCCTGGCCCCGGCGGAGAGAGGGAGCCCAGGTTCAGAGGGCAGGGCCGGAGTAGGCCACAGAGCCTGCTGCCCGGAAACGCAGGTCCTGAGGGAAGGGAATGGAATTTCACCCCGACCCAGCAGAGGAGGAAGAGGAAATGAGGCCCCTACACCTCGTCCGAAGGAATGTGCCGGGGAAGGGGGTGGGTGGGCTCCGGAGGAGGGAAGGAGGACAGAGAAGGGGAGACTGTTTGGAAGTTTGTGTCTCCATCTTGTCGCGCTCACTTCCTGTTTTCTTGGAGATCAAAGATGGGCGCGGAGGGCCTGGCCGCACGTCCAGCCGACGCCAGCCCAGAGGATGGGGGCGGGGAGGCTTCTTCCGAATCCTGGGCTATTGGGCTGGCTTTGGCTTAACCCCGGTCTCCTTGCCCAACTTTCCACTGGTCGGCTCAGGGCCCCACAGAGGTCAGAGAAGGACATAAGATGGCCGCTCGCCCCACCACCACCACACCACCCGCCAGCAACCACTTGGGACGGATAAGTTCAGGACAAGAACTTGTGGCTTAGAAGTCCTCGCCCTGGCCCTGTGCTGTGTGACAGGGGCCCCAGCGTGTCTGTGGAATAGGGCATTTTGGTTGAAAGCCAAGGTCCCTGGAACCAGGCTGACCTGGGTCTGTGTCTGAGGAGGCCCAACACTTACTAGCCTATGCAGCTTTGATCAACTACTTCACTTTGGGCTTCGGTGTCCTCGGTGGTAAAAGGACAATAAGAATAGAATCCACAAAACCATAGGGGTGGTTGAGAGAACTCCATGAGACAAAGCGTACGGCTGTTTGTTGCTGTTTTTACTTTTTGGCCACACCGCACAGCCTGTAGGATCTTAGCTCCCCAACCAGGGATCGAACCTCCCTTATGGTGGAAGCACAGAGTCTTAACCGCTGGACCGCAGAGGTTGTTCTTTTGATTTTAATTCTTTGATTGACTTCAGCCATTGGAGAACAGTCGCTCCAAGATGGGTGGTGAAGTGGTGGGACAGGACAGCTTGCAGGCGAGGGGCCTCAGAGAGGGAGGTCATTGGTGTCTCAGGCTCAACTAGACTCAAGGCCTGATACCTTTTGCTTCTGTCCCCCCTACTTGGGGACCCACCAAGCCCCTCAGTGCTCCCCACCCTCCCCCTGACCCTGTCAGTAAACACGGGCTTCTTGGCTGTTACTCAGTCCTCCTGAATAGATGGGAGACTGCAGTCCGGAGATGCAGGATGTCCAGGGTCACACAGTACACACAGCTGACCGGGGCAGGCTCGGACCTACCTCTCCCCTCGCAGCCTGGGGTCTGGTCTGCAGATTAGCCCAGCGCCTTCCTCCTTCCTTCAGACTTTCCCTGCCCCCTCCCCAGACTTCCAGGAACCCCAGTTCCTCCCGGATCACTGGGGCCGCCTGGGGCCACCTCCTCCATGCCGTCAGCGGGAGAGGCCACAAGCCTGGCCATTATGTAATGATCAGATAACAGGCCAGGCTGGGAGATCAGATAAGAGGTCCATTTATTTTGGGGCCTTTTCGAGTCCTGGCTGCCCCCACCCCGCAGACGAGAATGGGGAGACAGGAGGGAGTGTGACGCCCGGGGCCTGTCTCCCGGAGCCGGAGGCGGGCCCAGACAAAGCTGAAAACAATCCCCTGGCACCAAGGGAAACTCCTGGGACCTGGGTTGGAGGAGGCCCCGCTGGGGGCCTGGGTGACCGGGTGAGTGAGAGACCCAGCAACTGGGGAGCCACCTCTCCAGCCCAGTCTGCTCCCTCTCCTCCCCCACCCACGTGCGCAGAGCCACTTCGGAGGCTTTCCAAATGGCCACCCCCAGCACCTAGGGAGGCCGAGAAGATAATGGTCAAGCAAAATCAGCTCTGGAGCCGGTATGAGCAAAATCCCAGCTCTGCCTCTTGGAAAGCTGGGCACCGTGAACAAGAGCCTAACTTCTCTGAACCTCAGCTTCCCCCTTTGCAAGACAGCTGCCATCATGTCATCATGGACTGTTTAGAGGCTTTGCATGAGTTCATTCATTTGATGCGTGCAGCAGTCCTACAAGATGGGGACTGTTATTATGACCATTTGACACAGGGGGATACCAAAGATTAGGGAGAGGCAAGAATTTGGAAAAGATCCTGATGCTGGAAAGACTGATGGCAAACAGGAGAAGAGGATGGCAGAGGATGAGATGGTTGGATGGCATCACCAATTCAATGAACATGAATTTGAGCAAACTCCAGGAGATAGTGAAGGACAGGGAAGCCTGGAGTGCTGCAGTCCTTGGGGTTGCAAAGAGTTGGACATGACTGAACAGCTGAACAACCACAGCAAGAATTTGCCTGAGGGCACCCAGCATTTAAGTGGCAGGGTTCATGCTGGAACCCAGATCATCCAGCTCTAGCACCCAGCACTCACTACACAGGCTGTGTTAACTGCATGAGGTAACCCGCACACAGATCCTGGTATGCAGTAAGTGTTCTGGACACAGAGGCCGTGATCATTCTATGAAACCAGGGCAGGTCCTCTTTGACAGTGGTCTTTTCTGCTTTTTTCTCTTCTTCAGTCACTCAGTCACCCTTTGCTCCTTTCAGGATCCAATCATGGACTCAAAGATTTCCCTGCGTCCAGCCCAACCTTTGCTCCCTGGGCCTGGCCACCAGCAAGACCTCAGCACTCCTTTCCCCAATCTGTCCTGGGCTGCTGATGTCTCTGGGTTAAGGCCACCCTCCACAACCTGCAGCAGAGTTAAAAAGTACCAGGATCCAGGACTTCCCTGGTGGTTCAGCGGCTAAGACTCTAAGCCCCCAATGCAGGGGGACCAGGTTTGATCCCTGGTCAGGGAATTAGATCTCACCTGCCGCAATTAAGAGTTCCCGTGCCATAATTAAAGATCCCACATGCCGCAACTAAAAAAAAATTAAAATTAAAAAATTTTTTTAAAATTAAAAAATAAAGTGCAGGGATTAAGAGATATTGAAGGTTCAGATCCTGATTCTGTTCCTTTCCAGCTTCCTTTCCATGCCTCAGTGCTATTATTTGTAAAATGGAGTGGTCGTAGTCTAAATACCTTCCTCAGTGAGTTGGTGGAAGCATTGGTAAATTGACACATGCATGGCGCTAAGCAGGATTCCTGCTCAGGAACTGGCAACCATTGTCAGTTATTTATGTCCCTCAGCGGGCAGAGGTGAACGTTTCCACCAAACATACCTCATTCTTTTCCCTTTCTGTGCCCTCTCCCTGACCACTTCTTTTCAACTCCTATTCATCCTTTAAAACCCTGTTGGGAAAATCTTCTCATCAGAACCCATCCAGTTGTGCTCTAGGTGGGAGACCCACTATAGGTGCAGGAGAGAAACCTAATGTGTGGGTGAGACAATTTGGCAATACTCAGAGCCTATCTTCCCCAAGGCACTATGGTGCATGGTTCAGTCCCAGGCTCAAGCCCCCGTTGCTTGTTTCTGAGCTGTGTTACTCAGGCAAATTCCTTCACCTGCCAGTGCCCCAGTCTCCTCAGCTGTGAAATGGGGGTAACAGGAATGCCTGCTTCATCGGGGTTTTGTGCAGATTAAGTCAGTACGCATAACAGGCCTAGAGCAGTGGTCTGGCCTTCGTCTCCACCCTTGTCACAGGTATTGAAGTCAGTTCAGTCCTGGATGAGGGTCCTCTTTAGCCTCCAGAGATGATGCCCCAAAGCTGGGGCTGGAGCTAGAAGAAGGGGCTCCAGAACCAGGGCGATCAGTGTTCCAAGCCCCCCACAGCCACCCAGGCTACCTATGGCACAAGGAAAAAAAGCTGAGTTGAGTGGACAGCTTGGACCTGTCACTAGTCCTGAGCCTCAATTTCCTCATCTGTAATCTGGGTATAGAGACAAAGGGCTGACTGATGCACTGGAGACACAGAAGAGATGATCCTTCCCACTCACCCTGATTCCTCATCAGGCCCTTGAGCAAACAAATAGACCAAGCTTGTCCTCCGAGGGGCCAGCATTGACCTAATGGTGCCCATGAGAAATTGAGATCAATTCTTTCTCTCCCTTTGGGGCTTAGTGTTACCAACTATCTGGCTGAAGTGAGAACCTTAATTAATGGTCCTGCCCTCACTGTACCCAGGGAACCCCTGTCTCCTGGTTCACACAGCTCCTGCTTGAACCTACTTTTCCCCCTGGCAAACGAGAAGCTGCCCCGAATGCCTACTCTAGGGGTGGATAGCTGTAGGCTGTGTCCTGCATCCCTAGCCCCTTCTCAGGGGTCACAGGTGGGGAGACCCTCACACAGGTGGCCAGCAGCACAGAGGACTCCAAGTCACACCTCTATCCTGTCTTTCAGCAAGCAGTCACCCACACTTAGGAAACACTCTTTGATTCCAGCCACCCAGCACGGGCCACGAACCCAGCACCTCCACTTCTGGGACTCTATCCAAGTGAAATACTCCAAAATACAGGAAAAGATGCATGTACCAAAAACGTGCTTGGAAGTGGTATTTATAACTGGGCCCAAAGGGGAAACCACCTAAGTATTCAGCAACAAAGGATTCATTAGGGAAACGATGAGATGGCACGTTTAAGGGAGAGAATATTCTAGAACCACAACGGAATGATCATGGAGTCCACATGACAACATAGAAAACTTCTGGGACATAAAAAGGGTATATAAGATTTCCAAATTTGATCCACTTGCATTGAAATTACCTTATAAAGCTAGACAATAGCCAGTAAGAAAGACACCAGCATGCTAACAAAGTCCAAATTAATAGGAGCTGGGAGGTCATTTTCCCTGCTCTTATCTATTTTCTTTGAGGAGCGGACTAGAGTGAATATATGGTTAAATTGCTTTTTAAAAATCTGTACATATTTGCTCTTAAAAGAAATTCCAACATGACAGGAAAGTATGTTTTAGAAACTGAAAATCCTCTAGAAGAACCTGGTGCTAAAGAACAGTGACACTGGGGTTTCCTTTGTGCAGATGGTATCTTGCAGATGTGCTAAGTCACGTCTGACTCTGCAACCCCACGGACTGTAGCCCTCCAGGCTCCTCTGTCCATGGGATTTTCCAGGCAAGAATACTGGAGTGGGTTGCCATTTCCTTCTCCAGAGGATCTTCCCAACCCAGGGATCAAACCCGAGACTCCTGTGTCTCCTGCATTGGCCGGCAGTTTCTTTTACTGGCTGAGCCGCTTGGGAAGCTCATAGTGTGTGTTACTGCTATTTTATTCTTACAGAACGGGAGTCGGTACTGTATGGGCATCTGACAGTGTGCCCCAGACAGATGTCCGCAACAGTGTAGATCTGGGAATAGCTTTTTCTTGGTAACGGCTATATGAGATTCCAGGGCATAGTCAGCCATTTCAGGGAGCCCAGGCTGGTGGACACTGGGTGGCTTGCAGATGGCCGGTTTTTGTTACAGGCACCTACGGACCATACATCCTTACTGAGTTGGGCAAGTAAGGCCTTGGAGCTGACTTCTGAAGGCAAGGATGTTACACAAGCTAGGGTTTTGAAAGATTCTGCCAAGTTGTGTTCCCAGAAGGCTGGACCCATTTGGGGACCTGTTTTGGTCCTATTTTGACCGCTGGGGTGCCAGCACCTGCCAGTAGGAGCAGATTAATACGTTATCAGGAATTTTTCCAACTAGCTCTTAAACACAGCCATAATTAAAAATTAAATTTTATAAGCTTGCAATTAAATAAATCACATATTTTATGTGTAATATATATCAAATGTATACTATGGTATCGAAAGTCATAAACCCCTAATTATTTTATTCCCTTTATATTATCTGTGTTCTTGAGGTTATCTACGTCTGTCATATCTGGGTGGTGGAAATAGTAGATAAAGCTTTATTATGGCGCAGCCGCCCCAACTCCAAGTCTGCCGAGTTGATAGCTTGAAATCGGCTGGGTGGGAACATTGACACCATGGATATTAACAAACATTAACCCCCCGCCCCCACCCACCTCTCCCACCCCACTGTTGATTATTTGCCAGTACTCCACTGCATTCAATCCTATAAAACCGGACCCTAAAGAGCTGCGAGGGTCTTTCTCTGATGACCTAGAGGAAGAGAGTATTATCAAACTAGAAAGTGGGGGAGGCTGGAGAAAAGCAAGATGGCCAGGGGCCTGTCGTGGAGTTCAGGTACAGCTTCTGTCGGAACTGTGTGAACTCAGCAGGCCAGAGCCTCCACTTCCCCTTCTGTAAAATGGGGTGATAGAGGCAGCCGTCTTGGAAGATAATTGGGAGCTTATAGAGAGCTGCTGCCATATTACTGCCTGATCAGGAGCAAGTGCTCAAAGGAGTCACAGGCCTGGGGCGAATCCCTGCTGGGTCACTTGATGTCTGAGACTCGATTTCCTGTATTGTCAGTGAGGCAGTGTGAAGAGCTTAGAGACCCAGGATTAGGGACCTTAAAATGCCTTGGCTGGAGTTAGGGGCTTCCCTGATGGCTCAGTGATAAAGAACCTGCCCACCAAGCAAGAGACAGAAAGAGCCGCAGGTTCGATCCCTGGCTAGGAAAGATCCCCTGGAGAAGGAAATAGCAACCCACTCTGGTATTCTTGCCTGGAGAAATCCCGTGGACAGAGGAGCCTGGTGGGCTACAGTCCATGTTCTTGCAAAGAGTCAGACATGACTGAGCAACTAAATAACAATAATGACAGGGTAGGGTGGGGAGGGGGTGACCATCACTGCTGCTGTTCCCATTCTCACCCCCTACCCCTATCCCTTAAGGAGGTCCTGGATGTGCCCGAGCTGAGGGGGTGTCCACAGGGCTATCTGGGGGCTTCAAATAAATGAGGGGCAGGGAACAGAGAGGCCCAAGGAGAGTGGCATGAGCGGCCAGGTGTCCCTGACTCCTCGCTACCGCTCTTCTGGTCATTTCAGAAGGTCACAGAGGCCATGACCGCCTGGAGAAGCCCCCAGGCTGAACCCCTAGTCTGGGCTCTGCCCCCGTTCCACACACTTCTTGGGTAGAAGCGGAGGGAGCACCCAGTTGGAGGGATCCAGGAGCCGTTCACAGGTCCCAGGGAAGGTGAAGGAGGAGGAATTTAATCATGAAACCACAACAAACAGAAACCAGCTTGTCACTGACTTTCCCCGAGGGGGCTTCCCTTATCATCCTCTACTATGCTCAGCGGCCCGAAGGCAGTCCCCCAAGATCACACCACGAGGAAACACAGCACAAGATCTGAACCCAGAGCCCAGGTTCTGACTCTGAGACTGTGCCCCCTCCCATCCCACCCATGCCTCAAATGAGGAACTTAAGGCCCAGAGAGGGCAGGGGACTCGCCAGAGGCTGCACAGCACTCTAAGACCTGGGCTTCCTGGGGAGAAACGACGTAGCCAGAGGCCAGAGTTAAGGTAAATAACTCATCCCTGCTTGCCCGAGTCATTTAGGTTGGAAAGTTCTTCATCCTGCCAAACCAGGATGGTTGGTCACCCTGTGACATCTGTCTCGGGCAGTCCAGACCCCCCACCCCCAGGACAGCTCCACTGGGCACAAGTCGGGCAGACGGAGGAGGCCGGGAACACTCGGGGCCTGGTCTGTGCCCTGGGGGCCGTCACCCCCTCCCCAGGTCCCTGGACACCTACTTGTGGGGCCGAGGCTGCACACGACCAGCAATAGGGCAACGGCCTGGCAGAGCACGCCGCGGTCCATGCTGTCCTCCCGGGGGTCTGCGTGCGGGGCCTTATCCGGTGTCCAGGGGCAGGGCTGCGGACGGGTGCGGGGGCCGGCGTGGGCTCTCGCGGGGACCCAAGGGCAGCAGGCAGCTGGAGCGACGGCGTCCCTGCTCCAGCCTTCTGAGGTGGCGGCCGAGGGGTCAGGAGAAGCGGGCACGGGAGCGTGAGGCCAGGCCGGGGGGTCGCTGGCCCAGCTTTAAGCGGGGAGAGGATTCAGGGCTTCTGTGGACGGCGGTGGCGGTGGCGGCGGCCCCGGCCTGTGGATACAGATGGAGGCTGGGGTCTGACCGTCAGCTATGGGGAGCTCCGGCTCATCCAGCCTGGCCCGGGGAGGCAGGAAATGCGCTTCCTTAGAGAAGGGGCCGGGCCAGGCGGGCTGCCAGGCGGGGAGAGGAAGTGCCACGGGCTTTGTCGCTGGGTGGGGGGCCCTGGGGCGGGGGTGTTTGCGGGGGGGATAGGCAGTGGGGTGGGAGGACCCAGGCTCCAGGCTTGTCTACCCACATACCCCACCCTCCCATCCCACCCTCTCCAACGGCTGGCTAGTGGGGTGCATCTGGCAGCCCCAGGAGGGCAGATGAAAAGAACCATCCTAACAGCCCACCAAGGGGCACTGTCAGGGGCCAGGCCTGGCCAAGGCCTGGAACTTCACGGGGAACTCAGCTCCACAAACTCGCTGTCCCCGTTTTGTAGATGAGGGGACAAAGGCTTGAAGAGGTGCGATCACTGACCCAAGAAAATGGTGGAGCTGGAGTTTGAACAGGTCTCCTCGGGCACGAACACTGGTTTCCCTGAGTGTGACACTGGGCTGGCGTGCCCTTGTTTTGTAAGCAGGGAGCCTGAGGCCCAGGAGACGGGAGCAACGCTCCAAAATTGGCACAGTGCGGCAGCTGGGGCTGAGATCTCAGGGCCCTAAGAGGACAGGGGACAAGCCCACTGCCACACAGTCACCCTGGAGGTAAAGCAGGTATAACAATGCCTTCCTCGCCAGGCGGTTGTGAGATTTCCATGGGTCCGGGCACAGAGCTCTGGACCCGGCACTCAGGAAGGACTTGCCCGTCACGCTCCCTGAGCCTGGGAGACAGTCCCAGAACTGTTCCTTGCTCATTTGCAAACAGCTAGCGCCAACTACATGTCCGCCTTGGTGCTAGTCACGGGTAGCACTTTAGGACCAGCCCCAGGAGGCTCAGAGGAGGAAGCCAGAGCTGCCTGGAGGAGGGAGCATTTAGGTCTGGCCTATGGAAGTCTGGGCAAGTTGGGGTGAGGGGGTAAAAAGAGGGGTGAGGAGGGCATGTCAGGCTGGGCACCAGCCTCAGCAAAGACACAGAGGCAAGAAGTGGCCTGACAGCCGTAGGTCAAGCAGGGGTGTGGTGGGGACAAGAGACCTAGAGAGGCAGACTCCGGCCTTGCTCTGGGAGAGGGTGCATTTTTTACTTTAATCAGGCTGCACCGGGTCTCAGTTGCAGTATGCCGAACTTCAGTCTTTGTTACAGCAAGGAGGATCTTCAAGTTACAGCTTGAGAGATTTTTAGTTGCAGCATTTGGGAATCTAGTTCTCTGACCAGGGATCGAAGCCAGGACTCCTGCATTGAGAGCACAGTCTTAACCACTGGACTACTAGGGAAGTCCTGGGGAGTGGTTGGCCTTGAATGCCAGGACTTTATCCTGAAGGCCTGGGGAGTCACAGAGGGCTCTAGAGAGAGGGTGCTGGTGGAGTGGGCTTGGAGAGGACAAATTTCCATCCCACAGTGGGGATGGAGTCAGGGGCTTTCCGCTTTACACTTGTCCTAGTCACAGATGGAGACACCAAGGCCCAGGGAAGAAGGAGAAGGTGGGAGCCCTGGCTGCCTCCGGAAAAATCGGGGGCCAAGTGGAGCGTGTTTGTGTCTGCAGGAGCTGACCCCCGGGGCAGGAAGGGCGGGTGTGGCTCCTTGGGTGGAGGTGGGGGGAGGTTTGCTTGCCCAGCCCTGCGGCTGCGTGTTCCGTGCCTGGCCAGGCTTGGGTCTAGGGTCACTGGAGACCCATCCCAGTCCAGCAAGGCCAGGAAGGATGTGACAGAGAGGAGGGAGACCCCCGAGAGTGACTGTTCCTTGGCCTTTTCCTGCAGCCTCGGGGATGGGGAGGTGGGCATGACCAGGCACAGGGTGGCTCCAGTGGGGGAAGGTTGGGTGGCTGTGAGGTTCACCAGGCATCCCCCAACCAGAGTCCATGCCCCAGGGACAGTTAGTTACTCCAGTCCCCCCAGAGCTGAACTCTCCCTCTCTCAGGCCCCACCCTAGGCCTTCCTCTGTCAGCTCTGGATCCCCTCAGTCACTCCAGAGACACAGGAGGAACCCGAGGCTCCCTGAGGTTTGAGTGACCCCAGCTGGAGCCTCCAGGGCTGCCTGGCTCCAAGCTCTGCTCCTTCCCATCTGAGCTTGGAGAGGACGGATGACCCTGGATGAGGGGGATTGTTGCCCGGAATGGGTGTCAGGGCATCTGAGGCCATAACGGGGACCCCACAGGAGGCTCCTCTCAAACCTCCCTCCCGGGAACTTCCCTGGTGGCCCAGTGGCTAAGACTCCAAGCTCCCAATGCAGAGGGCCTGGCTTCGATCCTTGGTCAGGAAGCTAGATCCTACGTGCTGCAGCTAAAACCCCATGCAGTGAAATAAATAAATATTAAAAAAATAAAAATAGAAAACACTGCCCTCCCGTCCACCCTCATGCTGCTAATCCATTCCCTCTCACACGATTGGTTTCTCTAGAAAGCGGGAGAGGCCTAGGTGGACCCAGGATATGCTTGAGGGTGACTTCCAGGGAGAGAAAAACCTAAGGAGGGCCTGGAGCCCTGAGCCCAGGGGCCCAGTGGAGGGAGGAAGATTGGGCACCCAGGGCTGGAGAGGGGGCTCACCCCAAAGCTCCCATAGCACCCTGATGCCCCACCCCTCAGCCGGTCTCATGCTGTGTGAGTCTCTCTGCTCGACTAGCAGCTCCCTGAGGGCAGGGACTTGGATGTCTCTGCCCCACTGTTTCCCCAGCACAGAGCCCAGGAGGCCCTTTTGGTCCTTAAGACTCATTGATTAAAAGCATGAAGTTCCCCGGAAGGTAAGGCAGGAGCGGGCCGGGGTTGCATAGGGAAACTGAGACGCAGAGAGGTAGGCCTTTGCTTCTGTTCCCAGTGAAAGAGGCCAGTCCCCGGGCCGGGCTGCCTGTCCCCAGGGAGTTTCACAGTCACTGTGACACCATCCCGCAGGCGGGTACCAACCTTGGGTGGTCTCCTGTTTGCCCCCCAGATGCACGCCCCATTCCAGTGGCCACATCTACCTCCTCCAGCCCCCCACTCACCCCCAGCCCCAGCCCTGCACAGCTCAGAGAGGAAGGAGCCAGAGGATTCATTCTTCTGGCTCCTTCCCCACAGGGTCACTGCAAATTGGTGGCCTCTCTGCTCCAGAGGCCACAGCCCTGACCTGGCCCTCTCCACCCAGCCCTTCAGGCTGGGGGTAGTCACGGGTCATGGCCGCTGCCCGCCCTGGGCTTCGGCCCTGTCCCTCGTGACTTTCCTACACCCTGCCCACACCTGTGTCAACAGACCCTTCATTCCACTCTCCTCGAATTGTCCCACTGGAGCGTGCCGTCTGTTTCCTGCTGGGGCCCTGACTGATACAGACGTTTTCAGGTGCCGCCTAGCCACACGCCGAAGAGACAAGCGGCCAATGGCCAGGCGTCTGGGCCAGGCCCCCACCACGGGCAGGTGCCCCTTCCTCTCCCCTGCTGGCCGGGAAGACCGGGGCTGCAGGAGCGGATGGAGCACGTCTACCCTGGCCGCGAGCCACCAGAGGAATTTCAGGCGGCCCCCAGGGACCCCCCCACCAGGCGGCGGGCTGTCTCCAGCATCAGCCTGGAGCCAGGAACTGTTGAAAACAGTAGGGCCAGACCCACACCGGCAGGGGAGAACGTGGGTGTGGGGAAAGACAGCACTGGCCTGGGAGTCAGGGTGTCCAGGCTTCAGGCAAGACCTTCACGTGTTGTGAGAACTGAGCAGAATCTGCTGTGTAACTCGGGAACTCTGCTTGGCGCTCTACGGTGACCTAAATGGGGAGGAAATTCAAAAAAGAGGGGCTATACATAGACGAAAGCTGATTCACTTTGCTGTATAGTAGAAACTAACACAACATTGTAAAGTGACTATACTCCAGTAGAAATTAATTTAAAAAAATATTCTGTGTCTCAGTTTTTACCTCTGTGCAGCAGGAGGGCAGTCTGCTGGCCAGAAGGAACCTAAAGCCCAGAAGAACAATCGGGATCACCCCACCACCATTCACACGCTTGCCCTGAGCCAAGTGCCGCCTCATGGCTGCTTTAATGGGCTGAGACTGTCGCTTCCCCATTTTACAGGGGAGGAAACTGAGGCTCAAGTGTGCAGGGCAACAGGGCTGAGAAGGAGGAGCAGAGGCTAATTCTCCTCTGGGCCTGTCCTTCCTCCCTTGACTTCCAGAACATTCCATCCTGGTTTCCCTCCCACCTCCCTGGTTGCCTTATCTGCCTCTTCTCTGGTACCTCCCCATCCTTCCTTACTTGGACCCTGGGACTCTTCCCTTCTCTGTTTATCCTCACTCTCAAGTCCGATTTTCTCAAATCTTTGTGACCATGATGTCATGTCCCAGCACAAACCCAGGGACTCAGACTCCAATAATTAAAACAAACATTTTGTGAACCTATATATTTATATACCCTTAGGATGGGCATTCACCCTGTTCCATTTTCTTTCAAATACTGATCACTAGAGACCCTATTGATCTCATTGCCCACTGTGGGTCTTGGGCATAGAATATAGTGCCCTAGAAGCTCGATACTCAAAATGTAGTCTTAGCGTCTCCTGGGAGCTTCTCTCAGGCTCTGCCCCAGACCTGCTGCATTTAATCAATATCCTCAGGACATTCTCGTGCACATTCCAGTTTGGGAAGGACTGTTCTGGGTCCCCTCATCCAAAGAGCTTTAAAGACCTTCCATACACTGACAGCTCCCAGCTTTGTGTCTCCAGCTAGAACTCTTCCCTCAGGCTCCAGGCCCCTGATAAGCAGTTCAGACTTCACAAGTCCAAAACTGGGCTCTATTCATCCTCTGCCAACTGTTCCTGCCTTCGTCTCCCCGTCTCAGATCATGAGAGCTCCCTCCTCTCATTGCTCAAGACTTAAGGATGACCTTGACTCTTTCTGCTGCATCATTCATCCAACCTATAAGCACATCCTGTTGGCTCCTCCCCAGGCAAATTCCCATTGTTTGTGGGGCTCCCACCACCCCACAGCTACCGTCCTGGCCACCACACACACCTCATGGAATATAACAGTCACCACCTCACTGGCCCTCCTTACTCCCACCCTTGCTCCCAGCCCACTCTGCACACTGTAAAGAGAATCTGTTAAAACCAAGTCAAGTTCCATCCCTCCTCTGCTCAGCGCCCTCTGCAGATAACCGTCTCAATGTGAAAGGCAGAGCCCCTCAAATGGCCCCCGAGGATCTCCTGTCCTCTCTCTGACCTCTGCTCTTCCCCCACTCACTCAATCCATGCCAGCTGGCCTCCTTGCTGTTCCTGAAATGGGCCAAACACATGCCCACCTCAGGGCCTTTGCACCTGCCAATCCCTCTCCCTGAAACTCTGTCCCCCTAGATAACCACTGGGCTTGCTCCTCATGTTTAAGTTGCTGGTCAAATGTCACAAGGTCAATGAAGGCTTCCCATCACATTTTTTAAAATAGTTTTATTTATTTATTTGTTTTTGGTTGTGCTGGGTCTTTGTTGCTGCGTCTATTTGCGGAGAGTGAGGGCTACACTCTAGTTGCGGTGTGTGGGCCTCTCATTGCGGTGGTTTCTCTTGTTGTGGAGCACAGGCTCTGGGGCTTGTCCCATCGCATTTTAAGCAGCCCTCTCCCCACACCAGTAACTGGCCCCTGGGCACATATCAACCTCTGACAATACTGTGTGTATGCTAAGTCGCTTTAGTCGTGTCTGACTCGTTGCAGCCCTATGGACTGTAGCCTGCCAGGCTCTTTTGTCCGTAGGATTATCCAGGCAAGAATACTGGAATGGGTTTCCGTGCCCTCCTCCAAGGGATCAAACCCACATCTCTTACGTCTCCTGCATTGGCTGGCAGGTTCTTTACCACTAGTGCCATCTGGGAAATCCTCTGACATATTATATATTGTTTATTTGGTCTGCTTCCCTCTTTAGAACAAAAGTTTCATAAAGATAAGGGCCTAAGCTTTGCTGCTCAATCCCCATCGCTTAGAATAGCGCCTGACCCATGACAGGTGTTTATTAAGTGTTCGTGTAACAAATGAATGAACTTAACCACTGGGCTACACAACCTGGGGT
The DNA here is from genome assembly GCF_910594005.1 of Cervus elaphus. NCBI lineage: Eukaryota > Metazoa > Chordata > Mammalia > Artiodactyla > Cervidae > Cervus > Cervus elaphus. The sequence continues at coordinate 8,353,951 of NC_057825.1, read as the reverse complement.
TTCATGGGCTGTGATTCTGGGTTTCCAGGGTGTGTGTGTTAGGGGCATTCTGAACCCGGGGATGGGGGGTCTCTGAAGAGGGCAAATGACTCCCCAAGAGTATAGATAACTGGATTCAGAGGTTGTGCCAGACTCTATTCTAGAAGAGTGGGATCCCTCTGTATCTCCCTTTCTCTCCCTGGGAAATGGTACATGCTGCCTCCTGGGTGATGCTGACCTTCTTGATAAAACCCGACCATGCCCAAGGTCTAGAGGACCATGCCCGTGACAACCATCTAGGAGGCAGAAGGATTCCACTGGGCTGGGATTCTAGAACCTCTGTATTGTAGGGACTCTGAGTTCACAGAAAGGGAAACTGAGGTCCAAGAATAGATGAGACTCTCCAACACCGCATGAACCACAGTGGGCAACAGAGGCAGGAGACCCTGCACCACAACCCCTGGAAGGAGCAGAAGCTGGAGAGGCAGGTGAGGATGCCCCTGCCTTGCTGTGTGATCTGGGGCAAGCCACACAACCTCTCTGGGTCTGCTTGCCAAAGAGGAAGGCTTGTGTTGGCCAGCTGCGCATGTCCAGTGGGTCTCTGCAACCCCCCCTCCGAAGCCCCCCCACCGTGGAGCCGCCAGGCCTTCCTGTTTACTCGAGGCCCCTCTCGCGGCTGGGAGGCGACAGCCTTGGCCTCCTCCGCTCCCCGCTTCCTTCCTCTCCCACTTCAGTGCCTCCGGCCAGGCCCTCAGGGCCCCCGAGGCCAAGACTTAGGGGCGCAGTCCACGGGGGCGGGGGCATCTGAGGATACCTCCCTACCTGAGCGCGCTTCCTCTCTGAGACCCTGAGGTTACAGACCCTGCGCTCGTCCTCCAATGGTTAAAATGTTCCTGCATCTTGGTAGCATCCTGAGACCTGAAGAGTGACCATTTCTCCAGTCTCGGATTGGCCATCATGCTGCCCTCTCAGCCCGCCTCTAGTCGCTGAGCACACACTGACACTAGAGATGCCCCCTCTTCCCATGCCTTCCCTGGGCTCCCGCCTCCACAAGGCAGCTCCTCTCTGAGCTCCCCAAAGTAGGGGGCTGTGGACCAGCAGCTGGCTCCTCCTGCCCAAACCAGACCTGCTGGATCAGAGTCAGCTTTTCAGGAAGACCCCAGGGAGATGCATGTGCAGGTTATAGCTAGAAGTGCTGTAGGTCTGACTGTCCTGCCTGGTTTAAAAACTCTTCCTGGGACTTCCCCCGGCGATCCAGTGGTTAAGACTCCGTGCTCTCAAAGCAGGGGGCATGGGTTCAATCCCTGGTTGAGGAACTAACATCCCACATGCTTCACAGTGTGGCCAAAAAACAAACAAACCTTTGTGAGCTTAGTTTATTAGGTATCCCTGCCCCAAAGTCTTCTCTTGAATCTACGAAGCCTCTACAGCTAACTTCCAGTTTACAAGAAATTCAAGGGGTGGGGTAACTGGTTAAATGCCACCATGAGGAAGTAAGAGAGGAATCTGGAAAAAGGAATTTTCTGCAGGACAACTGGTCCCTTCACAGTCAGCGTCAGAGAGCAGGAAGGCCTTCGAGGTTAAAAGAGCTTTCATGGAATCACAACCAAATGCGGTGTGTGGTCCTGGGTTGCATCCTGGTTTGACCACAGACGTATTTTGGGGACCACTGGGGAAAATTGCATGTGGTCTGATTATTATCTATCACAGTGTTACTATTAACCTAGTGTTCTTGGACCTCTGAGTTGTGGTTATATAGGAAACGGTTCTTACTTATTGTAAAGTCATACTGAAGTCAGACTTTAGGGGTGAAATATTTTCATATCTGTAATATACTTAAAAGTGGTTTGGCAAAAGTAAAACAATGAGGTATGGAAAAATAGTGCCAATTACTAAATGTTGGTGATGGGTGTATGGATGTTCATCATATTATTTCCTCCAGTTTTCAGTTTGCTTGAAAATGTTCATTAAAAAATAAAGCTCTGGGACTTCCCTGGTGGTCTGGTGGTCAAGAATCTGCCTTGTAATGCGGGGGACATGGGTTCAATCCCTGCTCAAAGAACTAAGGTCCCACATGCTGCAACAGAGATCCTGCGTGCCACAACTAAGACCCAACACAGCAAATAAATAAATGCTAAAATATATTAATTAAATAGAATATATATGAATCAAAATATGTCCTTCTGTCCCTCTAAGTCTTGAGCCCTCCCCACTCAACGGGTCCTCTCCACCTCTGAGTCTCCACGGAGCTGTCCCCTCTGCCCTTCCAGGCCCTCTCATTCCTAATGAAACACACTCCTGGTTTCCTTCCAGGCCCCACTCCAGAGCTCCAGCTCAAGGAAATTCCTGCCACCCGGGCCCCCTCTGAGTTCTGTGTGCTGAGCTGCCCAGAGCTGGTCAGGGTGGAGTAGCTCAGGTGGAATTTTGTGAATACGGCTGCCCTTGTTCCGAGAGTCACTGCACATGGACCAGGGGGTTAGTGACCCTGTCTTGCAAGCATAGCAGTTGCTCTGGAAAGTAGAATGAACAAACATGAACAAAGGAAACCCTCACAGGGAGGTTTGTGGTGGCAAGGATGGGGTGGAACTGTTAAAAATGTGCTGTGGTTTTTTTTCCAAATTCTCAAGGTTTTTTTTTTTTTTTTTTTTTTTTATGAATAAAGTGATTCCATGGTGAAGAGTTTGGGTCAGCTTAGGCTTTCATAAACTTAAAGACATACCTGAATTAATGAAGCTGTACTTAAAAAAATAAAGATAATGAAGATGATTTTGTCAGGTAGACTTCTCTTAGCTTTGTATCATTTGGGGCATGTTTTTCCACTCACCCTCATGCTGATCATGACAACCTCAACAGAGGATGTGCATGCATGCCTATGTGTGTTTTATTCCAGTTTGACAGATGCTCAGACAGTAAAGAATCTTCCTTCAATGAGGGAGACCTGGGTTCGATCCCTGGGTCAGGAAGATCCCCTGGAGAAGGGAATGGCAACCCACTCCAGCATTCTCGCCTGGAGAATTCCAAGGACAGAGAAGTCTGACAGGCTACAGTCCATGGGGTCGCAAAGCGTGAAACATGACTGAGTGACTGCACTTTCACTTTCCTTTTGACAGATGCAACATGGAGACCCCGAGGTGAGAGGTCACAGAACGAGTTGGGGCTCCCTTGCATGTCCCGTTGGCATGGCTCACAGACTAACCAGCTGCAGAAGACCAATCTGTACCCCACCCAGGGCCTCATGGAGTGGGCCTTCTAGAACCTATCTCCCCTATACTATTGTCTACCGATTTCATGTTCTTCTTTCAATAGACTCACTTTTTATAACTTAAATATGTTTATTTTCAAGGAAAGTTTAAATAATGACTGTAAATGGAAAACCAGCCGCACTTGCCATAAATAGAAGTGGACACACACGGGTCGCCCTCACCCCACCCAGGATTACGTCCCAGCCGGGGACACCCTGCTGGAGGCTCTCTTGACTTTAAAGGGAGCCAGCTGGGCTTGGGACAGGTGTATAGGGACACGTGAGCACTAAGGGAGACGTTCTCCGTGATGAGGTCAAGGCGTGAAAGAGAACAGAAGAGGGAAGAGTTCTCCCGGGGGATTCTGGGGGATTCCGAGGCATTCCCAAAGCACCCTGCCAAGGCTGCTCTGGTCTGTGGTCCCCAGGCCATGGCACTGACCACTCACACCCCTGGCTCAGTGTGTTCTTGTCCTAACCTTGGGGGGCGGGGAGGAGCACTGAGCCTAATTCAGATTTGGAAACGGGCTCGGGGAGGGCAGGTTGTGACCAGTCCAGGGCTACATGGTGGGACATCCTTCAGGTCTCACCTCCAGGGAGGCACCCCTTGACCATGACCCCCATTCATTCCCAGTGCCCTGTCCAGACCCTCAGAGCGTCTTGCGCCAAGGAGGCCAATTCACTGCCCACCCAGCTAGCTGATGTGTGTTGCCCTCCCTGTCTGGGGAGCCCCTACCCCCACCCCCAGTCCATGACCATGCTGCCTGCTCCAGCCCTGTCCCCAGCAATGGTTTGGGACAGAAAACATGCTCAGAGAGCTAAGGGGCTCAAGGTCAAGGCCACATAGCAAGGATACAGGGGAAGCCAGGCCAGGGCCCAGCTCTGCCTGACCATGAGCCCCTGAGAGCCAGGACCCCAGCTCCATCACCCAGCATCCCCCAGCCTGGCACAGCCCGGGCCCAGCACACCCCTGTGTGAGGGGGGTTTTCCTCTGCAGCAAGGAGGGGGCACCAGCTGAAGCGGGTTGAGAGGGGCCCCAACAAGGAACCGGAGGGGGACGGGCTGGGGACTCAAGGCTGGGGCGTCCACGCCCTGTGAATCAACCCTGATGGAAGCAAAGAAAAAGGAATAAAACTGAATGTCCTTGGAAACTCCTTTAGTGCTTGGCTGTCCATGAAAACAGGATAAAGTGGCTTCCTCTGCCTGTGCTCAGCCGGGCAGGGTGGAGGCGCTGAGCTCAGGCCGGCAAGGCCTCGAGTCAGGAGGAGGGTGGGGCGGGGCTCTCGCTGGGGAGGGGGCTCCAGCTTGGCTACTTGAGGGCGTCCAGGTGGGTGCAGACCTGGGAGAAGACACTGTCCACAGAGCCTTCGGCGTTGACCTGTAGGGAGATGGGCCGTGAGGGCAGGATGCCTGCGGGGCTTGGTGAGGGGGCTGGGTGGACCCCACCAAGGCAGGGGGCTGACCCCACCCCCCTAGAGGCCAAGCCAGGCTCCCCAAGCCCAGCCACAGTGGACAGCAGCTTCTTGTCCAACCAGTGAGGGAAACCAAGGCCCAGACAGGAGGGCTGTCCCAGGGTGACAGCAATTGGAGGCCACGCCAGGCAAAGACCCAGGTTTTTTCTTGGGCCTGCACCTTGCGAACAATGCCGCGTTTCTCGTAGAAGGCGATGACGGGCTCTGTGGCCTTGTAGTAGGTTTCCAGACGCTTCTTGATGGTCTCTTCGTTGTCGTCCACACGCCCGCTGGTCTCTCCGCGCTTCAGGAGCCGCTTGGTCATGGTCTCAGGGCCGGCGTCCACATACAGCAGTAGCGTGGGCTGTGCGATCTGCCGGCAGGGTGTTATTTACAGAGGGTCCACTCCCGCCCCCTGGGGCCACCTTCTCCCCCACTTTCCACTTCTGAGGCCCGCTTGAGACCCACTCAGACCTTCCAGCCCTTTCCCAAGGCAGCCTAAGGAACCTTCCTCAAACCGATCTGCCCTGCCTCTCCCCTGCTCACACCTCTCCCATGGCTCCCCAGTACCCTCAGGAGAAAGACCTAACTCCTCACCTGACCTGCCCTCCTCATCTCATGCTCCTCATGCCTTTGCTGTCCTGGCTTCAGCCACATGATCGGCTGTGGTCGGGCTCTCACCCCTGCCTCACCAGGCCTCTGCTCATTCTGGGAACCTCAGTCAGAAACCATTTCCCTCAACACCAAGAGCTCGCCTTCCGATTTGAGCTAAAATCTCATTCCTCTAGGGCAGTCTTCTCAGATGCACCCTCCCCCGCCCCAAGCACAGTCCCAGCTCTCTGGGATGCTCTCCCCGGTGGCTCAGATAGCAAAGAATCTGCCTGCAACACAGGAGGCTCAGTTCGATCCCTGGGTAGGGAAGATCCCCTGGAGAAGGAAACCCACTCCAGTATTCTTGCCTGGAGAATCCCATGACAGAGGAGCTTGGTGAACAATAGCCCATGGGGTCACAAAGGGTCGGACAAGACTGAGCGACTAACATGCTCTTTCACTTTTCTGCAGTCACTCCCCTTTACTTCTGCCTTGAGCTTGCTTGTCCCAGGAGTGTGTGCGTGTGTGCTCAGTTGCTTCAGACTCTGCAACTGCATGGACTGTAGCCCACCAGGCTCCTCTGTCCATGGGATTATCCTGGCAAGAATACTGGAATGGGTTGAGTTGCCATTCCCTCCTTCAAGGGATCTTCCTAACCAGGGATCGAACCCTCGTATCTTGCAGCTCCTGCATTGGCAGGCAGAGCCATGGAGCCACATGGGAAGACTTGCCTCAGGAGGGCCTTCTGGTTATTTACTTAACATCCCTCTCCCAGGCAGACCTGGAGCCCCTGAGGGCAGGTAGATGCATCTTATACCTGTAGAGCTGATGTGAGCCTGACTAAGGAACAAGGGTTGAGTGAAGGGGCAAGGGGCTGCTGAGCTCTGAGAGTTCCCAACAATGTCACTGTCACTGGAATAAGCATTTCATCGGCGGAGAAGGTTTGGAAGGACCAGGTCGACCAGTCCTCCTTCAGTGAGGCCCAGGCGCCCCCTGGTGGCCAGAGCCAAGCAGACCAGGTTTCCAGAGGCTGGAGGACACAGTGGAGCTGGGCCCTGTGCCAAGTCCAGCACCCACAGTATCACCCACAACAGCCCCAGGAAGGATGGGGTCTTTCATTGACCACATTATTCTAGACGTGACTGTCACGGCCTGAAGTGACGTCACACAGCTGGTACGTCAGGACATACTCAGGGCTGCCTGGCATCGGACTTCAGGATCCAAGACCTCCTAGCTCAAAGGAAGCCCAGGCAATCCCCATCTCGCAGACAGGGAAACTGAATCCCAGGCCAGGATAGATACTTTCTTGAGGTCCTGCAGCCTCTTAGAGGTTGAGAAATACGGTGTTGTGATGCCCCTGGTGGTCCAATGGCTAAGACTCCTTACTCCTGATGCAGGGAGCTCAGGTTTGATCCCTGATCAGGGAACTAGAACCCATAAGCTGCAAATAAGAGCCCAAGTGCTGCAATTAAAGAGCCCGTGTGTTGCAACTAAGACCTGGAGCAGCCAAAAAAATATATTTTTTTAAAGAAATATGGTATATTTCTACTGGGTTAGGCTCAAAGCTGTGGAAGCCCAAAGATGGCCCAATCTCACAGAGACGGGCAGTGGAGATGGAAGTCTGTCCTACCCCAGCCCCCTAAGATGTCAGGTCCTCCCCATATATGGCCCTGCTGCTGAGAATTGCCCCTGAGTCCCCATCCACCCTTGCTGACCTCTCCCTCCTCCTAGGAACTTGCAGTTTCCTGTTTCCCCATATGGCCTGTGACGTCAGAGGTATTGGCATTTATCAGAGGTGTGTGTATGTATGTACACTTGTGTATGTGTGTATGTATATGTGTACATCTGTGTGTGTGTATATGTGTACAATCTCTGTGTATACCTGAGTACACCTGTGTGTATGTATACGTGTACGTGCATACACCTGAGTGTACATGTGTATGTGTGTGTGCATGTGTGTGTGCATGTGTGTGTATACATGTGTGTATGTGTGTACATCTCTGTGCACACTTGGGTGCATCTCTGTGTGTCCCTGTATTGGGATATCCTACACCCTGCTTCCTTGCACACACATTGCATGAGTGTGTGGGTGTGTACACCACATGCCTGTGTACATGTGTACATACGCCTCTGGCCTTGTGCATGCGTGTCTGTCGGTACTTGTGTGTACATGTACCTGTGTTTGTATGCCTGTGGTCACCTGCCTGTACATGTGTGTGTTTGGGTGAGGTGTTCCCACCCTGGAGAAGATCCTCCTGGAGGGCACTCGTGCCAGGCAGCCCAAAGACTCCTCCTCCTCAAGGCTGTCTCTGTCTAGCCAGACTTCCTGTGGTGCCTGGAAGGGGACTAGACTCCCCCCATGGCATTCAAGACCTCAGCCGGGCCTGAACCTCCTTCCCCATGGTACTTCAAGTTGCCCTGCCCCACAGATTCTGTTCTCCTCACATCCCCTGACCTTCCAGCGCCGTCTATGCTGTTTCCTGCCCCTCTGACTGTGTGTTCACGGGGTGCCAAGTCCCACTTTTGAAGGGTGCATTCTCTGTAACCTCCATACTTCCTTTCAAGGATAATGTCTGTCCCCATTTTGCAATTGGAGACACGAGGTTCAGAAAGGCAGGATGACTGGCCCAAGGCCTCAAACAGCTGAACGGGAACC